>NC_072489.1:0-322000 GCF_027574615.1 Eptesicus fuscus | reverse complement strand
GTGACCAGGCCAGCAGGGGAGGGCAGTTAGGGGTAACCGGGCCAGCAGGGGAGGGCAGTTAGGGGTAACCGGGCCAGCAGGGGAGGGCAGTTGGGGGGAATCAGTCCTGCAGGGGAGGGCAGTTGGCAGGGACCAGGCCTGCAGGGGAGGGCAGATGGTGGGGACCAGGCCTGCAGGGGAGGGCCATTGGGGGGGGGGGGGCGGGAAGGCCTACATGGAAGGGCAGTTGGGGGCGATGAGGCCAGCAGGGGAGAGCAGTTAGGGGTGACCAGGCCAGCAGGGGAGGACAGATGAGAGAGACCAGGCCTTCCAGGGAGGGCAGTTAGGGGTGACCAGGCCAGCAGGGGAGGGCAGTTGTGGGGAAGCAGGCCTGCAGGGGAGGGCAGTTGTGGGGGACCCAGGCCTGCAGGCGAGGGCAGTTAGGGGTGACCAGGCCAGCAGAGGAGGGCAGTTGGGGGGACCCATGCCTGCAGGGGAGGGGAGGGCAGTTGAGGGTTACTAGGACAGCAGGGGAGAGCAGTTAGGGGGGACCCGGCCAGCAGGGGAGGGCAGTTAGGAATGACCGGGCCAACAGGGGAGGTTAGTTAGGGACAACCAGGCCTGCAGGGGAGGCAAGTTAGGGGCAACCAGGCCTGCAGGGAGGTCAGTTGGGAGCAACCAGGCCTGCAGGGGAGGGAAGTTGCGGGGGACCAGGCCGGCAAGGAAGAGCGGGGGGGGGGAAACAGGGCTGCAGGGGAGGGCAGTTTGTGGGGACCAGGCCTGCAGTGGAGGGCATTTAGGGGAGACCAGGCTGGCAAGGGAGGGCAGTTAGTGGTGACCGGGCCAGCAGGGGAGGGCAGTTAGGGTTAAGGGGGCAGTCAGGCCAGCAGGGGAGGACAGTTAGGGGTGACCTGGCCAGCAGAGGAGGGCAGTTAGGGGCAATTGGGCCGGCAGGCGAGCAGTTAGGTGTCGATCAGGCTGGCAGGGAGTGGTTAGGGGCAATCAGGCAGGCAAGCGGTTGGGAGCCAGCATTCCTGGATTGTGAGAGGGAAGTCGGACATCCCTCGAGGGGTCCCAGATTGGAGAGGGTGGATGCAGGCTGGGCTGAGGGACACACACACACACACACACACACACACACACACACACACACACACACCTGTGCACGAATTTCGTGCAGCAGACCTCTAGTTTGATAATATTAAGGAGTAGATTCTGAAAGAGAAGTGGCTCTCACTTTCTAGGAAGGATTTTAAGGCAGAAATGCTGTAAATAGCCTCATTGCCAGACTTCCAAGGCCCAGAAAGAGCATTAGAAAAAAGTAGAATAAGACTCAGAATAAAATGATGTCCTTCACATGTAACAGCTAGATGCTTCCATACTCAGTTAAATAGTGGAAGAAGAAATCTCTGAATACATTTATAGATACAATAAATAGAAGGGCATTTGAAAAATAAGTGTCCTATATTGCATTAAAAAATAAAATAGAAAAAGTAAAGTGGATGATGAATCAAAGTGTTCTGAGGAAGAAATCAAGCTCCCTATTTCTGGTTTTACCCTTAAACTCAAAGATAAATTTCTCTAAATATTAAAGGACAACATTGAAAATATTTTATTGATACAGAAACTACAATATCAACCTACTACTTCTACATAACCTCCCTCTGTGTAGCCAAACCACTAAGATGTGAATATCTCCAATAACTCTCAAACAGTTCTCAAATCCTACCCCATAACTGTCTAAGAAACTTTTGACCAACGAACATTCTTTCCTCCTCTGTGCTGGCTTATTAGGTAATGATTTGCTACACAAATGCAATTACCAGATAAATATTCTCATAGCTTCTTCCTTGAAATCACAGAAGAGTCCCCTATCATAATGAAGTCACAGCCAACTTGAATTCAAATTGAAGATTTCAACGAGGCGCCAGTCATCTTGTTGGCAGAAATTCTACCTACACTGGCAGACTAAGTGGGTGGAACCCATCCAGGTTCAGAGTGACCCATCCTAAAACTTGACCCAAATTTCCCTAAGAGCTTCAGAAACCAGAATCTGAAGGCACTAACAACAATAGTCAGAAGACTCCTTAAACATTGGACCAGCCCTCACCGGTGTGGCTCAGTGGATAGTGTCAGCCTGTGAACTGTAAGGTCCCGGGTTCGATTCCCGTCAAGGGCACATGCCCGGGTTATGGGCTCGATCCCTAGTGGGGGGCATGCAGGAGGCAGCTTATCCATGATTTTCTCTCATCATGGATGTTTCTATCTATCTCTCCCTCTTCCTTCCTCTCTGAAATCAATAAAAATATATATTTTTTAAAAACACACTGTACCAGTCTTCATAACATTCCTATTCTCCTAATCAAAACACTCAGTGGGTAGGTATAGTGTCATTCAGGACCTCAGAGCTATAAAGACCAGTCATTACCTACTTCCTTGTAGCACCAAATCTAAATGCTACTTTATCTTTGGGTCCTCTGAAGGCAATATATTTTAGACCCATGTTCTGCTTTCTTCACTATCCATTAGCTCAAAATAGCTAATACTTGTTTGCCTTCTAGGAAAATCTGTAATATATATGAGCTATTCCTCAGGAATTCCCTTGAACTTTTCCCAAGTCCCTAAACAAGACCTCAAAACAATAAAGTTCCCTGTGATCACATTTTTATCTTCTATGTGGATAACTTTTTGTTGTTCCCAAACGATAAGACAGGCTCTAAGACTGACTCCATCTTTACTTCCTGTTTTAAGAAAGGGCATACGGTTCCCAAAAAGAAGTGGTTATAATTCTGCCAAAGTAAAATGCATTGCTTAGGAGGTGATTTATTCTGAGGAGGTAGATCCCTGGTTCCTCAATACCAGTCCTTGAAACTTCACATACATATCCTGGAAAGGAAGTCTCATTCTTCCCCTATCATTTTCAATGCTGTATGTTTTTCCTCTGTTCTACAATATTTTTCTACTTGATCTTCCAGATCACTAACTCAGATTTCAACAACAGCTATTATTTTTTGTCATCTACTGAACTGTTCTGTGGGAAGCCTTCTTTTATAGCTCCAGAAAGCTTTGTTCTGCAATTGATTCTCACTAAGTGCTCTCATTATTATCTCCTATGTCAGTGGTCGGCAAACCGCGGCTTGCGAGTCACATGCGTACAGTGAGATTGAAACTTCGTGGCCCATGTGCAGAAGTTGGTTTTCGGCCTGGGCGAGTCTATTTTGAAGAAGTGGCATTAGAGCACTCAAGGAGCCAAAGAGCCGCATGTGGCTCGCGAGCCGCGGTTTGCCGACCACTGTCCTAGGCCACTCTAATTCTGGGAGTTTTGCAGAGTCAGCCTGCGGACTCAAGGGTCCCAGGTTCGATTCCGGTCAAGGGCATGTACCTTGGTTGCGGGCACATCCCCAGTAGGGGGTGTGCAGGAGGCAGCTGATCGATGTTTCTCTCTTATCCATGTTTCTAACTCTCTATCCCTCTCTCTTCCTCTCTGTAAAAAATCAATAAAATATATATTTAAAAATAATAATAATAATTCTGGGAGTTTTATTGTTTTTCTTTCTGGGCGTTAGCTGTGATTTTTCTTTCTCAGATGACTGGAACTCAGCTTTGGTTGCTCAAGTATCCCAAGTGACAGCAAAACCACAAGAAGGTGCAGCAGGTAGAGCAGATACTGATCTCAGCGCATCCCTCCCTCCTGGAGTAGAACTATGCATTTAATGTCCTCTGTGGCAGGGCTTCTCACAGCCAACAGTGTGGACCTCCCCGTCCCACTGGGGCAGAACTGAGTGCTGGTTCTCAGAGACGATGGTAAGGGATGACCTATGCATGTCTCTATTCACCCTGTTGTCCTGTCATCTGCCATGAGAGAAACCTGCTCCAAGTAGACTGGTCTCAAAATAAAAGCAAGGAGACATGAATTCAGACCATAGCCTAAACTGTCCAAGCTAACCCACAGATCCACGAATGAGAAAAGTAAATGTCTATTTTGAACCACTGAGATTTTGAGATTGACTGTCACAGAGCATCCTGGCAGCACACACACACAAAAAGCCTGATCAATATGACAAATATGAGCAGCAACCGGCTCCTAGTACCTCAGTGATGCACTGAAAACAAACATCTACCCTCCCTCAAACATCCTTGCATTCTTCCAGCCTCTCCACCCTAATTCATCCCTGGTCCCTGGGAGGCCTGAGGAAACCGGCAAATGTTGACCGAAAGATCTCTGGAGCCGGTTTCTCTTCCCAAGAGGATCCCCATTTCAACCTGTGTCCCAGGGGCTTTCCTAGGCTGGTCTCTGGTCCTTGACCAGTCCTTAAGATAGCAATCTTGCAAACGCTAAGTCAGTGGGGGCAAGAGCACCCAGGCTCCTTTTGCATATGGATTATCTAAAGCCCTACTCCAGCAGTTACTGGGGTCTACAGAGGAAGACAGACTGCACTTGGTAATTAAAATTATAGAATAATTTATTCAGGCTACAATTTTCCCAGAACTAATCTTTTTAAAATATTTATCAACCATGATATTTCTCAAGTCAAATGCTATCTGTTTCTCTAAACGTACTTGTACATGGAATCAAAATGAGATAAAGGGAGAAAAAAATGGGTATGTATATATGGAAAAAAAAGGCCAAATCCTACCTACCACTTACTTTATGGAATAGGTATACAGTATTATTGCATCATACAGAATTATACCAAGACCTACCTACAAAATCAGGTTTTAAACATTTAAATAAATTTGCAATGAAATTATTTAACATCACTTAAGATTCTCAGTCTAAAAAGTCTTCCTCAGAAAAGGGCTTCTGCCGTGCGTGGCACATGCAGAGCAGCCTGATTGCTCTGCATGCAGGATCAACATCAAGAGATTTCAGAAGCATAATGTTTTGGAACTTGGGCAGCTGGTGATCGAACCCGCAAAAAAAAAAAAGGAAAAAAAAGTCTTCCTCTATTGAGAATAGGAAGTCTGTAAATAACAAATATCGAATTGGCTTATCGTCAAATAATTCAACTATATGCCTCTGAGGTTCAATACTGTCCCCACTTACCATTTTCAAGAGATGCATCCTCAGGCAGATCCACATCAAGCATAAGGTCATCCTCCTCCAGATCACATGATTCAAGATTATTCAGAATATCCTGTGAACAAAAGCAGTAGAAATGCTACCACCTAGTTCCAGGATGTATGTAATCATTAGCTCTGAAAACATGAATATATGATAATATGAATTTACTCAATGTTTGTGTGTTAAGAATAGATTTTAGAAATAAAATTTCTTAAATTAAAAAAGTAGACTCAACTGGTTTACCTGATTAAGCTATTTGTATCCTTTTCCTAGTCTTCCTTCCCATCAGATTTTTATTTTTATTTTGAAAAACTTACACACTAAAAGATATTGTTCTAGCACTTTACAAATATTCATTTATTTATAACATAACCCTATGATATTGTGACTAGTACAATTCCCATATTATATATTAATTTAATGCAAAGAGAGCCTAAATAATTGGCCAAACCAGGATGTGAACATAAGAAATCTATCTAATACAATATACAGATTATGTACTATAGAATTGTACACCTTAAACCTATATAATTTTATTAACCAACTAGAGGCCCGGTGCATGAAAATTCATGCACTGGAGGGGGGGGTCCCTTCGCCCAGCCTGCCCCCTCTCACAGTCTGGGAGCCCTCAGGGGTGGGAGGCAACCTGGCGATCAGGGGAAGGTGATGCCCCCATCACACCTCTGCTGCTGCCATTGCCAGCAGCACAAGCATTATTAAAATGTCCATACTACCCAAAGCAATCTATAGATTCAATGCACTCCCCATTAAAATATCAATGGATATTTCACAGACCTAGAATGAACTCTCCAAAAATTCATCTGGAATAAAAATTAAAAATAAAAGACCCTGAATAGTCACAGCAATCCTGAGAAAGAAGAACAAAGTAGGTGGGATCACACTACCAGATATCAAGCTGTACTACAAAGCCACGGTTCTCAAAACTGCCTGGTACTGGCACAAGAACAGACATATAGACCAATGGAATAGAACAGAGAACCCAGAAATCTACCCAAACCACTATGCTCAATTAATATTTGACTAAGGAGGCAAGAACATACAATAGAATCAAGACAGTCTCTTCAATAAATGGTGTTAGGAAAATTGGACAGATACATGACAAAAAAATGAAACTAGACCACCAACTTACACCATACACAAAAAAAAACTCAAAATGGATACAGGACTTAAACATAAGACGGGAAACCATAAAAGTACTAGAGGAATCCACAGGCAGCAAAATCTCAGACATATGCCGAAGCAATTTCTTCACCTATACAGCTCCTAGAGCAATGGAAAATAAAGAGAAAATAAACAAAGGGGACTACATCAAAATAAAAAGCTTTTGCACAACAAAAGAAACCATCAACACAACAAGAAAGCCCACTGCATGGGAGAACACATTTGTCAATATCATCACTGATAAGGGTTTAATCTCCAACATTTACAGGGAACTCATACAACTTAACAAAAGGAAGATAACCCAATCAAAAAATGGGCAATGGACCTAAATAGATACTTTTCGAAAGAGTACCTACAGAAGGCCAAAAGACATATGAAAACATGCTCAAAGTCACTAATCATCTGAGAGATGCAAATCAAAACAACAATGAGGTACCATCTCACACCTGTCAGAATGGCTATCATCAACAAATCAACAAAGAACAAGTGTTGGCGAGGATGCGGAGAAAAAGGAACCCTCTTGCACTGCTGGTGGGAATGCAGACTGGTGCAGCCACTGTGGAGAACAGTATGGAGTTTCCTCAAGAAACTAAAAATGGAACTCCCATTTGATCCAGTGATCCCACTTCTAAGAATATATCCGAAGAAACTAGAAACACCAATCAGAAAGGATATATGCACCACTATGTTCATAGCAGCACAACTCACCATAGCTAAGATTTGGAAACAGCCTAAGTGCCCATCAGCAGATGAGTGGATTAAAAAACTATGGTACATCTACACAGTGGAATACTACACTGCGGTAAAAAAGAAGGAATTCTTACCATTTGCAACAGCATGGATGGAACTAGAGAGCATTATGCTAAGTGAAATAAGCCAGGCAGAGAAAGATAAGTATCACATGATCTCACTCATTTATCCTATCTAATAATAGACAAATATGCAAATTGACCATACCTCCAACACACCCACAAGCCATGCCCATCATCCAATCAGAGCGAGCATGCAAATTAACCCAAACCAAGATGGCTACAGCCACAGAGAGCAAGGTTTCCTAGGTAACAGAGGAAGCCAAGCTTTCTGCCTGCCCTTTCCAGGCCTAAGCCTCCACTCAAGCTACAAAGTTTCAATTATAGAAGGTAAACAAATTCAAACAAATGGCGGTAGAATGGAGCTTGAGAGAGCAGGCCAGGGTTGCTGCCGGCAACAGGGGAAGCAAAGCTTTCCGCACACCCTGGCCGGGCCCACCCGCTTAAGGCAACAAAGTTTCAATTATAACCCCAACAGAAATGGCTGCTGGCCTCGGAGGGAGCCCCAGGCTTGGCTCCGCTCCAGGCTACAAAGTTTCAATTGTTGAAGGAAAATAAATTCCAGATACCAGGGCCTCCCCTTGGGTTGCCAGGGGGCGTGGCTGGCCTTCAAACCACCACAGGCCCCTCGCTCAGGCTGCCCCACGCCCCAAGGGAACCCCCACCTGATCCGGGACACCCTTCAGGGAAAACCAGCTGGCCCCCACCCCTGTACCAGGCCTCTATCCTATCTAATAAAAGAGTAATATACAGATTGATCATCACTGCAACACACAATATAGCTGCCCCATGTGGTCAAAGATCCTGCCCCCATGTGGACACAAGATGGCCACCACAAGATGGCCAGCAGGAGAGGGCAGTTGAGAAGGACCAGGCCTGCAAGGGAGGGCAGTTGGAGGTGATCAACCCTGCAGGAGAGGGCAGTTAGGGGTGACCAGGCCAGCAGAGGAGGGAAGTTGGGGGCAAACAGGCTGGCAGCAGAGTGGTTAGGGGGTGATCAGGCTGGCAGGCAGAAGCGGTTAGGGGCAATCAGGAAGGCAGGCAGGCAAGCAGTTGGGAGCCAGCAGTCTTGGATTGTGAGAGGGATGTCCGACTGCCCGTTTAGGCCCGATCCTCTGACTGCCCGTTTAGGCCCGATCCCGGTGCAGTCGGACATCCCTCAAGGGGTCCCATATTGGAGAGTGTACAGGCTGGGCTGAGGGACAACCCCCCTCCGTGCACGAATTTTGTGTACCGGGCCTCTAGTGGAATATAATGAACAACATAAACTGATGAACAAAAATAGATCCAGAGACAGAGAAGCATCGATCAGACAGTCAAACCACAGAGGGAAGGTAGGGGAGGGTGGGGGTAAGGGGGAGAGATCAACCAAAGGACTTGTATGCATGCATATAAGCCTAACCAAAGGACACAGACAACAGGGGGGTGAGGGCATGAGTTGAGAGGTTGGTGGGGGGAGGGGGGCAATGGGGCGATAAGGACACATATGTAATACCTTAATCAATAAGGAAAAATAAGTGCTAAAAAAATTAAATAATGTTTCAGCCCTAATCGGTTTCACTCAGTGGATAGAGCATCAGTCTGTAGACTGAAGGGTCCTAGGTTCGATTCTGGTTAAGGGCATGTATCTTGGTTGCAGGCACATCACCAGTAGGGGGTATGCAGGAGGCAGCTAATCGATGTTTCTCTCTCATCGATGTTTCTAACTCTCTATCCCTCTCCCTTCCTCTCTGTAAAAAAATAAATAAAATATATATATTTTTAAAAGTTTCAATAAATCCTTATAAGTCAAAAAGTAAATTGAAATAAATGATCTAATTTTGTATCAAGGTGGTGGCATAACTCAGAAACTATCTCAAGTGTGTGTGTGTGTGGGGGGAATCAAACTGTTATCTGTAAATATAATATGTATGGTGTTAAGTATGATCGAATAATTGAGTAGACACCCCCTCTCCCGGGAACTGACCTTTAGACCACTTCACAACCAACATTCCCTTTTGCTTAGATCAGTGGTCAGCAACCTGTGGCTCTCGAGCCACATGCAGCTCTTTGGCCCCTTGTGTGTGGCTCTTCCACAAAATACCACGTGCGGGCGTGCACATACAGTGTGATTGAAACTTTGTGGCCCATGTGCAGGAGTTGGTTTTCGGCTCTCAAAAGAAATTTCAATTGTTGTACTGTTGATATTTGGCTCTGTTGACTAATGAGTTTGCTGACCACTGGCTTAGACCGCATTCCGCTGGCTAAGACCACATTCCACTTACTAAAACCATTATCTTTCCCCTCTGGACCCACCCAGAGAATTCTCCGCCCAGAAAAAGCCCACCTAGAGTCCTTTAAAATCTCTGACTCTGAGTACTGGTCTCATTTTGCTTTCCCAGATGACCTAATAAATTCACAATTCTTTACCCCTTTTGGCCTCATGCGTTTCTCCTTTGGTGACCCTAATAAATGGTAGTACTGGTGTTATTCTGAGATGGTTGTATATACAAGACAAGAAGTTGTTTTGTTGTTTATTAAGAAGTGGATTCTCATGTTAGGAAAAATGAAATTAAAATAATCCTATCTAATAAAGAGGGAATATGCTAATTGACCCTCACACTGTCGCAAAGATGGCGGTGCCCACAGCCAATAAGGCGGGAATATGCTAATTGACTGTCACACCCTCAAAGATGGCGGCATTCACAGCCACAAGATGGCGGCACCCAGTCCCCTCAGCCCCGCTGAGGTGGCAGGTGCGCGCCTGCCACTGGAGTCCCCCAGTCCCCTCAGCCCCCCAGCTGCCCAGGGCCATTGGAGGCACAGGCAAGCCTCGGATGGCAGCTGCCCAGCCACCCAGGGCTGCCTGAGGCTCAGGTAACCAGGGCTGGCCGAGGCTTGCACTTCTGGCAGTGGCAGCAGTGGAGGTGTGATGGGGCATTGCCTTCCCCTGATTGCCGGGTCGCCTTCCGCCCCTGAGGGCTCCTGGACTGTGAGAGGGGGCAGGCCGAGCTGAGGGACCCCCCCGCTCCACCACCAGTGCATGAATTTTCATGCACCGGGCCTCTAGTAAAATTAATAAAATCTCTATGTCCCTGAATATAAGAGGGAAGTATCAGTATGAACACAAGATATTTTTCACCTTAAAAGATAAAATACATTTCTTTCACTGAAAAGGTCTAGATGTTAACTTAAAGAGAAATTAGATATCTAATACTCCGTGTTAATGACCATTAAATTATCCATTGTATGAAAGAAAAACTTTCTATAATATGCATAGAAAAAAGTTTGAAGGAAACCAAAACAAGGGAAACCTCTATTTTAGAATTATAAGTTTCTTCTTCTTCTTTTTTTTTTTTTTTGTTCAGAGTACCT
Source organism: Eptesicus fuscus (assembly GCF_027574615.1). NCBI lineage: Eukaryota > Metazoa > Chordata > Mammalia > Chiroptera > Vespertilionidae > Eptesicus > Eptesicus fuscus. The sequence goes on along the minus strand of NC_072489.1, from coordinate 311,611 downwards.
ATATTTGCTTACTTTCTGCAATAAGCATTATGACCTATGTAATTTAACCCCCCAAAATCATATTCTATGTAAAAACATTTGGGGATTCTATATGCATGAGTATGTGTGAAACAAGATGAGGCTGGGTGCCCCAGGCCAGATCTGACAACTAAGGACACAACAAAGAATCAGAGGAAAGAGGACCTCACTGTCTAAGGCCAGAGCAGGGCTTGCTAAGACTTACCAACCAGCTACAGGAGCATGGCCACCACTGCTCACAGGGTTCAACTTCTAATAACGAAACTCTACATTTGTTTTTGAGAGATCCTCCCTTCCGCCAACTGGTGGGGGGAGGATGACGTAACCTGCAGCCCGGAAATACCTGAGTGACTAACCATGTACCTTATATGGACTATACACTGAACCACCAATCAACACCTGCCAAGTACCCTAAGCCCTTGTTCCTATATGACCATACATTAAGCCACCAATCAGCGTGTCCCGAGTACACTAAGCCCCCATTCCTTCCCATTCCTCCCCTCAAAAGGTGTGTTCACCTCTGCACAGGTTGCTGGTCTCCCATTGAGAGACAGCCTGGCAGGTCTCTCTCCTTTAATAAAGCCTGCAATCCTGGTTTTCGCCTCCCGATTGGTCTCTCATTCTGGTGCCAAAACCGGGGAGAGGTGAACTGGAGCGTGGACGATCCCCGGACCTAGCCCCAAGCTTCTCTGGCTGTGCTTGGTGGTAAAGTTCTGAGTTGACTGGCCCGCCCCGGACCCTCTCTCGAGCCCTGCCAGACCAGGACAGGGATCTGGCTGCTTCCCTCCCACCAGTAGGCTTCGGGGATTTTCCCAACCCCCCCCCCTTTTTTTCTCACTCCCTGTGACCTGGAGGGGCATTAGGGTCTCAGAGTTTCCCATCTACTTGGCTGCTTGTTCTACGAAAGCCCAGTCGAACCTAGCCAGGAATTCTCTTCTACTCCACAGGAAAGGTGTCTCAGGGTGACGATCTCGGAACCTTCTCTCGGCCCCCTCTCTCTACAGGTTGGTTGAGGGAACAGGAGGATGCTCCTTGCCCCTTCCCCAACTTCCGCTAGCCCTTTCCTCCAGTTATGGGGACCTCTCAATCCAAACCCCCTCAAAACACACCCTTAGGGTGTGTCCTCGCCAATCTCTCGACCCTTGGTCTTTCTCTGGCTACATCAAACCAAAGAAGCTCTACCTGGCCACAATATAAACTCGACAATGGCTCTCAGTGGCCTGAAAACAGCACTTTCGATTTCAATATCCTTCGAGACATAGATAATGTTTGCCACCAGACAGGGAGGCCTCAGAGATCCTACGAACAGACTTTCTTTTCCCTCCACTCCCCTCTTACCCCTCACTTTACTCCTCATGTTCCACCCATCAGATCCTCCTCGGGAAGTCGTCTATGCCCTCTCACACAGGTCCTCAGCCCCTTTCTCTGTCTTCTGACTCTTTGGAGCCAGCTGATCATTCCTCTCCACCTCGCCAGGCCCCACCACCCCCTTACAACCCCACCACGAAACCTGCACCCACGCTCTACCCTCTGAGAATTCTAACTGCCTGATTTTCCCTGTATGCTCTCCACTGAATCTCTGCTGCCCCCGTGACTGCCAGCAACCAAATTCACAGGTGGCTGGCCAGTTAGTTCCCTTTGAGCGAGGTTGCAGTGGGGGAGGGTATTATTCAGGTAGCCATTCCCTTCTCACTTTCTGATCTTTCTCAAATTGTAAAAAGCCTCAGCTCTTTCTCTTCAGACTCTATTAACCAGCAGCCGCCTTCTCCCCAGTCCCTGAGCCCAAATCCTGAGAACCTGAGCTCCAAAACAGCCTTTCCCATCTAACACTCATTCTCAGGCCCAAAGACCACCTTCCTCAACAGCCTCTTCTATTCCCACATCCATTCTACCCCTGAGGGAGGCAGCAGGAACTGAGGACATACTCTGAGTCCATGCCTCATTCTCTATGTCCAGCCTCACAGATTGAGAGGCATCTCAGGTTTCTTTATCCACTGACCTGACCACCTTTACTCTCCCGACATATGCCGCAAACTTCAAAAATGAGATACAGGTCCACAAACCCCTCAAAAAGACCTCGTTAACCTGACCTTTAAGGTCTTTAATAATAGAGATGAGGAGACCCAAATCCAAAATCAAAAGCAAGATCAGGCCAAGGCTGAGGCCCAGAAGGAGGCCTTCCAGCTCCTAGCCACCGCTCTCAAACCCCAAACGGAGTGCCGGTCCTCCAACCGCGGGTAAGGCAGGGGCTCAGCCTCCTCCGGGCCCATGCTTCAAATGCAGCAAGGAAGGAACTGAGCCAAGTCCTGCTCAAACCCGAGACCCCCGCCTGGGCCCTGCCCAAGGTGCGTGAGGAAAAGCCACTGGAAATCAGACTGTAGTCTGGCTCCTCCAGTCTGGCCTCAGCCAGTCCAGCATGGCCACCCTCTGGATCTGGTTTGGAGCTCCCAGACCTCCTGGGACTGGCCACCGAAGAAGCTGCCCAGGCCCTGACAGGGCCCCACAGACTTACATCACCAGGACAGAGCCTCGGGTAACGACAGTGGTGGCAGGTAAGCTGATCTCCTTTTTAATTGACACTGGGGCCACTTATTCTGCCCTCTCTGAATTGGCTAGGACCCTTGTCCACTCCTCAGTCTCTATTATGGGGGTTGACGGATTAGTCTCACAGCTATTAGCCACCTCACCTCTACACTGCATCTTACTAAATTCCCCCATTCACTCTTTTCTCATTCTACCTCAGTGCCCGGCCAGGGCTACCATGCATCCCCTCATAAAGCCCAGTTGTCCCAAACCAGTCACCTACCTCAGTTTCACTCTCTCGACCCACAAGGCCGAACCATTCCTTTGGCTGTAAACGCCTTATCTCCTTATCTCCTCCATGACTGTCCCCTCCTCTGAACAAGAAATTTTCTCCTTTCTCAGGCTCACTGGGTACTCTCGCCTCCGGGTTCACAACTTGTCTTCTTGCAAAGCTCCTCTATGACATGACATGGCGAAGGGACCCCCCTCACTGAGCCTTTAGATCCCAAAGGCCAACGTTTTCACCCCTTTAATGCTCTGACAACTGCTCTGACCTCAGTGCCTTCTCACCCTGCCCCCTCCCCCACTCCACCTTTCCCAAAGAACAACTTTCTTGACTGCACAGGCTTATCAGAAACTGAGATCATTATCTCTAGGCAAAATGCAGCAGTTTTGAATCCAAGCAGCTAGAGGCCTGGAACAGGCTGAGGGGCCTACTCCGTCCTCACTCTGCCTTTTCTCCAGCCTCATCTTCCACTGCTCCTTTCCTTCACTTTCTCTTTTCCCTTGGCTAACAGTCCATTCTAACATTTCCTCCCACTTTCACGGCAATACAATCTCAAACACTCATCTGTCACCCCTTATTGGTAGCGCCATGGCGACTACCCTCTCAGCTTGGAGTGCAGAACTAGGAAAAATAATCTCATACCCTTTAGCCCAACTCTTCTCCTTACACCTTTCAGCTTGTCTCCATGATCAGGCATTTTTCTTCCTCTGTGGTGAAAACACATACATCTGTCTCCCCATAAGCTGAACAGGAACCTGTACTCTCATTTATCTCTCACCCAATGTAGATGCAGCCCCAATAATCAGTCTTTACCTGTCCCCATAACCCATCATATCTGACATAAAAGAGGAGTCCAGATCATCCCTCTCCTCATAACCCTGGGCACCACAGCAGGGGTTGGAACTGCCAAAGGGAGCTTAACCACTGCTCTACTTATTTTTGAAACCCTGTCTCAGGACGTATAAGAAACATGTGGATGCCCAGCAAGGGGCAAAACTGGGACAGCAAGAACCTTACCTCCAGGGTAACCTATTCTCCCCTTTCATATCACTAGTAAGGCAACTGAGACCCCTACTCTTCCCCCCTAAAAATAACATCTAGGTCTCTGTTGTATTTCAGCTCCAGACCCAGAAAAGCAGCAAAACCAGACAAGTGACGCTGTGGCAGCCTCAGGACCAGCTTTTACCTCCCAGGTGACTCAACAGGATTGCTCTCGAAATTTCACCAACCAGTCTCCTGGGGAAATCATGCTGCTGCACCCCTCGTCCAGCACGGAAAACACTACCTGTTTTTCGCTCACTTACCCCATGGCTCTTCCCACTATTAGGCCCACTGGTATTTATTCTTTTAATTTTGCTCTTTGGCCCCTGTCTCATGCACTGTTTCACTAGTTTTTTGCAGAACAGAATGCAGGCGTTTGCCAACCAGAAGGTGGGAGAGATCTATCTGGCCTTGAATTCAGAACCTAGAGACACCTATGTCACCAGAATCCTTGAGACCCCAGGTAGATGCCCCTGATGATGTCCCCTCTCAGCAGGAAGTAGCTACGGGAGACAGACCTTCACCCGCTGACCTTGCCTGGACTCTCTATTTTTTTAAATATTATCAAAGGCCTGGAATGATAGATCCTCTGTTCCACCAACTGGTGGATGGAGTATGACATAACCTGCACCTGCATCCTGGACATTCCTGAGCACCTAACCAGGCACCTTATATGGACTATACATTGAACCACCAATCAGCACCTGCCAAATACCCTAAGCTCTTGATTCCTAAGTACCTAAGTGCCTAATCATGTGCCTTATATGAAACCACCAATTAGCACGTGCCAAGTACCCTAAGCCCCATCCCTTCCCATTGCTCCCCTCAAAAGGCGTGTTCACCTCTGCACATGTTGCTGTTCTCCCCTTGCGAGACAGCCCGCAGGGTCCTTCTCCTCTAATAAAGCCTGTAGTCCTGGTTTTCGGCCCTCTGTCTCATCTTTCACAAATAAACTCACAAAAATCCTTTACAGGTTTCAAAGGTTTTTTATGTTAACAGTAGAAAGTTTCAGAAATTTTATCAATCACATGGAAAGAAGCTCTTTTGTAAAATGGGGGTAGAGGAAAAAGCAGATTACATATGTATAATATGGCCCTATCTTTAATACTGAAAAACAGATTTAAATATCTGAATGATAATAAACCAAAGAAATTTTTATAATTTTCCATATTGTGTGATAATATGTGCTTATGCTCTTTATATCCTTTTTTATTTTTCTGTAATAAGGACATAGTGCTTTTACAATAAGCAAAACTTTATGTTAGAAAAAGTCTATGTTAGTGATAGATCCTCCCTTCCCCCAACTGGTGGGCGGAGTATGACATAACCTGTGTCTGCGGCCGGGACATTCCTGAGACATTGAACCACCAATCAGTGTGTGCCGAGTGCCCTGGGCCCCACCCCTTCCTGTTCCTCCCTGAGCCCCACCCCTTCCCATTCCTCCCCTCAAAAGGCATGTTCACCTCTGCAGGTATTGCTGTTCACCCCTTTCGAGACAGCCCGGTTTGGTCCTATCTTCTCCTCTAATCCTGGTTTTCCTACCCTCTTTCGTAATGAATCTCACTCATTACTACAGAATATACTTCCTCTTTTAATTGTCTGGGTCCCCAACTCCATTTCCTGCGCCTCGAACTTTACATTTGGTGCTGAGAACCCGGAAGGGGCGAGCATTCCATCTGACTGTTCACGGTCCGGGATGCCCCCTCTCCTCGTGGCTCAGGATCCTCAGGTCTCTCCCCCAGCTCGGCAGCGCCAGCGGTAAGTTCTGGCTCGTGCTGATCCCCGGTGGTCTCCTCTGCCATCTCTGTCCATAAACTGTGGCCCGCGTCAGAGATGGCCTTCCAGGCATAGCCCTCCAGGCACCTCCAGAAGGGGTTCCAAACCTTGGAAGGCAGTGGAGACATTCCTGCCGCCTCTCAGTTCTCCGGCCTTTTGGCCTCCGTTTTCCAGACCCCCTTCCAGGAAGGGGTTCCCGGACCCTGGGAGGTAGTGGAGATGTCCCTGCTTTTCCTCAGGTCCCTCCGTCCATAGCCTTGGCTGAACGACTGGGATGCTGGTCCTTTACCCCCGGCTACTGACCCCAGGTATTAGATATGGGTAATAAAAAAATCTAAACCGGATCCTAGCACACCTCTAGGGTGTCTCCTCACCAATCTGGCTAAGCTAGGTCTGTCCCAGGATCTGCATCCTAGTGGCCTCAATATGAATTGGAATGGGTCCAGATGGCCCGAAAATGGGACTTTGGATTTTAACATCCTCACTGACCTCAGTAATTTCTGCCGGCAAACCAGGAAGTGGCCCTTCACTCCTGCCCCCTCGCTTTACTCCTCATTTTCCACTCATCAGATGTTCCTCGCAGTCTTCTTCACCCTCTCAAACCATCCTCAGCCCCTTTCTCTGTCTTCTGACTCGACCCAGCCGATCTTTCATCTCCACCTCTCCCGCTCCCCCACCTTCTGCTCCCTCTCTTCCTCCTCCTCCTACTTCGCTGTAGCTGCCCATTTCCCAGCCGGCAGCCACCACTGTGGGTGCCGCTGTCATTGCCTAGGTCCGTGAGCCAAGCAGAGGCTACCGAGCAGTGCGAGAGCTGCCCGCCCGCCGCCCCACCGGCTGCTCCAAACAGCTAAGTGAGATTTCTGTTTGTCTGTAGAAATTTTGGGTTGCTCTTCCCTTGTGTATTGTGAGCAGCTGCCATGTTGGCCGCATGGCTTGCCGTTCCCATGGGGGCCGCCATCTTGAAACAGCAAGGCCCACCCCTCTCTGGCCACATGGCTTGCTGCTCCCATGGCAGCTGCCATGTGTGGCCGCCCACTGCCACGCTCCTCCTCCTCCTCTGGCTCATGGCCCGCACCCTGCTCCACCACCCCCTCCCCTAACGCCTTCTCAGACCCTGGTCTGAGATCTAGTGAATACAGCCTTTAAGGTTTTTAATGCCCGTGAAGAGCAGGCAGAGTCGGATCGGGAAGCCCGCCTTTGACAGAAGGTAAACCTACAAACCCAAGCCTTGGTTGCAGCTCTGAGGCCAATGGCAAGAACACCTGGTCCCAAGGGGACTGTGCGTGGTGGGGGTGCTACAAGAGGACGAACACCACCTGGAGGATGCTTCAAGTGCAGAAATGAAGGCCACTGGGCAAAGCAGTGCTTCCAGCCCCGGACTCCAATCAAGCCCTGCCCAGAATACGGTCAAAGCGGCCTCTAGAAAAATGACTGCCCCTGGGAAAGTGACAGGCCCTCTGCACCTCAGTGTAGAGCAGCCACCCTTCTGGGTCATGACCCGCCACTGGTCATGACTAAAGACTGGCCGAAGACTGAAGATGCCCGGACTCAATGACCCCCATCACCCTCGCCGAGCCCAGGGTAACGCTCAAGGTAGCGGGTAAGCCTGTCTCCTTCCTGGTCGATACAAGGCTACCTTCTCTGTCCTGCCCTCCTTTTCAGGATAACTTTTCCCTTCCACGATCTCGGTCATGGGTATTAATGGAAAATCCACCTGCCCGCTGGCCACCGGGCCCCTTCCCTGTCTCCTCGATGATAGCCCTATAACCCACTCATTCCTAGTCATGCCTTCGTGCCCTGTGCCCCTTTTAGGACGGGATATCCTCACCAAACTAGGGGCCACTCTGCAACTCACTCGGAGCCCTTCAGCTTCCCTGCTTCTTCCACTCCTGGCCCCCTCCCTTCACGGGAACACCGATCCCCCACTGCCTGCATCCCTTGTCAACCCAATAGTATAGGATACCTCTACCCTGGTGGTTACTAGACACCATACCCCAGTCAGGATCAGACTTAAGGACCCCACCTCATTTCTCTCCTGTCCCCAGTTTACTATCTCCCTAACTCATCGCCGAGGCCTCAAACCTCTCATTACTCAGCTTCTGGGGCAGAGTCTCCTCATACCTATCGACTCTCCCTGCAACAACCCCATCTTCCCCGTTAGGAAGGCAGACGGGACCTACCAGCTGGTGCAGGACCTCCAACTAATCAAAGAAGTGGTGGTCCCCATCCACCCGGTGGTCCCCAATCCTTACACTCTCCTTTCCCGCATCCCATCTGGTACCACCCACTTTTCCATCCTCGACCTCAAGGATGCCTTCTTTACCAGCCCTCTGGATACAGACTCTTACCATCTGTTTGCATTTACTTGGGAGGACCAGATGAGCAGGTATCCCGCCAACTCACCTGGACAGTCCTGCCCCAGGGGTTCAGAGACAGTCCTCATCTGTTTGGCCAGGCCTTAGCCAGAGACCTCCAACAATGCTCATTAGAACCCAGCACTCTTCTCCAGTATGTAGATGATCTCCTTCTCTGCAGCCCCTCCCTGGACACATCTCAGAGGCATACAGCTGGCCTCCTCAACTTTCTAAGGGACAAAGGATACCGTGTGTCCCCTGCCAAGGCGCAACTGTCGGCCCCCACCATCACTTACTTGGGGATATGTCTGAAGCCCAATTCCGAGGACTGACAGTTGACCAAATGCAAGCAATACGAGACCTACAGCCTCCCACTTCTGCAGAACAGATTTTGTCCTTTCTAGGGCTGGTAGGATTCTTCCACCATGGGTCCCAGACTTTGCTCTCCTAGCTAAGCCCCTATATCAGGCTGCTAAAGAAGCACCAGTAGGCCCCCTCTCTTCACCTTCCCTCGTTCGCCAGGCTTTTTCTCAGCTCCGGGATACCCTTCTGCCATTTCTCTCTCTCTCTCTCCCAGACATCTCTAGGCCTTTCCAACTATTTACTGATGAAAGACAGGGAATAGCTATGGGGGTCCTCACCCAGCCTCTAGGGCCAGACTTAACCCCTGTAGCCTACCTGTCCAGACAGCTTGATCCCACAGTTTGGGGACCACAGCCCTGCCTCCGGGCTCTGGCTGCAGCCGCCACACTCACCAAGGAGGCCCAGAATATATGCCTCCAGTAACCCTTACAGGTCTTCTCCACCCATAGACTACAGGATCTTCTGTCCCACCGATCCTTATCTCTTCTTGCCCCCTCTCATATGCAGAAACTCCCATCTCCTGTTCCTCGAGAGTCCTGACATCTCCCTAACTCAGTCCCCAGCACTGAACCCAGCCGCTCTCCTTCCCACTGCCTTCACCCAACCTGCAGCAACACACTCCTGCCCCGAGGTCATCGAGCCCCTCACTCAACCTTGGGTGGGACTCTCAGATTTTCCTCTCTCTAATCCTGACTTAACTAAACTGCACATACCCTACCGCCCACAATCATAGGGTAAGATCGAGAGGATCAACGGCTTCCTTAAAAACTATCTAACTAAAATCTTTCTAGAAATTCACAGCTCCTGGCTGTACCTCCTGCCCATGGCCCTGACCAGAATTGGGGCTACACCAAGAAGCCTCACCTTCTTACACCCTTTTGAACTCCTATATGGGAGACCCTTCTTGCTCAACCATCGTCTCCCTACTGACCCTCCTCTCCTGGCCACTTATCTTCCATACCTGCCCTTACTCAGGCAACTGCTCCAGGAACACGCTGACAGGTTTCTGCCCAGGCCAGAACCAGCCAAACAAGACTCCCGAGGACCAGCCCTCCGGCCGGGGGACTCAGTCCTTCTCAAGAACCTTACCCCCAAATTGTATTTCAGCTCAAGGCCCAGAAAAGCAGCAAAACCAGACAAGTGACGCTGTGGCAGCCTCAGGACCAGCTTTTACCTCCCAGGTGACTCAACAGGATTGCTCTCGAGACTTCACAACCAGTCCCTTGGGGAAATCATGCTGCTGCACCCCTTGTCCAGCACGGAAAACACTCCCTGTTTTTCACTCACCCCATGGCTCTTCCCATCATTAGGCCCACTAGTATCTATTCCTTTAATTTTGCTCTTTGGCCCCTGTCTCATGAACTGTTTCACTAGTTTTTGCAGAACAGAATGCAGGCGTTCACCAACCAGAAGGTGGGAGAGATCTATCTGGCCTTGAATTCAGAACCTAGAGACACCTATGTCACCAGAATCCTTGAGACTCCAGACAGACGCCCCTGACGACACCCCTTCTCAGCAGGAAGTAGCTACGGAAAACAGACCTTCACCCTCTGACCTTGCCCGGATTCTCAATTTTTTTTTTAATATCACCAAAAGCCTGGAATGATAGATCCTCCCTTACCCCAACTGGTGAGCATTGTATAACGTAACCTGCATCTGCGGCTGGGACATTTCTGAGACACTGAACCACCAATCAGCACGTGCTGAGTGCCCTGGGCACCACCCCTTCCCATTCCTCCCTGAGTCCCACCCCTTCTCATTCCTCCCCTCAAAAGGTGTGTTCACCTCTGCACAGTTTGTTATTCTCACCTTTCGAGACTGCCCGGCTGGGTCCTCCTTCTCCTCTAATCCTGGTTTTTCTACCCTCTTTCGTAATGAATCTCGCTCATTAGTGCAGAATAAAGTTCCTCTTTTAACTTGTCTGGGTCCCCGACTCCGTTTCCTGCGCCTCGAACCTTACAGTTAGCATCAACAAGGAAGTTCAAACCATGCAGATCTGCTTGTGGGGACCCCTCAGCCCAGCTGTCTGCTAACCACAATAAAAACTAGAGCTACCTGCCCTTCCTGCCTTCACTCAAGCCAGTCTAGACTGTTTGGGTGTCTGCTACACTCTGCCCAGAAAAATCTCATTATCTGAGTAAGAAATCTTTTCACACCCTCTTAGCATATGTGTGGCACCACTTGTCTTGACATCCAAACAAATTTTGGGGTAGGGGAGTTAACCCTGTTCTTCATGAGGCAACCAAAAATATGCTTTCAATAATTCAACACAAATAAAAACCAATATATATAAGGCACAATTCTCAGCACATAAACACAATCCCTATCTTTGTCAAGAGTTTAACTAAACTACTCTATATTGCTGTCTTGGCATCCATTCGGTGTGGCCAAGCAGCCTGCAAGGGCCTTGAACTCAAACTAATCCCTCCCCTGAGTTCATACCCCAGATAAACAGCCTTGAAGTCACAAATGACATCCCACCAGCCCTTGTGAGCAAGTCTCCCATTGTGCACCCCTTGAATAAGACTCCCATGGAACTTACCAAAAATTGCTATTTTTGCTTTGAATTGACACACCAGGCCTTAGCCCCCAAAACACTTCAGATACAGACCCTAATAAAGGCAGGTGCCCAAGGTCCTACCATTCTCACCTATGAACCTGTAAGGGCCTTTGAGGCAGGCTGTGTATTTTTTCCAGGACCATAATAAACTTCTCTCTGTCACTTTTCCTTGTGGTCTATTGTTGAATTGGGGCTCACCATCCATGACCCCAGAGCTTCATTTAACAAATGTTAATTTAACCAAGTCACCACCACCACCCTCCAGGGTGGCTGTGGAGAAGGGAGGGAAGCAGGCAGGGTGGCGGAGAAGGCCGCAGGAAGCCCTATTCTTGCAGGAATCTTCCTACAACGGGCCTCTAGTTAGCAATAAAGTAAAAAGACAACCACAGAATGGGAGAAAATATTTGCATACCATCTTTGTCTGATAAGACTCTATTATCTGAATATATAAAATTACAAACAACCAATTTTTTAAATAAATGGCAAAGGACTTGAGTAGACATTTCTCTGATAAAGAAATACAATTAATCAACAAACACATGAAAAGATGCTCAAGGTCATTATTCATTTGGGAAATGTAAGTCAAAACTACAATAAAATACAACTTAACATCCTTAATTTTAAGGATGGCTATAACTTAAAAAACAAAACATAAGCCAGAAAAACAAGTGTTGTCAAAGATGTAAAGAAATGGAAGCCATATATATACTAGAGGCTGGGTGCATGAAAATTCATGCACTGGAGGGGGCGGTCCCTCAGCCCGGCCTGCCCCCTCTCACAGTTCAAGAGCCCTCAGGGGCGGGAGGCGACCCAGCAATCAGGGGAAGGCGATGCCACCATCACACCTCTGCTGCCACCAATGCCGGAAGCATAAGCCTCAGCCGGACCTGGCTACCTGAGCCTTGGGCGGCTCTGGGGGCTGGGCATCCGTCATCTGAGGCTTGCCTGCACCTTGGGTATCAGCTGGGCAGCCGCCATCCAAGGCTTGCCTGCACCTCAGACCGGCCCTAGGGGGCTGTGCAGCCACCATGGTTGGCTTCCCTGTGCCTCGGGATGGCCCTGGGCGGCTGGGCGGCTGCCATGGGAAGCTTGCCTGCACCTCAGGCCGGCTCTGGGTGGCTGGGCAGCCACCATCTGAGGCTTGCCTGTGCCTTAGGCTGGCCCTGGGCAGCTTGGCAGCTGCCATGGGTGGCTTGCCTGTGCCTCGGACAGCCCTGGGAAGCTGGGCAGCCGCCCTGGGTGGCTTGCCTGTGCCTCGAGCCAGCCCTGGGTGGCTGGGCAGCCAACATCTAAAGCTTCCCTGCACCCCAGGCCGGCCCTGGGCAGCTGGGCAGCCACCATCTGAGGCTTGCCTATGCCTTGGGCCAGCCCTGGGCAGCTGGAGGGCTGAGGGGACTGGGGGACTCCGGAGGCAGGCGTGCAGAGTGGCTGGACCCGCCTAGGGGCAGGCCTGGCCATGCTGCGCGCCTGCCGCCCCAGCAGGGCTGAGGGGACTGAGCGCTGCCATCTTGTGGCTGTGGGCACTGCCATCTTTGAGGGAGTGACAGTCAATTAGCATATTCCCTCCTTATTGGCTGTTGGCACCACCATCTTTGTGATGGTCAAATGGTACATTCCCTCTTTATTAGATAGGATTGCTGGTGGAAATGTAAAATAATTCAGCTGCTATAGAAAACAGTTTGGCAGTTGCTCAGGAAGTTAAACACAGAATTACTACCTGCCCCTGCAATTTCACTCCAATATATACCTCAAAAATTTAATGCAGGTACTCAAACAAATACATGTATAAACATAAACACAGTAGCTCTATTCACAATAGGCAAAAGTTAGAAACAACCCATATTCCAATCAATGGATGAATGGAATATACATATGATGGGATGCTATTCAGCTTTAAAAAGTAATGGACTACCTACTGATACATGCTATAATATGGATAAACCTAAAAAATATAAGTAAAAGAAGTCAGCCAAAAGGTCATATATTTGTATGACTCCATTTTTATAAAATATCCAAAATATGTAAATTCAAATAGACAGAAAGCAGATTGGTGGAAGGAGAGTCAGTACTTAATGAGGACAGATTTACTTTGGGGTGATGAAAATGTTTTACAACTAGATAGAGATAGTGGTTGCACAATATTGCAAATGTACTAAATGCCACTAAAATGTTCCATTTGAAATGGTTAATTTTATGTTATATAAATTTTGCCTCCCCCAAAAAGAGCTTCCAAAAAAAAATATTACTCAAATATCTCAGAAAATTACATATATGTACATTTAACCTTGACCCAATATCAAAAGTCTACATATACACTGAGTTGCCAGATTATTATGATCTCTGAATGCATAATAATCTGGCCACTCAGTGTATATCCTATATAATAAAAGGCTAATATGCAAATTGTCCCCTCGACCAGGAGTTCGACCATCAGGCAGGCTGGCCAGCCGCCCATGTCCCCTCCCCCTGGCCCTGCTGGCTGGACCCCACCCATGCACGAATTCATGCAGCGGGCCTCTAATACATATATATATACTGAGTGGCCAAATTATTATGCATTCAGAGATCATAATAATCTGGCCACTCAGTGTATATCCCCCTCAGTGTACACTAAAAGACCATGCTATTAAAGAATTATTTATAACTAGAGGCCCAGTGCACAAATATGCTAATTGACTTCCATCTGGCCCACCTCAATGGGGGCCCATCCAGCCGGGCAAATGAGGGGGAGGGGCCGCAGGCAGTTGGCCGCCAGCCCTGCCCCCAATCAGGGTGTTGGGGGCTGATCGGGGTCGGGTCAGCCGAAGGTGGTGGGGCCCAATCAGGGCCCGGATCAGGCTGGTTAGCTGCCGCAGTGCACATCATAGCCACCAGTCATTCTGGTCATTCCACCATTCTGGTCGCTGGGCTTTTATATATAGACTACAGGCCCGGTGCACAAAATTCATGCACTGGAGGGGGTGTCCCTCAGCTCAGCCTGCACCCTCTCCAATTCGGGACCCCTCAGGGAATGTCTGACTGCTGGTTTAAGCCCGATCCCTAAACCGGCAGTCGACATTCCTCTCACAATCCTGGACCGCTGGTTCCTAATCGCTCACCTGTCTGCCTGCCTGGTTGCCCCTAACTGTCCCTTCACCCGCTGGCCTGATCGCCCTCACTGCCTCTGTGTGCCAGCCTGATTGCCCCCAATGGCCCCCCCAATGGCCTGGTCGCCCCTAACTACCCCCTGCTGCCAGCCAGGTCGCCCCAAACTGGCCCCTCCCTGCTGGCCAGGTCACTCGTAACTACTCCCCCCACCACCCTGGTCACCCTTAATGCCCCCCCACTGGCCTGGTCCCCTCCAACTGGCCCTCCTGCTGGCCTGGTCACTCCTAACTGCCCCTCCCCCTGCAGGCCTGGTCACCCCCAACTGCCCCTCATGCTGGCCTGGTCGCCCCTCATATTCCCCACGCAGCCGGCCTGGTCACCCCATGCAGCCTGCTGTTCAGTCATTTGGTCGTCCCTCACTAACCCCCTGCCGGCCTGGTCACCCCACGCAGCCTGCTGTTCAGTCATTTGGTCGTCCCTCACTAACCCCGCTGCTGGCCTGGTTGTAGGCAGCCATCTTGTGAGGGCGTGAGAGTTAATTTGCATATTACCTCTTTATTCTATAGGATAGCAAAAGCATAATGTATATGCTTAGAAGCTGAGGGGAGGCAAACACATCCACACAGTGGGAAAAAGCAGGTTTATAGTTGTAAGTGCAAGAAACAGAACCTGTTCTTGTATTATTTATTAATTATTGTATTATTTTCCATATGAACAACTGTAAACCTGCTCTTGCCCACTCTGTATATGGTTATTTTTTGAAAAAAATAATGGAATAAAAATAAATTTTAAAATTTTGGACAAAAATCTATATATTCATATCCCTTTGCCTACCTTGCCTCTGCAATATGCTATTCTTATGTAAAACATTTTATTTAGATGTTTGAGTTGTTTCTAGTCTTATACTATTACAAATAATGCTTAAATAAATCCTTAAAATTATAATATACAAGAACCCAATTGTGTATCAAGTTTGTGGAATAACCATTCATAGAAAAACTAAAGTAGGAAAAAATGTTTAAATCTTCAAGTTGTTTTCAGTAATTTGTGGAATTATTGTTGGTGGTGGAATTATTCTGTAACCTTCATAGGACAATAATCCCACAACCCTTGCATTCCTAACAGTAGCCTCCATTAAGAATGCAAGTGGTTTTGGTTTTATAATACCAGGTATGGCATAAGAGCCTTTTTCATAAGACATTCAGGTAAAGAAGACAGACCATCCAATTCACATAAAGCCTGTTTAAACATGCGAATTTTCATCTGAACTTTCATCTTAATCCCAACAATCATGCATTTCTATATTCTCTCAATCTAAAAGTAGCCCATTAGGACATCAAAAGGTTTTGATACCAAAGCACATGTCAAGGAGTCCAGCAAAGTCTCTTCTATACCCAGTGACCATTTTACCCACTCACATACAGAAGGCCTTAGGTCCCCAAAAGGGAAGAGAAAGCGCCTTTCTGTCAATCTCCATCATGACTAACCTACCAACCCATCGTCCCAGCTGATTCCACGTCCATTTCTCATTTTTATTTTTGCCTTTCAGCTTCTTCATTTCCTCCAAAGTGGTATAAATAGAGTTGTTTAGGGCTCTTTAATGTTAGGGAACTCAGCATTGGCTCCCATTAGTACATTCAGTCTTCAGTGGTGCTCATTAATACCACTGCTTCAACCTCATCAATTTACAAAATAGTTATCCCATTTCTTAATACACATTGATCCGTAATGAGATGAATCCCTTGGTTCTCTCCTCTCTTTCCCTTTTCCTTGTTAATGACTCTATTTTTTATTTTATTTTTTGCATCTTTAATACCTATAAGGGAAACTGGGACAGCAAATCTAATAAGGTTTCTCAGACAGTTACCAGGTTTTACGGCAGTATAGTTACATGGTGTACCCATGTAAAATCCCTCCACCAGGACCATGACCTGGTTGAGGGGCATATTCAGTAGATGAATGTCCCAATCACCATAAAGCCAGTTCAGCATGGCTTGCTATAAAATGTACGGCCACTTCATCTGGGGTGTTCCAAATAGCATTTATAGGAGAAAGAAGTCCCTCTTCTCAGGTAAACAAATTTCACAGCGGCTTTCATCCAGTCCAGCAGGCTACCTGCTCCCTTGGGAGTCATCACCTGTGATTGCTCTATAGTGAACTGTGGTCTGATATCAATCTAAACATTCTGTAGCATTCAAACCCAAAGATACTGCCCTAAATTAGTCCCTCTCAGGATCCATTTTAGTAAAGGGTCTCCAGAAAACTGGTGATACCAATCCACAAACTGAGACAATTCCTTGGCATTATAACCCCTGGTGTTTCAGTAGTTTCTTGGTGTGGCCTCTCCCCAAAGGGACTACTGCTGCATTCCTAAGAGTAGAATAATCTTTCCCATTGGGATAGCTTTAAGGCTATTAGTTGTAGCTCAAACTGACTGAAATTTAAGCGTGGCCCAGCATCAGAATGAGCCCTAGCACTCTCTATTACTTTAATCTTAGCTATTATAGGTAATAATAACCAAGGTATTGTATATTTATTTTGTCTCTTATTATTCTGCATTTTCTTGTATACCTAGTGAACAATCTCATTGGGAGTTGGATCTACCACTATTTCTAAATTCCATTAAATAAGTTCTGCCTTTAGTAATAAATCACAGCACAGCTATAATTTCATATCAAGACTAGATAGCGCTGAAACCAGTTTGGCTCAGTGGATAGAGCGTCGGCCTGCGGACTCAAGGGTCACAGGTTCGATTCCGGTCAAGGGCATGTACCTTGGTTGCGGGCACATCCCCACTGGGGGGTGTGCAGGAGGCAGCTGGTCGATGTTTCTCTCTCATCGATGTTTCTAACTCTCTATCCCTCTCCCTTCCTCTCTATAAAAAATCAATAAAATATATATTTTTTTAAAAAAAGACTAGATAGCTACCCAAGAATAAAATAATTCCTCACCCCCTGCCATTTCATCCTCTCTTCCAAAGCCACATGTTTCAGTGAGTCAGAGTTGATCCAGCAAATTCCACTTTTTATGAGAACAATTACAATGACTTTTGACACTAACCACCCAGAGCTAGGACAAATTTCACAGGTGAAAGACACACTCTTCCCCAAGACTGACTTTAATTCAGACACTACCAGTCAAAGCTCAAGGGTTTCCAGGCCCTGAACTTCTGACCAACTGGCTATAAATTTGGAGGTTTCCACTACTCCCACCGGGATCAATAATTCACTAGAACTCACAGAACGTAGGGAAGCAATATACTTAATGATTTCAGTGTTATTATAGGGGGAAAAAGGTATAAATCACAAACGGCCAAAAGACAAGGCGCACAGGGCAAGGTCTAAGATGGTCCCAAATGCAAAGTTTCCACATTCTCTCCCTGTGAAATCAGAGCAGGTAATCTCTTTGGTACACCGCTAAGAGTATTAACCAGGAATGCTCACATACAGTGTCACAAGTGTCTAGAGTTTCATTACACAGGCATGGTTGATCAAATCATTGGCCTCATGATACAGCCTCCTCCCTCTGCTCCCAGGAGTCAGACTAATATCACACAGCTCAGTAACCCAACCCTCTAATTACATGTCTGCTTTTTTCTTGTGTGGTCTGCCCCCATCCAGAGTCACCTCATTAGCAGACTCTATAAGGGCCCACTATGAACAAAACACTCCTATCACTAGGAAAATTCCAAAGATGTAGAGGTTCCCACACAGGAACTGGGGACAAAAGCAGCTAAGATTTTTGTTATACAACAAAAGACTTCCTATAAGACAATAATTAAGACAGCATTGTTATTGGTGAAAGACTGGACACTTGAAACAGATCAATGGAACAGAACAGCAGGCTCAGAAGTAGAACACACAAATATATTCAACTGATTCTGACAAAGGAACAAAAGCAATTCAATGCAAAAAAAAAAAAAAAAATAGTGCCAAAATTCTTATATGAAATTACACTTGACCCCTGAACCACACAGGTTTGAATTGCCCTAGACCACTTATATGTGAATTTTTTTCAATAAAAACTATAAATTTATTTTCCCTTCTTTATGATTTTAACGTTTTCTTTTCTCTAGCTTACTTTATTTTAAGAATACAGTATATACTATATATAACATACAATATATATGTAAATCATTTATGTTATCTACAAGGCTTCCAAGTCAATAATGGGCTATTTAGTAGTTAAGTTTGGGGGGAATAAAAAAATTAATACACAGATTTTCAATTGTGTGGGGTGTTGGTACCCCAAACTCTGCTTTGTTCAAGGGTCAACAATTCATGCAAAAGAATTAACTCAAACAGAAGTGTTACACAAAATTAATTCAAAATGAATCACAGAAATATAAAATACAAGACTGTAAAACTTCTTGAAGTAATAAAAACTAAAAAAGCTACATGACCTTGGTTGGGCTTACTAATGATTTTTTAACTACATCAATAGCATGACCTGTGAAACAAAAAATTGATAACTTGGAATTTAATCAAACTTCTGTTCTGTGAAAGACACTTTTAAGAGAATGAAAGGACAAAGCACAGACTGGGAAAAAGTATTTGCAAAACATATCTGATAAAAGACATGCAAACTATATTAAAAACTCTTAAAACTCAATAATAAGAAAAATAAATTAAAAAATGAACAAAGATCTAAACTGACACTTCACCAAAGATATACAGGTGACAAGCACATGGAAAGATGCTCAATACCACTTGTCATTAGGAAACTGTAAATTTAAAATGACAGTGAGTACCATGTCCCACTGTTAGAATGCCTCAAATCCAAAACACTGATAGGGTTCAACTGCCGGGGAGATGCGGAGCAACAAGTACTCTCACGCACTGCAAGTGGGAATGCAAAATGGGACATCGACTTTGCAAAACAGCAGTTTCCGAGATGGCTAAACTAAGTCTTACCTATGACCAAGCAATCTCTCTATTTGGTGTTTTCTAAAATGACTTGAAAGTGTCTGTCCACATAAATACCTGCATGTGAATATTAATGGAAGCTTTATTCATAATGACCCAAAACTGGAATCAACCAACCAGCATGTCCCTTGATAGCTGAATGGATAAGCAAACTGTGGTAGATCCACACATTGTAACATTATTCATAAAAAATAAAAAATGAGGTAGCAAGTCAAAAAAAGACATGGATGAATATTAAATGGTTATTGCTAAATCAAAAAACCCAGTATGAAAAAGCTATATGCTATATGATTTCAATCATATAACATTCTTTAAAAGGCAAAACTATAGAGATTGGCTAAATATCAACATTTGCCAGAGGATCATTGATAAATATATGAAATATAGAAAACATCTTAGGATGTTGAAACTGTTACTTATGATACTGTAATGGTGAATAAAAGACATTAAGCATTCATCAAAATCCTCTGAATTTTACAGTACAAAGAACAAACTTTAATGCACACTAGTACAACATTTTTTAAAGTCTTTTCAGAGGTCAGGGTCCTGAGAGGGAATGCAGAATGACAAAAGTTTAAATGCAATACAAATGTATTAAACAACCTCACTGAAGGGCTGAGGGGAACAAAATGTTGGCCCAAGTAACTTCGGAAATAAACAGAGTCTACAAGCCTAAAGGCAAAATAATCCTATCTAATAAAAGAGTAATATGCAAATTAACCATCACTCTGTTACACCCACAAGCCACACCCACAAGCCAATCAGGAGCAAATATGCAAATAAACCCAACCAAGATGACTACGGTCACAGAGAGCAGGAGGGAGGCTTGGGTTTCCCCAGAGATGGAGGAAGCCAAGCTTTCCGCCTGCCCTTGCCGGCCTAGGCCTCCACTCAAGGCTACAAAGTTTCAATGATAGAAGATACATAAATCCAAACAGAAATGGCGGCAGCCACAGAGCTGGAAAGAGCAGGAGGCTAGGGTTGCCCCTGGCAATAGAGGAAGCCAAGCTTTCCGCACACCCTGGCCGGCCCAGGCCTCCGCTTAAGGCTACAAAGTTTCAATTATAGAAGATACATAAGTCCCAACAGAAATGGCTGCCAACACGGAGCAAGCAGAAGGCTTGGCTCTGCTCCAGGCTACAAAGTTTCAATTGTAGAAGATAAATAAACCCCAGATACCAGGGCCTCCACTTGGGTTGCGGGGGGGTGGGGGGTGGCCGGCCTGCAAACCACCACAGGCCCCTCGCCCAGGCCGCCCCACACCCCAAGGGAACCCTCACCCTGATCCGGGACACCCTTCAGGGCAAACCAGCCGGCTCCCACCCGTGCACCAGGCCTCTATCCTATTTAATAAAAGAGTAATATGCAGATTGACCATCACTCCAACACAAAAGATGGCTGCCCCCATGTCGTCAAAGATCCTGCCCCCATGTGGACACAAGTGGCCACCACAAGATGGCCAGCAGAGAAGGGAAGTTGGGGGCAACCAGGTCTGCAGGGAAGGGCAGTTGGGAGGAACCCAGGCCTGTAGGGGAGAGCAGTTGGGGGGGACCAGGCCTGCAGGGGAGGGCAGTTAGGGGTGACCAGGCCTGAAGGGGAGCAGTTAGGCATCAATCAGGCTGGCAGGGGGTGATTAGGTTGGCAGGCTGAAGCGGTTAGGGGCAATCAGGAAGGCAGGCAGGCGAGCAGTTGGGAGCCAGCAGTCCTGGATTGTGAGAGGTCCCAGATTGGAGAGGGTGCAGGCTGGGAGGAGGGACACCCCCCCATGCACGAATTTCATGCACTGGGCCTCTAGTTCTATATAAGAACTGTACTCTGATTGATAAAGGTGTTTCCCACGGGAATAAAAGTTAACAATTCTGAAATAACTATATGCATATATTGGAACTGAACAATTAAATGGATGGCTGGTAGTAAGTGGCAGGTTACTTACTGGGTAAGTGGGAAGTTACAAACAAGCAAGGGGAAGAAGCAAGAAACATACAGGTAGCATTGGATCGGAGTTGGGGACATCAGTATATGAACTCATGTTTAGCTTAAAATACAAGTGGTTACATAGAGAAATATTTATAGAAACACGTATAAACATTTACAAAGGGTTAGAATATAAACATATATCACTGTGCTCTTTCAGCTAACAGAACCTAGAAGCATGCCTCATGTCTAAGTTTTGATTTCTAATACCATTCTCCAATTAAAGGAACCACTACTCTTTGAAGAAATAGTTGAATCTGAGTGAGGCAGAAAATACACAAGATGAGCCTAGACCAGTGATGGCGAACCTATGACACACATGTCAGCACTGACACACGTAGCCATTTCTGATGACACGCAGCCGCTGAGGTGGCCGCATGCCGAGGATGAAACATTTGCTGCTCCTGAGGATGAAACATTTGCGAAATAATGTTTTTTCCTCAAAGTGACACACTACCCGAGTTATGCTCAGTTTTTTGGCGAAGTTTGACACACCAAGCTCAAAAGGTTGCCCATCACTGGCCTAGACCATCTTTAGTGTCAGAATAATCCTATCTAATAATAGAGTAATATGTAAATAACCATCACTCCGCTACGCCCACGATTGGGCAGCGAGAGGCTGGGGGGTGGGACTTGGGGTGGCCTATCCAGCCATTGAGAGGCGGCTGAGGGGAGACCCCTCAGCATTCGCGGGTCGGAGTGGTGGCGGTGGTGGCGCCCCCGGACCCACGAAAGCTAAGGGGTCTCTCTGGGAGCGGGAGCGGTGGCGGTGGCGACGCCCAGACCCGCCCCCATCAGCATTTGCGGGTCTGGGGGCGCCACCACCGCTCCCACCCACGAACGCTGAGGGGTCTCTCCAGGGGCAGCGGTGGCGGCGCCCGGACCCACCACCATCAGCGTTGGTGGGTTGGGGCGGCGGCAGTGGCGCCCGTTCCCGCCTCCATGCACCTCACTGGGGGAGGGCTTGGTCAGCAGCCCCTGAGGCTGCTTCAAGGGCCAAAGAGGGAGGCAGGGCCAGACCCCAGCGGCCGCAGCTGCTGTGGGGCCCGGGGAGCCAGGCAGGGCTGGACAGGCAACCTCAGGGTGGGCCTGGGGGTGGGTCCAGTGGTGCAGCTTGACAGCAGACAGCAGGGCCTGCTTGGCTGTAGTTGCTGGAGACCCACAACAGGCAAGTGGGACTGTAGGCAGCACCCAGCAGGGCCTGCTTGGCTGTTGCCACGGCGACCCGGGAGCAGACAAGCGCAGCTGCAGGCAGCACCCAGCAGGGCTTGCTTGCCCATCGCTATGGTGTGGAGCAGTCAAGCCCCACAGAGAGCAGAGAACCACAGGGAGCGGGCCTAAGCTGTCAGCAGGACATGCCCTGAAGGCTCTCAGATTGGAGAGGGTACAGGTCGGGCTGAGGGACCCCCCGTGCATGAATTTAATGCACTGGGCCTCTAGTATTTTGATAATTCTCAAAAATGAAATAACAAAAAAAAACATTGACAAGAATATGGATTAGAAAGAAAAATATGAAATAGATGTCCATTCGATATAAATAAATTATTAAATGAATAAGGGAGAAAAGGCACATTCCTTTCACTCTCACAGTAGAAAAACAAATAATTTATGTGGATACTCCACCCATAAGGTGGTGGAGCAAAAATAGCCACTCCTCAAGTAAGGACTGCTAGTGGTGATGTTTCGAAGAGTACATAAAGTATGGAAAGTGAGAAAGAAAGAACAATTTTATTGTCAAACCTGACAAACACTATCTGAAGCCACATGATAAGTCATGTTGATAGTATATACCCTGGATATAATGTGATGAGAGTGCATTTTACCTCTGTGGTCTTCCTATCAAAAATATATTATCCCAGTGTAATAAGAAAAGCATCAGACAAATCTCATTTGTGAAATATTCTACAAAATACCTGACATACAGTACTCCTCAAATTTAGCAAGGCCATCAAAAAGAATATATAAAGAACTCATACAACTTAACAAAATGAAGACAAACAATCCAATTAAAAGATGGGCAAAAGACATAAATAGACACTTCTCCAAAGAGAACATACAGATGGCCAAGAGACATATGAAAAATGCTCAAAGTCACTGATCATCAGAGAGATGCAAGTCAAAACGACAATGCGGTACCATCACACCTGTCAGAATGGCTACCATCAACAAATCAACAAATGACAAGTATTGGCGAGGATGCGGAGAAAAGGGAACCCTCGTGCACTGCTGGTGGGAATGCAGACTGGTGCAGTCTCTGTGGAGAACAGTATGGAGTTTCCTCAAAAAACTAAAAATGGAACTCCCATTTGACCCAGTGATCCCACTTCTAGGAATATATCCTAAGAAAGCCGAAACACCAATCAGAAAGAATATATTCACCCCTATGTTCACAGCAGTGCTATTTACCACCACTAAGATCTGGAAACAGCCCAAGTGCCCACCAGTGGATGAGTCGATAAAAAAGCTGTGGTACATTTACAGCATGGAATACTATGCAGCAGTAAAAAGGATCTATTACTCTTTGAGACAGCATGGAGGAACCTGGAGAGTATCATGTTAAGCAAAGTAAGCCAGTCAGAGAAAGACAAGTATCACATGATCTCACTTATCTGTGGAATCTAATGAAGAAAATAAACTGACAAAATAGATCCAGAGACATGGAAGCATGCAACAGACTGATGAATCTCAGAGGGAAGGGGGTAGGAGTGGGGAAAAAATTAACCAAAGAACATATATGCATATATGTATAACCCATGAACACAGACACTAGTAAGGTGAAGGCCTGGGGAGGGGGCAAGAGCAGGGTGAAGGGGGTCAATGGGGAGGGGAGAAGAGGACACATGTAATACTTTCAACAATAAAAATAAATTTTTTAAAAATTAACTTAGTTTAAAAAATAAAAAAGTCTAAGGAGACATGAATACTAACTATAATATAGTATCCTGAAATGAATCCTAAAACAGAAAAAGAAGAGAAAAACTGTGAGTATCTGAATAATATGGACTTTAAGAAATGAGATCAATATTGTTTCATTAATGTAATAAATGTACCATATAACAGACGCTAAAAATAAGGGAAACTGAATGTGGGGTATACAGGGACTCTCTATACTATCTTTGCAAATCTAAAACTGCTCTAAAAGTTTACTAAAAAGATGAACATTTACTCAGTTCTTAATGACATTAAGATATTACTATTAATTTTTTACAGGTACAATTATTACATTGTAACTGTCTTAACAACAGTACCTATCTGTTAGTCAGACATTGGAAATAACTATTGGTAAAAGACATTCATAAACATCTACATACTAGAGGCCTGGTGCACAAAATTTGTGCACGGGGGGGGGGAGGTGTCCCTCAGCCCAGCCTGCACCTTCTCCAATCAGGGACCCCTCGAGGGATGGCCAACTGCCCATTTAGGCCCGATCCCACTCACAATCCAGCACTGCTGGCTCCCAACCACTCGCCTGCCTGCCTGCCTGATTGCCCCTACCAGTGGTTCTCAAAACCTTTCTAATGCCGCGACCCTTTAATACAGTTCCTCATGTTGTGGTGACCCCCAACCATAAAATAATTTTTGTTGCTACTTCATAACTGTAATTTTGCTACTGTTATGAATCGTAATGTAAATATCCGTGTTTTCCGATGGTCTTAGGTGACCCTGCTAGCGGTTCTCAACCTGTGGATCGCGACATTAGAAAGGTTGAGAACCACTGCAACCACTTCTGCCTGCCAGCCTGATCGATGCCTAACTGCTCCCCTGCCAGTCCAATTGCCCCTAACTGCCCTCCCCTGCCAGCCTGGTCGCCCCTAACTGTCCTCCCCTGCAGGCCTGGTTGCCCCCAACTGCCCTCCCCTGCCAGTCTGGTCCCCCCAACTGCCCTCCCCTGCAGGCCTGCTCCCCCCAACTGCCCTCCCCTGCAGGCCTGATCACCCCCAACTGCCCTCCCTTGCAGGCTGGTCCCTCACAACTGCCCCTCCCCTGTTGGCCTGATTGCCCACAACTGCCCTCCCCTGCTGGCCATCTTGTGGCAGCCATCTTGTGTCCACATGGGAGCAGCCATCTTTGACCACATGGGGGCGGCCATCTTGTGTATTGGAGTGATAGTCAATTTGCATATTACTCTTTTATTAGATAGGATGTATATAAATATACATATAAATATTTTTGACATTTAAATCATGATGATGTCTAAGACTTGCTCAAATTAATCTCAGTGGGGGGAAGGCGTGGATAAATAGGAATATAAATGAATAAATGCTATGATTTTATCATTGTTAAAGTTGAGTAGTATAATGAACCCCCAAGACTCTAGGTTTGAGTATGTTTGAAATTTTCTACAAAGAGTTAAGTAACTACCTGACTTAAAAATTTAAGTACAAGGGCCAGAAAATGAACTTTAGGGAATCTTTCTAAAAGACAAAAGGATGGAAAAAATAAAAAAAACAAAACAACAAAAGTTGAAAAAAATGAACTGAAATAGTAGAGAAAAGAGGCTCATATGAGATATAATAACCAACTATTAGAAATTCTAGAAAAACAGCACATAAACAATGGAGGGGATAAAAGAATAGAGAGAGAGAGAGAAAAAGAAAACTTCCAGATTTCAAAAGGAAAATGGAACAAACTCCTCATTTAAGATGGGTTAAATAATGCTATTACATTATTTACAATTATTTCCTTGTAGGTACCCAAAACACATTTAGTGAGTGAAAATAAACCCAGACTAATACTCAACGCTATTAACTTCCAGTCCAGTGTTCTTCTCCATGTATCCTACTCCCATCATGACATTAAAAACTTCCTGAGAAATTTCAGATATAGTATTGGTATGAAACCCTCTCTGGAAAAATGCTGAGGCAGTTAGTCTAACCCTGGAGAAAATGCAAATGGCCAGATATAGTGAGAGTGATCAAATTTAAGCTAACAAAATATCACAATACAAGCATTAGACCGAAGAAATGTCTGTAAAATAGAGCTGGTTCCCACACCGAGAGAACAGAGTAACAGGGCTTTGTTGATGTGTCTACACAAATTCTTTAAAAGAATACCCTATGAAACAAAAATCTTTACAAGAGACTTCGGCTGTAGCTTAATTCTTCATAATTTCTCTTTTGCTTTCAAGAAATGATTATCTTAGATTTTTCCTCCATTCTTCTCAGGAACAAATCTAACTTAACACCTAGGAATACCTTTAAAAAATGAACACAGCATATAAGGTCACAAACCTAAGAGCACCAGAGGAAGAAATGACTACTTGCTGTTTCATTTTGAGGTTGCCATGCTGAAATTATGACTTCTCCTAAAAATGCTTTAAAAATGATACTGCAGGCCCTTGCCAGGTCGCTCAGTTTGTTAGAGCATTATCCTGATACGCCAAGGTTACAATTCAATCTCTGGTCAGGGCACATATAAGAATCAATCAAGTCTAGTAGGTATGGCTTAGTGGTTGAGCGTAGTTTGATTCCTAGTCAAAACACATGTCTGGGTTGTGGGCTGGATCCCCAGTGGGGGGCGGGGGGTGGGGGGTATGGGTGTGTGTTCAGGAAGCAGCTAATCAATGATTCTCTCATCATTGATGTTTCTATCCCTTCCTCCCTCTCTCTGATATCAATAAAAACATATTTTAAAAAAGAATCAACCAAAGAATGCATAAAGTGGAACAAATTGATGTTTCTCTCTCCATTTCTTGCCCGCTCTAAAATCAATCAATAAAAATGTTCTTAAAGATCTACTGAAATGAAAATAGGAATTCCACAAAAAGGAAATATCTTTCCTCATTAAGAAAATATTCCCTGTGAACTCTGAGGGACTAAGGGCTGCTGGTGGCTAACTGGGCAAAGGGGGGGGGGGAGAGAGAGAGAGAAGAGAAGAGGGGGAAGAAAGGGAAGGGAGGAGATAAAGAGAAGGAAAGAAAGAGAGAAAGAAAGAAAGAAAGAAAGAAAGAAAGAAAGAAAGAAAGAAAGAAAGAAAGAAAGAAAGAAAGAAAGAAAGAAAGAAAGAAAGAAAGAAAGAAAGAAAGAAAGAAAGAAAGAAAGAAAGAAAGAAAGAAAGAAAGAAAGAAAGAAAGAAAGAAAGAAAGAAAGAAAGAAAGAAAGAAAGGGGGGAGGGAGGGAGGAAAAGAAAGAGAGAGAAAGAGAGGGAGGGAGGGAGGGAAGGAAGGGAGAGCCTAGCAGCCATTTCTGTACAGGGGCCTCTCATGCAAACTGCCCTTTAGGGAGAAACCGCTGCTGAACTGCCTGCCCCTGCACTGACCTGGCTGGCTGCTCCGTTTCTGCATCTGAGCCCTCATAAAGGGTTCCTGGAATCCTATTTCCATCAATAGGACTAAGGCTTTCCCATCCAATCGGAGCTGTGCAGCTCTGACCAATCAGAGTGGATCTATTCTGACCAATGAGGGACCAGGGGCGGGGACTGCTGTCTACAGGAACCAGCTTCCCCTCGGGCTGGGAGAGGGCACTTTTTCCCCACAGCCTGGCTACTGCTTTTCCTCAGCTGGAGCTGAAACCATGAGTGGGGCGGACCACCCAGGAGCTGAGCTGCCCAGCTGAAGAGGGGCCTAGCCCTGCAGCCCTGCAGCCCCGCTGGGCACCATCCAGCTGCGCCCACAGCTGGGCTGCATTCCAGTCCAAGTGTTGGCGCTGCACAGTCTCCTTCTTCACTGCCCCACGTTGGGGATTCCTGTTGGCATTTGAATTGGCGCCAACGACCATGCGTTGACACCTGAAACCTGTGCATGTCAGGTTACATAGCAAAAGAAGAATTAAGGTTACAGATGGAATTATGGTTGCCAGTCAGCTGACCTAAAAATAGGAATAGCATCCTGGACTCCTGGATGACAGGATGGGTCCAATGTCATCACTCTTCAGAGAAGAGCCAGACAAAAAAAAAAAAAAGAAAGAAAGAAGCAGAGGAAGAATGGTCAAGGAGATGCAGTGGTGCTCGCTTAAAGATGAAAGGGGCAGGGGAGTGATTCAGGGGCAGATGCAGACCTGCTGACACCCTGACCTTAGCCCACTGAGACCTGCATCTGACTGCCAACCTATAAAACTCTAAGATAAAACAACTTACATTGTTTTAAACCATTAAATTTTACTTTAGTCTTTACAGATTTCAGATGAATAACTTTATATTGATTATAATGGTGGGTAGCAGATTTCAATTTACATGTGTGTTTGTCAAGACTTCAGCTAAGCCACGCCCTGGCATTGCTGCCTTGGCATCCATTTGTTTGGCCAGGCAACCTGCCAGGACCTGACACTGACATTAAAACCCTAGAAACAGCCTGTGGTGACAAGTAAATGTAAGTTCCCTGCCTCCCAGCACCTTCCCCTTGTGAGATCTTTAAATAAAACCACCTAAGCAACGGACCAAAACCCTGCTCCTGGTTTCAACTGACCGGTCCTGCCTTGGCCCTGAACCTCAAAGCACTCTCATAAAGGTATGTGCCCCAGGCCTGGTCACCTCTGCCTGTTCCTGCCTTGACCTTCCATGTGGCCCCGCCCTCAAGGTTGGTGGTGTATTTCTTCTGGGACCTGTAAATAGTAAACCTCTGTCTTAATTTCTCTTGTGGTCTTTTAGCTCACATCCCGCACACTTGGGCTCTACTCAACAAATGTTGATTAAAACGATGTTTACTAAATCGAAATGCCAAGTACATTAGTGATTTAGTGTAGTCCTCTTGCTGGATGATGGGAAAATGAATGTATTTAACGGCCCTAATTCCTTTGCTAGCCTGATTTCCTTCTTTTAGATTCAAGTTTCTAAATTTATAACCAGTCAAGTTATAGTGCATTTGGCTGAACATCAGACTTATTATGAATTATATCAAATGGAGTTTCAGAAATGTTTTTGAAGCATTTTTTTGTTTCATTACACTGTATACATTCACATCTTAAGTGTAATGTACATTTTTGGGGGGAGGTAGTAGTAATAAAAACATTACAGGATGACATTTAAGAATATGTTATAGCCCTGACTGGTTTGGCTCAGTGGATAGAGCGTCAGCCTGCGGACTCAAGGGTCCCGGGTTCGATTCCAGTCAAGGGCATGTACCTTGGTTGCTGGCACATCCCCAGTAGGGGGTGTGCAGGAGGCAGCTGATTGATGTTTCTTTCTCATCGCTGTTTCTAGCTCTCTATCCCTCTCCCTTCCTCTCTGTAAAAAATCAATAAAATATATTTTTTAAAAAAGAATATGTTATAGTAACCTCATAGATTTCTTAATTAGAGCATTTACAATTTGCTAGCAAGTTTTGGATAAGATAGGAAGGTGACTTGAAATGTTCTAGGTAAATACAATATCAGGAGTAACAACAACCAGATTGTAATACTGAGTAGCATTTTCATATGCAGAAGTTTCTAAACAATTAAATAGAAGCTGATATGAACATAGGATAAGGTGATAAACTTTCTTTTCTTTAAATTACAAAAATAAATATGCACTAGGATAGTCACTGCAGTTTATAATAGTACAATATTGGAAATAAGCTTAGCATCCATTGTGAGAAGAGTAATTGAATAAACGCTGTATCCCTACAGAATGAAGTTGTGTACAGTGATAACAAACAAACAAGGAACTGCTCTATAAGTAATATAAAGTAAATCAATAATTTAAATGAACCATGCTATGGAGGGGAGAACCTCAAAATGAAATATAAGCAGTAACAAATGAACCTAACAGGATTACAAATGAGTAACACAACCATTGGGATGAGAACTAAAAGAACTACCCTAAGTAAACATAATTTGTCTTTTCAGCGTGAGATGCAAGATTTTGCTTCCTTTCTGATTTCTTAATTCCCTTGCTTTGTCTTCAACTCTCTTCATCTCCCACTCCTCCATACCCTCAGTAGCGCTAACAGTCCTCTAGCACATCATGATTTTTGTGATACGTCCATGCCACTGTTCCTTACGCTTAAAATGCTCACCTTCTCTTTTCCTTGGCCAGTTGGTCAACCTTTTATTCATTCTCTGGAATTCAACTCAGATGTCACTTCCTCTCTGAAACCTTCTGAACACAAACAATTAAATCTCCATTCTGCATTATTTCAGGACCACATGCACACTAATCACAGGATGCATGGTATCACCTATAAAACTATAGTATGATAATAATATATACACTGAGTGGCCAGATTACTATGATCTCTGAACGCATAATAATCTGGCCACTCAGTATATACCCTATATAATAAAAGGCTAATATGCAAACTGTCCCCTCGACCAGGAGTTCGACCAGCAGGCAGGCCAGCCAACCGCCCATGTCCCCTCCCCCTGGCCAGACTGGCCAGCCCCACCCATGCACAAATTCATGCACCAGGCCTCTAATATATATACACACACACACTGAGTGGCCAGATTATTATTTGTTCAGAGATCAGTGTGTATATATACTATACTTCGAATTCATTAAGGACAAAGACAGCCTTATCCACATCCAGTATTTTCACCACTTAACAGTATGCATGGCACATAGTCAAAGCTCAATAATTATTGAATTAAAGTTCATATTGTAATAGACTTACTCTATAAGAAACAATATAAGAAAAGGGTCACAATAACTACACTTGATAAATTTAAACTTGTTTTCAAACATAAAAGTTATATTAATTGGGCAAAAAGAAGCTATGCCAATAATTAAATGCATATGGGGGATTCATTAGTTTGGAGGAAAAATATGACTTAAGAAACATTTATTTCCTCATTAGTTTGGAGGAAAAATATGACTTAAGAAACATTTATTTCCTCATCTCATTCTGCCCCTTATCTGTAAAACAATTAAATTGGATTAAATCCCTTCTCTGCTATTCTGTATCAGAGCATAGCTTTTTGAAAGTATCAATATCAGTTTGAGATTTTAATTTACCTACATTATGACAGTCTCAACTTTCTGTAAGCTGTCCCTCGACGATCATACCTATGCTAACTAACATCACATTTTTAGTTACTTGTACCTTGCTATTATGACACGAGGTACCTTTGACACTTTCTTTGTAAGTAGTATATGTCACAATGTGTATGGAAAAAAATTGAACAGTAGTAAATAGTACTTTCAGTTTATGTGTTTCTATTTACTTTGATTGAAACCCGTTTCAATAAGTATGTATGTATTGCATCCATATTTAGTGCCAGAAACCTAAAGAGAAAATGAAATATCAACTATATTAAAGACATATAGAAGGAATTGGAGATTAAAAGCAATTAGAGCCCTAGCTGGTTTGGCTCAGTGGATAGAGCATCGGCCTGCGGACTGAAGGGTCCCGGGTTCGATTCCAGTCAAGGGCACATGCCTGGTTGTGGGCTCCATCCCCAGTGGGAGGCGGGCAGAAGGCAGCCAATCAATGATTCTCTCATCATTGATGTTTCTATCCCTCTCTCCCTATCCCTTCCTCTCTGAAATCAATAAAAATAAAAATTAAAAAAAAGCAATTAGAGAGACAAATATAATGTGAGAATAAATCATGTGGAATCAGCCAAAAAAGGAATTTCGATTTAATATTACAAGGAATGGGAAAAATAAGTAAAATAGGCAATTTAGGATAATTTGGGCAAAATAAATGGAAACAATACTGGTTTTAACTTCTAAAAATGAGGGGGTGACTTTTCTCCCCTATAGTCACTAAATAACAGAATTTTTGTCAATTGAACCCTCTTAGCCCATTTTCAAAATTGCCCACCCCTCTAGATCTCCATTATGCCACCACCTTAGCCCAAGCCACTGCAACCCCCACTGGAACAGTAGGTTCCAGCAGCCTGTCCAGTTCCCTTCTAATTCAATCTTTATAAAGAGCCTTTTTTTAAATAAGTATTATATTATGTCTCTTTCCAGCTTAAAATCCTTCAACAGCTTCCCTTCAATTTTTTGGATAAATATCCAAATCCTTTGAGCTGAGCTCTAAGTGTTTCTTAAGTCATATTTCCCCCAAACTAATGAATCCCCAGATGCATTTAATTCTCGCCATCGCTTCTCTTTGCTCTTTACGAGTAGCTTCCTCTCCTGCCACTCCTCCCTCTGCATGAATACTCAGTCTAGACTGGCCTTCTCAGAGTTCCTCAAACACCCCATGATCTTAAGGCCTTTCCACATGCAACTTACTAAAACACATAATATTCTTTCAATTACATCAATCCTTTTTGTCTACTGAATCCTTCGACCAACTGAGCCTAAATATCACTTCCTGAAAAAGCCTCACCTAACACCCACCCCAGACCAGGTTTTCAAATGATATACTTTCACACTTTCTAATTCCCCTCTGTAGCCTTTTCCTCACTTATCAATTGAAGTAAGTGGTTAATGAGTTAGTTAAATAGTTCAACTACATCTGCTTAATCAGAACATAAGCACCACTGATGATTAGTGACAGTGAGCATCTTTTCATATATTTATTAACCATCTATATGTCCTCATAGGAGAAATGTCTATATAGGTCCTCTGCCAATTTTTTAATTGGATTTGTGTAGTTTTAATACTAAATTATATGACTTCTTTATAAATTTTGGATAATAACCTTATAGATGTATCATTAGCAAATATCTTCTTCCATTCAATAGGCTTTTTGTTTTGTTGATGGCTTCCTTTGCTGTGCAAAAGCCTTTAGTTTGATGCAGTGCCATTTGTTTATTTTTTGTTTCCCTTGCCCAAGGAGATATATCACACAAAAATATTACAAAGAGCAATGTCAGAGAACTTCCTATGTTTTCTTTTAGGAGTTCTATAGTTTCCAAAAAATGCAAATTAAAATCACAATGAGATATCACTTCACACCCTTCAAAATGGCTATCATCAATAAATGCACAAACAAGTGTTGATGAGGATGTGGAGAAAGGGGAACCCTTGTGTACTGTTGGTGGGGTTGCAAATTAGTGTAGTAACTATGGAAAACAGTATGGAGAGGTTCCTGAAAAAATGAAAAATAGAACTACCTATGACCCAGCAATTCCATTTCTCATATTTATCCAAAGAAATCCAAAACAGTAATTTGAAAGATATATGCACCCTATGTTCATTGCAGAGTTATTTACCATAGCCAAGCAATGGAAGCAACCCAAGTGCCCATCAACAGACAAGTGGATAAAGAGATGCATGTGGTGTATATATACAATGGACCATTACTCAGCCTTAAAAAAGAATGAAGTCTCTGCCGAAACCGGTTTGGCTCAGTGGATAGAGCGTCGGCCTGCGGACTGAAAGGTCCCAGGTTCGATTCTGGTCAAGGGCATGTACTTTGGTTGCGGGCACATCCCCAGTAGGGGGTGTGCAAGAGGCAGCTGATCGATGTTTCTCTCTCATCGATGTTTCTAACTCTCTATCCCTCTCTCTTCCTCTCTGTAAAAAATCAATAAAAAAGAGGAAAAAAAAAGAAAAAAAAGAAAGTGTTTTCAAAAAAAAAGAATGAAGTCTCACCATTTGTGAAAGTATGGATTAACCTGAAGGGTATCATGCTAAGTGAAATATGTCAGACAGAGAAAGACAAATACCATATGATTTCACTTATATGTGCAATCTAAAAAAAAAAAACCCAAAATAAATGAACAAACAAAATAGAAACAGATTCATAGATACAGAAAACAAACTGATGGTTGTTAGATGGCAAGGGGAGGAGGCTCTTGATAAAAAAGGTGAAGAAATTAAGAAGTACAAATTGGTGGTTACAATTAGTCATGGGGAGGTAAAGTATAGCATAGGGAATATAGCCAATAATACTGTAATAACTAGTATGTTGCCAGGTGGGTACTAGACTTATCAGGGAGGGGATCACTTTGTTAATTACATAACTGTCTAACCACTATGCTGGTCACCTGAAACTAATATAAAATAACTAGAAACCCGGTGCACAAAATTTGTGCACTGGGGGGGTGGGGGTCCCCTCAGCCCAGCCTGCACCCTTTCCAATCCTGGACCCCTCAGGGGATGTCCAACTGCTGGTTTAGGCCCAATCCCCAGGATCAGGCCTAAACCAGCAGTTGCACATCCCTCTCACAATCCAGGACCGCTGGCTCCGAACTGCTCACCTGCCTGCCTGCCTAATCATCCCTAACTGCCCCCCCTGCTGGCCTGCTCGCCTCCAACTGCCCCCCCACTGGCCTGGACACCCCTAATTGCCCCCCCCAGCTGGCCTGGTTGCCCTCAACTGCCCCCCTGCTGGCTTGGTCACCCCACACAGCCTGCTTGTTCAGTCGTTTGGTCGTCTCTCACTAACCCTCCTGCCGGCCTTGTAGCACCATGCAGCCTGCTGTTTGGTCGTTACTGTGACAGCGTCCTAGACAATTTGCATATTCCTCTATTATTAATATAGATACTGAATGTTGACTATAATTAAATTTGAAAAAAATATTTGAAAAAGAATATAAGCAACACTAAAATAGAATCAGCTGTCTTGATCACTGTATCCTCAGTCCTCTGCACATAATGGTTGCTAAAGATGCTGAATGAATCGATGGATACCTCTACTGGGGACCAGAGGAAAAATGGTACTAGGAATGACAACAAAGAGAAAACTGAATGCCTTACATAGATGCATATTTGGTTTAGAAAATTAATTTCTGAATCTTTTAAAATTATGTACAATGTTCTAATGTAGGAGTCAGCAAATGTTTCCTTAAAGGTGAAATAGTAAATATTTTAGGTGTTTGGGTAATTCAGTCTCTGTTGCAACTACTCAGTCCTGCCACAGTAGCATGAAAGCAGCCATGGACTGTATGTAAACTCAAGGGCATGGCTGTGTTCCAGTAAAGCTTTATTTATAAAAAGAGGAGGAAAGCTTGCTGGCTGTAGTTTGCTGGCCCCTATTAATACATTCCAAAGAAACAAGAGTTAGAAATTAAACAAATGCAAAAAAAATATGTTTAAAGCCTGCTGTTCAGTTGTTTGGTCGCCCCTCACTGCCTCCCCGGCCGGCCTGGTCACCCCACACAGCCTGCTGCTCAGTCTTTTGGTCATCCCTCACTAACACCCCTGCCGGCCTGGTCGCTCCACACAGCCCACTGCTCAGTCATTTGGTCGGCCCTCACTAACCCTTTGTGACATTATGTATGGACCTGGAGAACATTAAGTGAAATAAGCCCGTGAGAGAAAGACAGGTATCATATGATTTCACTTATATGTGAAATCTAATTTTAAAAATGAACTAACAAGCAAAATACAGACAGATTTATAGATAGTAGGCTGACAGCTGTGGGGGGGGGGGGGGATGGTGCAAATAAAAGGAGAGAACTCATTAAAATGGACAACAGCGGCGACTGAGTAGAAAAGGCTATAGGGGATATAAATTGTGATGGAAAAAATAAAATAAAGGAAGAAAATTAAGTCTTAAATGTAACAAAATTAAAACTAGAAAATGAAT
Organism: Eptesicus fuscus; assembly: GCF_027574615.1. Lineage (NCBI taxonomy): Eukaryota > Metazoa > Chordata > Mammalia > Chiroptera > Vespertilionidae > Eptesicus > Eptesicus fuscus. Next base: position 276,357 of record NC_072489.1, on the reverse strand, counting down.
TCGGCAATGTAGCAGGATACAAAATTAACGCCAAGAAATCTATGGCCTTTCTATACACCAATAGTGAACTTACAGACAGAGAGACTAAAAAAGCAATCCCATTTACCATCGCACCAAAAAAATTAAGATACCTAGGAATACACTTAACTAAGGAGGTAAAAGACCTATACACGGAAAACTACAGGACACTGAAAAAAGAGATAGAGGAAGACGTAAACAGATGGAAGAACATACCATGTTCATGGATTGGTAGAATCAACATCATTAAAATGTCCATACTACCCAAAGCAATCTATAGATTCAATGCACTCCCCATTAAAATACCAATGGCATATTTCACAGACCTTGAAAGAACTCTCCAAAAATTCATCTGGAATAAAAAAAGAACCCGAATAGCCACAGCAATCCTGAGAAAGAAGAATAAAGTAGGAGGGATCTCAATACCAGATTTCAAGCTGTATTACAAAGCCACTGTTCTCAAAACAGCCTGGTACTGGCACAAGAACAGACATATAGATCAATGGAACAGAATAGAGAATCCAGATATTGACCCAAACCACTATGCTCAATTAATATTTGACAAAGGAGGCATGAACATACAATGGAGTCAAGACAGTCTCTTCAATAAATGGTGTTGGGAAAATTGGACAGATACATGCAAAAAAATGAAGCTTGATCACCAACTTACGCCATACACAAAAATAAACTCAAAATGGATACAGGACTTAAACATAAGACGGGAAACCATAAAAATACTAGAGCAAGCCACAGGCAGCAAAATCTCAGACATATGCCAAAAGAAATTCTTCACTGACACTGCCCCTAGGGCAATGGAAGATAAAGAGAAAATTAACAAATGGGACTACATCAAAATAAAAAGCTTTTTCACAGCAAAAGAAACCATCAACAAAACAACAAGAAGGCCTACTGCATGGGAGAACATATTTGCAAATGGCATCACTGATAAAGGTTTAATCTCCAACATCTATAGGCAGCTTATACAACTTAATAAAAGGAAGATAAATGATCCAATAAAAAAATGGACAACAGACCTAAATAGAACCTTTTCAAAAGAAGACAGAAGGAAGGCCAAGAGACACATGAAAACATGCTCAACGTCACTAATTATCCGAGAGATGCAAATCAAAACAACAATGCGGTACCATCTCACACCTGTCAGAATGGCTATCATCAACAAATCAACAAACGACAAGTGTTGGCCAGGATGCGGAGAAAAAGGAACCCTCGTGCACTGCTGGTGGGAATGCAGATTGGTGCAGCCACTGTGGAGAACATTATGGAGTTTCCTCAAAAAACTGAAAATGGAACTCCCATTTGACCCAGTAATCCCACTCCTGGGAATATATCCGAAGAAACTAGAAACACCAATCGGAAAGGATATATGCACCCCTATGTTCATAGCAGCACAATTCACAATAGCTAAGATTTGGAAACAGCCTAGGTGCCCGTCAGCAGATGACTGGATCAGAAAACTGTGGTACATCTACACAATGGAATACTATGCTGCCATAAAAAAGAAGGAATTCTCAGCATTTGCAGCAACCTGGATGGAATTGGAGAACATTATGTTAAGTGAAATAAGCCAGTCAATGAAAGAAAAATACCACATGATCTCACTCATTTATGGATAATAAAGAACATTATAAACTTGAACAAAAAGACAGATACAGAGACAGTAAAGCATCAAACAGACTGTCAAATTACAGGGGGAAAGTTAGGGAGAGGTGGGGGAGATAAGAGATCAATCAAAGGACTTGTATGCATGCATATAAGCATAACCAACGGATGCAAAACTCTGGGGGGTGAGGGCATATATGGGAGTGGGGTGGGGGGTGGCAATGGTAAGATATGTACACATATAATACCTTAATAAAAAAATAAATAAAAAATAAAAAAATAAAACTAGAAGTTAATAAAATAATAATAAATACCTAACATTATTGAGCTCTTGCTATCCTATCGAATAAAAGGGTAGTATGTAAATTAACCATCACTCTGCTACACCCACAAGCCACGCCCACCAGCCAATCAGGAGCAAGTATGCAAATTACCCAAACAAGATGGCTGTGGCCATGGAAAGAGCGGGAGGCTTGGATTTCCCCAGTAATGGAGGAAGCCAAGCTTTCCGCACACCCTGGCCAGCCTAGGCCTCCACTCAAGGCTACAAAGTTTCAATTATAGAAGATAAATAAATCCCAACAAAAATGGCAGCAGCCATGGAGCTGGAGAGAGCAGGAGGCTTGAGTTGCCCCCGGCAATGGAGAAAGCCAAGCTTTCCGCACACCCTGGCTGGCCTAGGTCTCCACTCAAAGCTACAAAGTTTCAATTGTAGAAGATAAATAAATCCTAGATACCAGGGCCTCCACTTGGGTCGCCGGGGGGCGTGGCCAGCCTGCAAACCACCACAGGATCCTCGCCCAGGCTGCCCCATGCCCCAAGGAAACCCCCACCCTGATCTGGGACACCCTTCAGGGCAAACTAGCTGGCCCCCACCCATGCACCAGGCCTCTATCTTATCTAATAAAAGAGTAATATGCAAATCGACCATCACTCCAACAAACAAGATGGCTGCCCCCATGTGGACACAAGATGGCCACCACAAGATGGCCAGCAGGGGAGGACAGTTGGGAGGGACCAGGGTTGCAAGGGAGGGCAGCTGGGGGCGATCAAGCCTGCAGGGGAGGGCAGTTAGGGGTGACCAGGCCAGCATAGGAGGGAAGTTGGGGGTGACCGGGCCTGCAGGGAAGGGCAGTTGGGAGGGACCTAGGCCTGCAGGCGAGAGCAGTTGCGGGGGGGACCAGGCCTGCAGGGGAGGGCAATTAGGGGCAAACAGGCTGGCAGGGGAAGGCAGTTAGGGGCAAACAGGCTGGCAAGGGAAGGCAGTTAGGGGCAATCAGGCTGACAGGGGAGTGGTTAGAGGGTTATCAGGCTGGCAGGCAGAAGCGGTTAGGGGCAATCAGGAAGGCAGGCAGGCGAGCAGTTGGGAGCCAGCAGTCCTGGATTGAGAGAGGGATGTCTGACTGCCCGTTTAGGCCCGATCCTACCAGGGGGAGAGGGAGGGAGGGAGAGAGGGAGAAGGGGAGAGAAAGAGTGCAAATAAAAGGATTGGGATTGGGCCTAAACAGGCAGTCGGACATCCCTCGAGGGGTCCCAGATTGGAGAGGGTGCAGGCTGGGCTGAGGGACAGCCCAACCCCCCCACGTGCACAAATTTCTTGCATTGGGCCTCTAGTCATAAAATAATAATAAATATCTAATCTTACGAGCTCTTGCTATATCCCTTGCACCAAGCATGATGGACTTATTTAATGTTAACAACAACCCCATGACAAAAAATGAAATAGGATCCCAAGTCAAATTTATAGAAAATATTCCTTTATTAACTTTTGGTCGAGAATATGTTTGTATATTTTCAGAAAACAACTCCGAGACTATGTGGATTCCAGCAACAGAGAGGAATCGACAGGACTACTCCAGCCATGAAGACAGAAGAGAAGCAGTCCAGAGACGGAAGACGCTGATGTGGCCTTCCCATACTAGCAGTTAGCAGCTGTGCATCACTGCAGGTTGCCCAGGACTAAACCAGACAGAGTCAGACCTGCATTACCACCATTTGTCCACCATCCAGAACTGAAATGTCAGTGCTGACATGTACACATAAGGAACTGTTGGACATTGAAATTGGGTCTCAAAAGAACTGTTAGCCCAGAAAGAAACTCACTACAGACTGATTCATTTGCCTGTCACCATAACCATTACTGCTTGTCTCATTTTCGGTTCTTATAAGTGTATTTCTAATAGCACATGATCTCACTCATCTAGGGGAAATAATGAACAACATAGACTGATGAACAAGAACAGACCCAGAAACAAGGAGGCATGGATCAGACTGTCGGGCCTCAGAGGGAGGGTAGGGAAGGGTGGGGGTAAAAGGGAGAGATCAACCAAAGGACTTGTGTGCAAGCATATGAGCCTAACCAGCGGTTAAGGACAACAGGGGGGTGGGGGCATGTGTGGAGAGGGGTGTGGGATGGGATTGGGGGGATGAGGAAAAATATGTGATACCTTAATCAATAAAGAAATTAAAAAACAACAACAACAACAACAACAACCCCATGAGGTAATCAGAGATGATACTCAAAATACTCAATAACCAATATCACATGGCTGCTACACCATTCAGGCATGTACTTCCTAATGTCAGCCTTGGAGACAGATACTTTTATTATCGCCACATTCCTTTTTATTTTATTTATTTATTTATTTTGCCACATTGCTTTTTAAAAAGAAACAGAGAATCCAAGATATACAGCTAGTACATGACAGAGATTGGCTTTTTAATTTCCTTGTTACAGAACCCTGGCTCTTAGTTACTGTCCTACACTGCCTCTCAATATAAAAACTATAGCTGTATGGCTGGCCCTATGACGGGGAGGATTATCTTACACCCACACAACAACACATTACTATCTAAATTTTGATAGACTAACCAGTGGTAGAAGGCACAATACACAAAGTTAGAAGACACTGGCTGAGAAAAGATTAATTATGATACACTTAACAAGAATACGGTCCTGGTTGATTTTGCTCAGTGGTTAGAACATTGGCCTGGAGACCAAAGTGTTGCAGGTTCGATTCCAACACAAGGGCTCATACCTCGGTTGCAATTCCGATCCCAACCCCAGTCGGGGCGCAAGCACAGGAAACCAATCAATGTGTCTCTCTCAGGTCGATGTTTCTTTCTCTCTCTCTCTCTCTCTCTCTCTCTCTCTCTCTCTCTCTCTCTCTCTCTTCTCTCTCTCCTCTCCCTCTCTCTCTCTCTCCCTCCCTCCCTCTCTTCCTCCCTCCCTCCCTCTCCCCCTTTCCCCCTCGCCCTGTTTCTCCCTCCCTCCCTCTTCCCTCCCTTCCACTCTAAAAATCAATGGCAAAATATCTTCAGGTGAGAATTTAAGAAAATAAAGAATTAAATTCAGACCACACACGACACTTTTCCTTATCAATAAGATAAAAGCAGGAACTCGAGCAGGAGCTGGTGGGCATCATGGCTAGGATCACCACCACTGAGGCGGTGAAATGCAAGACCCCAGTTCTGCATAACAGGCCGATGATGCAGACGAGAGGGCCTAGCGCCTCCAGCGGGAAATGGAGGGAGAAAGGCAGGCGGGGAACAGGCTGAGGCTGAGACAGCCTCCGGAAGCGTAGGATCCAGCGGGTTGAAGAGGAGCTGGACCGTGCTCAGAGCACTGGCCACTGCCCTGCAAAAATTGGAGGAAGCTGCTAAAGAGAGCAAGAGATGTATGAAGGTTACTGAAAATCAACCTGGAAAAGAAGGAAATCCAACTCAAAGAAGCTAAGCACATCACAGAAGAGGCAGAGAGAAAGGATGAAGAGGTGGCTCGTAAGTTGGTGATTATGAGGGAGGCTTGGACCACACAGAGGAATGAGCTGCGCTGGCAGTCTCATTGCCGAGAGATGGATGAGCAGATCAGACTGATGGGCCGGAACCTGAGGTGTCTGAGTGCTGCTGAAGAAAAGTACTCTCAACAAGAAGACAAATATGCGGAAGACATCAAGATTCTTACTGATAAACAAACTCAAGGACGCAGGGACCCGTGCTGAGTTTGCTGAGAGATCGGTAGCCACGCTGGAAAAGACAACTGATGATTTGGAAGATAAACTGAAATGCACCAAAGAGGACACTCCGTACACAAAGGAGGCTGGACCTGCTCTGCTGGACCTGAATGAGATGTAGAGCACCCCAGTCCCGCCCTGCCGCTGCTCCTCCCTCCGACCCTGACACCCCCGCGCCCCAGGCCAGCCTGCTTGAAGCTGACCTTTAAACTGAGGGCTGATCTTTAACTGGAAGGCTGCTTTCTCCTTTCACTGCCTCCCACCGCCCCCAACCTGTGTCTTTTTCACCAAACTGTCTCTGCCTCTCCTCAGAGATTTTGATTGGGCTAGAGGCGGAGCACCTTTGGGAACATTTAAGGGAATGTCTTTAAAGGCATGTTGTGATGTACACATTTTGTAATTACCTTTTTTGTTGTTGATGTGGCAAGCATTTGTAAAACATTCCAAATAATTCCAGAGTTTTCAAGCAGCAGTCTAATCCGTCTCACTTTTAGGAGGTACCCTTTCAGTTTAGTCTATAGTGCCCTCTCTGTAGAGGAGGGAAAGAGGTGTGGGCCGGCCACACTGAGAGCCACATAGAGCCCAGAGAACGCCTCCTCTATGGGGAATCATTGCTTTGTGCAGAGTGCTAGCCAAGTCGGAAAGCTGATTCCAGGAGTTAGCAAAAAAATAGGGTGATGTTTAGGTTTCAGCTTTTAAGGTATCTTGGGGCAATTTATTTTTTTCATCAGAAGTGACCAAACAAATTAAAATGGTGAGACCTCTGTCTGAGACCAAATCTGTGTCCAATCTCTAGCCTTTCCCCAGGGCTCCCAGAATGGAGCATATGCTCCTTATGTCGAAGTGACCAGTCACTTGCTCTTTCGCCTCCTTGAATGGAAGAAAATGATGATTTCATCACTGACTTAGCCTCATGGAACTCATCCATCACTCTCTTCTGGGTCTGAAGCTGCTGTCTCTGTAAGTGCCATCTCATTGTGCTTTGTGTCAATTAGTTCTGGAGAAATCTTGAATAGTTTATGTATAAAATTTTTTCAATTTCGTACCCAAAAAAGACCCCAAAGCAGCCACAGCAATCTTGAGAAAGAAGAACACAGTTGGAGGGATCACAATACCAGATTTCAAGTTATACTACAAAACTACTGTCATCAAAACTGCCTGGTACTGGCACAAGAACAGGCATATAGATCAATGGAACTGAACAGACCCCAGAAATTGACCCGGGCCACTATCTATGCTCTCTTAATATTAGACAAAGGAGCAAGAGCATACAATGGAGTCAAGACAGTCTCTTCCACAAATGGTGTTGGGGAAATTAGACGGGTACATGCAAATAAAAGAAACTGTCCAACTTACACCATACATAAGAATAAACTCAAAATGGATAATAAAAGACTTACATGTAAGTCTTGAAACCATAAAAATCTTAGAAGAAATCATAGGCACCAAAATATCAAACATATGTCATAGCAATATGTTTACAGATACATCTCCTAGGACAGTGGACGGCAAAACATGGCTCACGAGCCACATGCGGCTCTTTGGCCCCTTGAGTGTTCTATCACCACTTCTTCAAAATAGACTCGCCCAGGCCAAAAACCGACTTCTGCGCATGGGCCACGAAGTTTCAATCGCACTGTACGTGCGTGCCCGCATGTGGTATTTTGTGGAAGAGCCACACTCAGGGGCCAAAGAGCCACATGTGGTGGTTTGCCGACCACTGTCCTAGGACAATGGAAACTAAGGAGAAAATAAACAAATGGGACTACTTAACAAGATAAGATAATCCTGAACAACTTTCACCAACAAATGACAACTGACTAGTAGATAAAATGGACAAATTCTCAAAAACCAACACAAAAAGAAATACATACATACATATATTTTCCAAGCCACCCCCGTTGGTCAGCGCACATCATAGCAAGCGATTGAACTCCCCATCAGTCGAACTCCCAAGGGGATACTTTGCATATTAGACTTTTATATATATACTAGAAGCCCAGTGCACAAAATTCGGGGGGAGGATGTCCTTCAACCCGACCTGCACCCTCTCCAATCTGGAAGCCCTCAGGGATGGCAGCTGGCAGCTGGACATCCTTCTCACAATCCAGGACCTCTGCTTCCTAACCGCTCACCTGCCTGCCTGCCCTAACCACTCTGCCTGACTACTTGATCCCCCTAACTGGCCTCCCCTTCCGCCCTGGTGGCCCCTATTAACTTTTTTTTTTTTTTAAACCTTATCCTCTTCACACACAATTGTATTTGACTTCCTTATTGGCTTCTCCGTCACACAATTTTTCTCTCTCCTTTAACCCTTTGCACTCACTTGCTTTTTTCTCGATTCCTTTATTCTACTCGGGATTTAATTTTTTAAATACCCCAGATTTTACAAAGCGCGGCAGTAGAATAAAAAACTGGAGTTTCTGCCCTGACCGGTTTGGCTCAGTGGATAGAGCGTCGGCCTGCGGACTCAAGGGTCCCAGGTTCGATTCCTGTCAAGGGCATGTACCTTGGTTGCGGGCACATCCCCCAGTAGGGAGTGTGCAGGAGGCAGCTGATCGATGTTTCTCTATCATCGATGTTTCTAACTCTCTATCTCTCTCCCTTCCTCTCTGTAAAAAATCAATAAAATATATTAAAATTTTATAAAAAAAAAAAAAACTGGAGTTTCTTTTCATACAAACTTATTTATTTGGATTTTTTTTTATATTTCAAATTATTGATACATTCAAAGAGTATAAAAAGAGCTGCTACCGATGCTAACCGTGTGGAGTTAAGTACCGCAAAAGGTTAAGTACCGTATTTTCCGGCGTATAAGACAACCTTTTAACCCAGGAAAATCTTCTCAAAAGTCGGGGGTCGTCTTATACGCCAGGTGTCGTCTTATAGGGCGGGTGCTGAAACTTCCGAGCCGGACTGGAGAATCTGCAGTCGCTGCATACGGTGCGGGGAGCTCAAAAACGGCCGCACTCCATTCATTTCAATGGAGCCGGACGGAGACCACAAGTGTCTCCAGTCGGCTCCTTTTTGTGCCGCATACAGTCTCCATCCGGCTCCATTGAAATGAATGGAGTGTGGCTGGGTGCTCGCCACATACGGCGGGGATGCGGCCGTGGCCGTTTTTGAGTTCCTCCCCCACTGTATTCAGTGACTGTATGAAAGCAGCAAGGGCGGCGCTGTACAAGGACGGTAGAAGAAAATCCACTCACCAGGATTCGTGGAAAGAAGTGACTTAACGCGGTCCCGATGACAAGGTGAGGGGGCGCCTCACTGGGAAGGTGTAAGTGAAGGGCGGAGCAAGCTGCAGGCGTCCGGGACGCCCGGGGTATGGAAAAAAGAGATAGAGCTGTGCCCAGAAAAACACGCCTCTTTCACCCGTCTGGCCCGCCCTTGTATTCTATTACCGTACCTCCTTCTCTGCCTCTCAGATCTCGCTCCTGAGGACTGCAGTGAAGCGGCATTGCTAACTCGCCAGGGACTTGCCCGGCACTTGCTCTCTCTCTGTTGTTTGTTTTCTTCCTCCTATCATCATCAGTTCCAGTTTGGTCGACAGCTTAGAAAACAAACAGCATGGCAGCTCCCATGGGTTTATTGTCTTATCCTTCCTTTCAGCTTTAGAGTGAATTAGGAAAAGTTTAATCCACTTGCACTGTTTTATGTTTACATGTTTGATGACAAACAGCCTTATGTTTATAAGTGACAGTTTTCCTGCTAAGTACCTGCAGGTCATAAGCATTTGAATTAAAATTACCATATTGAAATCAAATCTGATGTTTTTTTAATTTTTATTTGGTGTGCGTTGGAAGAGGGGTAGTCTTATACGGCGAGTATATCCCAAACTCTATATTTTAACTGGAAAAGTTGGGGGTCGTCTTATACGCCCAGTCGTCTTATACGCCGGAAAATACGGTAACACTTTTTCCTACTGACTTACCAATTGAAACTTTTCTTTCCTCGTTATCTCCTACTTCTGTTCCATCATCCTTCTTCCCATCTTTCTCCTACCCTCCTTCCCTCCCCACATTCCTTCTTTCCTTTATCTTTACCCCTGCCCTCCCTTCCCTTTTCCTTCCCACCTTAATTTTTTCTTCACTTCCTCCCTCGGACCTGCTTTGCTCCCTCCCCCATTTCTTCCTTCTTCCCATTCTCCTTTTAAGCTCTACCGGCTCCCCTTTAAAACTTTTCTTCCCTCCCTCTTTCTCTCTCATCCACATTCTTCTCTACTTACTTCCACTGTTTTAATATCTATTTACCTGCCTAATTATTCACTATCATTTATCTTTTTTCTTTTCTGACTCCTACTTTTAAAATCTGTCCCCAGTACACAACTATACTTGATTTTCATTATAGCTCCTACAGTTCACTCCCACATCCTCTTTCCTTCTTTAACTCTGCTCTCCACTGACTCCTTTATAAAGTTCTTCCCTCCCTCCTTCCCTTCTTAAAGCTTCTGTTGCGGGGGGGGGGGGGGGGGGGGGGAAAGGGGAGGTGTTAAACCCCAGCCAGTGCTCAGCCCCGGCCAGGTGTTCGCCGCCCCCCCTCCCCCTTCCCTGGCCTCCCAGCCACTGTCCTGCTCCCATTCCCTGCCTGGGACACCCAGCCCAGCGAGGTTGGCCAAGGCCCTTACCTTCAGGCGCTGCTGCTGCGAAGCAGGAGCGCCTCCACCCAGAAGGCCTCGCACCATCCTCCACTCCATCCTGAACCTGTGGGCACCTCCCCACCAACGGCCACCACTGCCCTCCTCCCGCGTCTGGGCGGTGCTCCCGGCTCCGCGCCGGGTGCACCTGCTCTTCCCCCCTACAGTCGCCACCCCCTTCCTTTTCCATTCCTCCGTCTTTTTCTTGATCCCCTTCTGTATTTCTGTTTCTCCTCTCGGCTTGTCCACATACAGGCCTGCCTTCCTCTCCCTCTCCTTTCTTATCCCCTCCTATCATATCCTATCCTACCCCAGATGCCGGAGTAGAGGGCAGAGACGCAGCCTGCTGATCCTAGTGTGACTTGACACTGTAATGGACAAATTTGCATATTCCTCTATTATTATATTAGACTAGAGGCCCAGCACACGAAATTCATGCATTGGGCGGGGGGGTTCACTCAGCCGAGCCTGCACCCTCTCCAATCCAGGACCCCTCGGGGGATGTCCGACTGCCGGTTTAGATCCAATCCAGGGGATCGGGCTTAAACTGGCAGTCAGACATCCCTCTCACAATCCTGGGCCGCTGACCTAACCGCTCACCTACCTGCCTGCCTGGTTGCCCCTAACTCCCCCCCCCCCCCCGCCAGCCTGATGGCCTCTCACTGCCTCTGTGTACTGGCGTGATAGCCCCCAACTGCTCCCCCGCCAGCCTGGTCACCCGCAACTGCCCCCCTCTACTGGCATGGTCACCCCTAACTGCCCCGCCCTACCAGCCTGGTCGCCCCCAACTATCCCCCATGGGCCTAGTCGCCCCTCACCGCCCCCCTGCCAGCCTAATCGCCCCCAACTGCCCCCCCTGCTGGTCTGGTCAACCCCAACTCACCCCCTGCTGGTCTGGTTGCACCTCATGGTGCCCCCTGCTGGCCGGTCACCCCATGCAGCCTGCTTGTTCAATTGGTTGGTCGTCCCTCACTAACCCCCCCGACCGGCCTGGTTATATATGTCTTAATGGGCCAATATTTACTTTGAAAATCAAATCTGTTATTAAAAACTTCTCACAAAGTAAACTCCAGAACCAAAAGGTTTCATTGGTGAATTCTTTTAAACATTTAAGGAAGAAGTAATATCAATTGTACATAAAATCGTGTAAAGTGCAGAAAACAGGAAAACATTTCTCAACTCATTTTTGAAGCTAGCATAACTCCGATACCAAAATGTGACAAGAACACAAAAAAAGGAAAATTATAGAGCAATCTTGCTTATGAACATAAATGCACAAAACCCACTCTGGTCGAGTGGCTCAGTTGGCTGGAACACTGTCCCATACGTGAAAAGGTTGCGAGTTCAAATCCTAGTCATGGCACATACCTAGATTGTGAGTTTGATCCCCAGTTGAGGACTACACGGGAGGCAACCCATCTGTGTTTCTCTCTCACATCAATGTTTCTTTCTCTCTTTCTCTCTCCCTCTCTCTCCCTGTCTTTCTTCCTCTTTCTCTCTAAAATCAATAGAAACATATCCTTGAGTGAGGACTAAATAAATAAAACTTCAAATTCTTTTTGAAAATTATGAATTTCAAAAAACACACACCACTAAATAAACTAGTGGGAAATCAATTCTAATGACACTTAAAAAGAAAATACAGTAAAACCTCAACATAATGGACTAATTCAGGCAAGGGGGTGTCCATTAAAGCCGAAAGTCCACTATATAATAAAGTAGGTTTTCAAAATGCATATGTTAAAAAACTGACAAATTAGTTTACATGTTTTTACTTATGTAGATAAGTTTGTGTAATTAAAATTACATATGAAAAGTTTAATTTCACAGAAAAGTTTTCTATATGTATTACTGTAATTTTAAATTTATACTGAATAGGTCTAGTAAATGCATATATTCACCAATCACTGTGAGTAAACAAATGTACAAACGGGGTGTGGCTTAGCAAAAATCAGAACATCTGCACACCTTAAAACTGCTGCAAAAAGTCACGCCACATGACAACAGAATCTATTATTCATGCCAATGTGGTGTCATCATGTGCTAATTATCTGCCGAACACTGCTTACAAACGGATTTAAATATGTAGACTATCATTGTAGATATATTTATTTATGTCAGCAAAATTACTACAGTGTTTTTTCCAACATATGACCTATTCACTAGAATTTTTTAAAAATAATAGTGAATTAATAACAAAAAGTAACCTAATCTAATTATAAGCTAATCTTGGTTAAAATCGTTTTTAAATTAACAGGGTGTTAATTTTCACATATGTCATACGGACTACAAATTTTGTCCATTAAATCTTTAGTCTGTTAAGTTGAGGTCTGCAAAAATCAAGGTTTTACTGTACATCAAAACCAAGTGAATTCCTTTTGGGAATGAAAAGGTGGTTTAATACTTGAAAATCACAAAATGCAATCAACCACACTAACAGAAAATATGTAACAGGAAAACAATAATAATAATAATGTGATCATTTCAATAGATGTAGAGAAAGCATCCTACCTAATAAAAGAGTAATATGCAAATTGACCATACCTTCGCTGTACCCACAAGCCACGCCCACCAACCACGCCCATCAGCCCATTAGAGTGAGTATGCAAATAAACCCAACCAATATGGCTACAGCCACAGAGAGCAAGGTTTCCCAGGCAACGGAAGAAGCCAAGCTTTCCGCCTGCCCTTGCCAGCCTAAGCCTCCACTCAACCTACAAAGTTTCAATTATAGAAGGTAAACAAATTCCAACAGAAATGGCGGCAGCCACGGAGCTGGAGAGAGCAGGCCAGGGTTGCCCCCGGTAGCAGAGTAAGCCCTGGTGGGCCTAGGCCTCCACTCCAGGCTACAAAGTTTCAATTATAGAAGGTGAATTAACCCCAACAGAAATGGCTGCCTGCCATGGAGCAAGCAGGAGGCTTGGCTCCGCTCCAGGCTACAAAGTTTCAACTGTAGAATGTAAATAAATTCCAGATACCAGAGCCTCCACTTGGGTAGCCAGGGCACGTGGCCAGCCTGCAAACCACCACAGGCCCCTCGCTCAGGCGGCCCCACGCCCCAAGGGAACCCCCATCCTTATCCGGGACACCCTTCAGGGCAAACCAGCTGGCCCCCACCCCTGCACCAGGCCTCTATCCTATCTAATAAAAGAGTAATATGCAGATTGACCATCACTCCAACACACAATACTGCTGCCCCCATGGTCAAAGATCCTGCCCCCATGTGGACACAAGATGGCCACCACAAGATGGCCAGCAGGGGAGGGCAGTTGGGAGGGACCAGGCCCGCAAGGGAGGGCAGTTGAGAGGGACCAGGCCTGCAAGGGAGGGCAGTTGGGGGTGATCAACCCTGCAGGGGAGGGCAGTTAGGGGTGACCAGGCTGGCAGAGGAGGGCAGTTGGGGGCAAACAGGCTGGCAGGGGAGCAGTTAGACATCAATCAGGCTGGCAGCAGAGTGGTTAGGGGTTGATCAGGCTGGCAGGCAGAGGCGGTTAGGGGCAATCAGGAAGGCAGGCAGGCGAGCAGTTGGGAGCCAGCAGTCCTGGATTGTGAGAGGGATGTCCGACTGCCTGGTTAATATACATCTTTCATCAGTCGGACATCCCTTGAGGGGTCCCAGTCGGACATCCCTTGAGGGGTCCCAGATTGGAGAGGGTCAGGCTGGGCTGAGGGACACCCCCCTCCATGCATGAATTTCGTGCACCGTGCCTCTAGTTTAATAATAATTAACATCAACTCACAACAAAAATTCAACAAATGAAATAAAAGGGAACTTCCTTAATCTGATAAAAGATGTATATTAACCCCTATCTCTCCCCTGCCCCTCTCACACACAGATAAACTTTAATGGTAACTATTAAAACTTTCCTGAAATTCTATCCTTATTTCAATTCAACATTATGTTAGCGGTCCTAACCAAAATGGGTAAATGGAGACTTTGCAAACGGTATGATTGTAGAGTACATATTCAGAAATTCAAAAACATTCACAAGCAAATTACTAGACTAATAAGTGAATTTACCAAGGTCACTGGAAAAATGGGTCAAAATACAAAAATCAAATATATTTGCACATACAACAAAAACTTAAAAAACAAAATGTAAAAGTATCATTTATAACAACAAACTCAAATAGCTAAAAATAAATGAGATATGTGTAAAATTATACAGAAAAATACAAAACATCAGTTAAAAGTATTTCTAAAATACCAAATAAATAGAACAAGTATTGGCATACACCATGAATTAGAAGACTCGCTATAGCAAGCATGTCAATTTTTCAGTGTTATCCTATTTAATAAATTCAGTGTTATCCCATTCAAAATCCCTGCAGGTTTTTTTGCAGAAATTGACAAGTTCATTCTAATACTTAAATAGATTTAAAAAAGGCAAGTTAAGCAAATCTTAGAAAAGAACAAAGATGGAAGACTTATACTACCAGATGTCAATCCTTATAAAGCTACAGTAACTAAAACAGTGTAGCACTGACATAAGGATAAACAAAGAGACCAATGAACAAAAAGAACGTCAAGAAATATATAAACTTTTATGACAAAAATAACCCTGAAGTAGAGGTGTGGAAATATGAGTTTAAAAAAAAAAAATTACTCTTGACCGCTACCTCACACCATGCACAGGAACAATTTCCAGATGGCTTTGAGGCTCTAAATATGAAGGTTAAAAAACAAATATTTTAAAAGTAAACATTGGATAATATCTTCATGACTTTAGGAAAAACAAAAATTTCACAAAGTTAAAAAAAGTGCTAACAATAAAGAAAAAATACTATATTAGACTGTATTAAAATTGTAAACTTCTACAATTTAAAAAGTAACCCTGATATACATACATATCTCACTTTAGTTTGCTTCACAGATATTGTATTTTTTACAAATTGAAGGCAAGACCCTCTACCAGCTAACAGATTAGAACTCACTCTATTGTGGTGGCCTGGAACCTAACCGGCAGTGTCTCTGAGGTCTGCCTGTATATAATGGATTTATACCCAAAATATATAGAAGATTTCTACAAACGAGTGAAAAGAAAAACACAGCCCAACAGAAGGCACTTCACAAAGGAAGATCTCCTAGTGGTAGATAAACATAAGTGAATTGTTCTATGAGTAGTTATCACAAAACACAAGACAAAAATCTCAGTGCAATACTACACCATACCCCCACCAGAGTAGCATAAATGCAACAGACAGGCAATGCCAGGGATTGACTAGGAAGTGGAGTTTCTGGAATGCTCATTAACTACCAGTGAGTGTAAACTGGTAAAACCACTTTGGAAACCCCTTTGGTCTCTTTCTATATATGTACACTTAGATGACATATATAGTCTATAATCCAGGGTTTCCCCTCCTACATATTTTATCAAGAGAAATACATACATGTTCACCAAAAACCATGTAGCAAAATCTCCCAAAACTGGAAACAACCTAAAGGCCCATAACAGCAGGATAAAATACTAAATTGTAGTAAATTCACACAAAGGAATGTTATATAATAAAAACTGAACAAACTACAAATAACTATATACATAATATTTATTCAAAGAAGCCAGACATGAAATAGACATGTTTATAATTGCACTTATATGGAATTCAAGAATAGGCAAACTGTCCCGCCAGTGTAGCTCAGTGGTTGAGCATCGACCCATGAACCAAGAGGTCACAGGTTCGATTCCCAGTCAGGGCACATGCCCAGGTTGTGAGCTCGATTCCCAGTAGGCGGCGTGCAGGAGGCAGCCAATCGATGATGTTTCTCATCGATGTTTCTATCTCTCTATTCCACTCCCTTCTTCTCTTTCTAAAAATCAATAAAAACATATTTAAAAAATAAGTATATAAATAGTGGTGGTTCCTCGATGGGGGTTGAGAGAATGATTGAAAAGCAAAGAATAGCCGAAGCCGGTTTGGCTCAGTGGATAGAGCGTCGGCCTGCGGACTGAAGGGTCCCGGGTTCGATTTCGGTCAAGGGCATGTACCTTGGTTGTGGGCACATCCCCAGTGGGGGGTGTGCAGGAGGCAGCTGATCAATGTTTCTCTCTCATCGATGTTTCTAGCTCTCTATCCCTCTCCCTTCCTCTCTGTAAAAAATCAATAAAGTATATTTAAAAAAAAAAAAAAGAAAAGAAAAGCAAAGAATACATGTAAATGATTGTTAAATAAATATACACAAATTTTCAAAATTCCCTGTGCTGTATGAAAATGATTTGTGCATTTTACTATATGTAAATTATCTCAACAAAACACTGTATTTAAACAAAAAAATAGCCTAAATTCTAGATAAGTGCTATGCAATGAAGTCAGTCTACAAAGTGTGTGTTAGGATCTATGATAAGGAGCTTGCACCACAATGCATTTCCTTGCTATGAAAACAGTGTTAACTGTACTAAATAGTGGGATGATACAAGCTGTGTTAGTAGTGACCCCATTTGACTTACATTCCCTGAGAGTTCCTTACTTCCACCTGGGCTGGAAGGAGCACTGTTGTAGAGAACAAGCCAACTGTGGTGGTGGCTGAAGGGGAGAGGGAGCGAATGGAAGGCCACAGAGATGACAGACATGAGGGTCAGGAAAGGCCTTCGGTGAGAAGCAATAGAGAGACCAAGGAAAATGAGAACATATTAAAGTAATGATATTCATTTAGACTACTTTAGGGGGAAAAAGGAGAAAGAAAAAAACAGAGAAAGTGAGACAATTTAAATAAAAATAAGATGGCAGAATGAAGTCCCAGCATATCAATAAATGCAAACATAAAGGGACTAAACTCACAGGTTAAAAGAAAAAGCCTGCATTTAAAAAAATAATAATAACAACCTATTTGCTATGTGTCAAAAAGTTTTACAAGAAAAGGCTAAATATATATATATATATATATATACTAATATATATATATATAAATAAAACTGGTGAAATATACTGTTATCGGAAAAAAGAGGCCTTAAGACAAAAAGCACAATGAGTAACTAAAGATGGTGAACTGTCGAAGAAATGTCAGGTACTAAGTGGCTTATTGCTGCCATCTGCTGGACACAATGTTCATTTCTACTTCAATCAGTCACTTTAGAAAGTCCTAGTAATAAGAAAGCACATAAGGCCCTAAATCATACTCTTTGCTTAACTTCCTTTATCTAATAGGATAGAAACAGTCTCTCTGAATTAAATCTGTATCCTCTCTGTTTGTGAAACTTAAGCCTTTGGTAACGATGCTTATTTTTTCCAAGTTACAGGTTTATCTATATAATAAAAACCCAGTGGTCGTAATGCCGTAACGACCAAAGACCAGTCACCAGGAGGCTGCATGTGCAGTGAGGCATGCGTGGCTGGGTGGGCTTCATGCGCGGCGAGGCGCGCACGGGTGGGCAGGGACTTGACTTTGGGTCCCGCGGCGCCAGCAGGACTCGGGGTCCCGGGTCTCACGTTATTTCCCATGCTGGGTCATTATTATGAGTATAAAGAATTACATTGCCTGGCCCTGGACAGCATGGTACAGTAGTTAGAGTGTCGGCCTGCACACCACACATACCTGGGCTGCAGGTTCAAACCCCAGCCCCAGCTGGGCTGTGTACAGGAGACAATCAATCAATGTCTGTCTGTCTCTCTCTCTTCTTGACCCCCTCTCTCTCTAACCTCCCCTCCTCCTTCCACTCTCTCTGAAAAATCAATGGGAAAAAATATATACCCTCTAGTGAGGATTAACAACAAAATTACATTGCCTGAAATCTACCTAGAATTTAGTATATGCACAAAGCCTACCAATTTCCTATACACCTACTGGAAAACCATATATTTACTAGTATATACTAAGTACAATGAGTCACTTTAAATATACCAACTACACTTTACTCATAGAGCATATCATACACATTACTTGCAATGTTTCTTAAAATTTGCATGTATAGATGAATAGCTGGTCTTCTAGCACTCATCCATATCTGGTTTCACTGCCTTTCGGACACCAGGAAAATTTCTTAGTACATAACACTAGTTTGGCTCAATAGTTTTACGTGAAAGTTCTATGTGCCATCTGCAGGCCAAAGCAAGTAATTGTACATTTTAGACCCTTAGGCATTTTTCCTCTACCACAATGACAAGACAGAACCTCAAAAGGAGATGGTAAAGCCCCAAGATTAAGACAGCTTAGAACTCTTAAGACAGCTACTCAAGAGTTGTTCATACCTACAACTGACTTTGTAAGAATAAAAAATAATTTTTTATTGCATTAAGCCCTGAGAGTTGGCTCTTAATGTTACCTGAGCCTAGGGTTTCTCAACAGAAGTACTACTGACATCTTGGGTAGGATACATCTTTGCTGTGGGTGCTGTTCTGTGCATTAGCAGCAGTCGCCAACTGGTGGTCCGCGGACCACTGATGGTCCGTGAGGTCCGAAAGAATGGCGACCGCTGCATTACAGAACATTAAGCAGCATTCCTGGTGTCTACCCTCGATTTTTTGATCGTTGCCTCCTGCACGACCCCCACTTTGTGAGAACCAAAAATGTCTCGACATTGCCCTCCCCCCCACCTTGAGAAGCATTAGCCTAGCTTGATGTCTCTATGTATATGTGTATTACAAAGGTGCGTATGAAAGTATATTTAATTCACATGTCACATGACACAAATATATGCTTTACTGTGTATGAAGATCAGATGTTTTACAGGCCCTTAACATATATAATTTCCATTCTCAAACTTGGTTGATTCAGTACCTTAAAAATAACCCAGTCAGTACCACAAGTCTCCCTGCAGGAAGAGAAACCATTCCAAAAGTGTATGAAACCATACGTACTATGCTGTTCATTTCGGAGGACTCATAGCTCCCAACTGGGTGGACATTTCCAATGGGCTCCAAGCCCTCTTCATCCCACATGTATGTTCCATCAGAGCTATCAGATGGAGAGAGTTCAAATGAAGAACCAGCTCTGAAATCCATATCTGGTGAAATCAAGTTACTCCCAGAAGTATGTTTTGTACATTCACTCCTGTCTTCAATTGATTTTTTTAGAAGAGAGAGAAAACAGTTATTAATTCACAAAAATATAATTATTTCTCAGGTTCCAAAAATATAACTTATTTTTATAAATATTATAAGATAAAAATGTGATATATTATAGCAAAAATCATTAATAAATATAGCATTTTCTAACTTCTAAACAATAAATAAATCCAGAGGTAAAATCTCAAAAATAACCTACTGAAATGTTTCCCGATATAAAGAAAATTTACTAAGCCATCTTTCATTTCTGTAACATTTCTAGAAATGTAAGTAAAGCCTAATATTCCTTTAATAGTTCCTAATATATTTACATTTAAATGCTGGCTAGGAAACTCCTTCCCCCGTGTATATCATTTAAGTTCGCAGTTGCCTCCTTATAAGGAAAAAAGTTGTTCAGGCAGTCACTCCTAATAGAAGATTCTCAGGCAGTCACGGGTTCTGTACATCTCTAAGTATGGCCTAGTGTCTTGACCAGGCTACACGCCTTACCCTTCTGTTTGTTCTATTTTCAGACTATATGGGCACACGGATAAATTTTCTGTGGCTTTTAGTGCTAAGATAACCAAAAATAAGGAAATGTTTAACATGTGTCATCACACTTTCCTCAATTAAAAAAATAAAGGTTTTCTGAAACTATAGCCCTGACTGGTTTGGCTTAGTAGATAGAGCATCAAGCCTGTGGAGTGAAGGGTCCCGGGTTTGATTACGGTCAAGGGCACATGCCCTGGGTTGTGGGCTCGATCCCCAGCAGGGGTCGTGCAGGAAGCAGCCAATCAATGATTCCCTCTAATCGTTGATATTTTTCTCTCTCTCTCCCTCTCCCTTCCTCTCTGAAATCAATAAACATATATTTTTAAAATATTAACTATAAAAAGCTTGCTATAACAAGAAATCTAAGTCTTCCATTAAAAAAATTAAAATTTCCTAGGATAAGAAAATTCTTTAGATTAGACATAACCTTTGGTATAACATTTACCTTTGGTATAACTTCACTCTTAACAAATAAGAAAAGAGATGGTTTAAAATGGCATGCCATCTATTGGGAGAAGTGGGGGCAGGGGGCTTTTTGAAGTAGGTAGGAATAAGCCTGTGTAGGACAGCCAAAAAAGAAAAAGGTAAGAAACTTTAAGAGAAGAATGTTTTCATTGATGTTCTACATAAAGTAAAAAGTAGGATGGGGAACAAAAGTCACAAGAAAGGAAAATGTTGCCCCATTTCTATTTTATCTAGATCCATCCCTCGATGAAATTGATAGTTTCATGGAATTAATCAGAAGATAATCCTAAATATAACTTCAGTTATATAATCTAGGAGAAAGCAAATAAACTTAAGGATATTAATATTTACCAGAGACACTTTTATCCATCCACTCATCAGTTTTACTGAAGGATTTTTCATTTTCCTTGGGGGAATCAAATATATCCCTTGGTGGTATATTTTCATGCTTTTCTTCTTTGAGAGAAATTTCCTCTGGAGTTATTCTAGTTCTGTTGGAGTCTTCTATGTCTATAAAATCATCACTAAAGTCTTCACTTAAATCATTCTTATCAGAAGATGACAAAGAAGATAAGGAAATGTCATCCACATCATCACTCAGGTATCTAACTTTAGCATCATGCTTCATGGTCTGGCCATTTTCTGTTCCATCACTATTATTTTCAATTAGTCCTGAGTCCTTGTTGGTAGCTCTGTCCTTAGCCAAAAGTTCAGTATCTTCCCCTACACATGTGCCAGCAGGTGAATTTTTATTACCATCGATTGTGATAGTCCCAGAAAATGGAGATTTGCTAGATTTCAGCAGAGAGGGATGAACCATCCTATACCCCAAAGTGGAAGCTACACCTGGGCCATTTGATAACGCCAACTTCTTTCCACCAGCAGCATAAGGCCTATTAAATCCATACCCTAAATGTTCATGCCCATTGAGTAGTTCAGACTGCTGGGAATTTCTTGTTAGCATACTTGACCTCAGAGGCATTCTAATGGGTAGATGTTGGTTCTGATAAGGCTTAAGATCTGCAGCTCTATTGAAGGAATGTGATCTGGTTATAGATGAAGGTGGAAAGAATGAATTCTGAATGGAATGTGAAAAACTCTGTGACCTTACCATTTTTTCACAAGTAAGAGATTTAATATTATCTAGGGATTGTGCTAAGCTTTCTCCAGAACTGCTTCTGGTAGCACAGGAGTTTGCTCTAGGCCTCTGTATGCTACCAGCTGATCGATTCACATAAAACCCACTCAACTGCGATGTTGGAGCACTGACTAGAGAATATGAAGTCCTTCCTAATATTGTGCCTTTGGTGAATTTACCCAAACTGGATGGTCCAGACAAAGACTTTTGTTTTAATTCCTCTGTAGATGACACAAACATAGTGGATGGCTTTGCTAAGTTTGATGTAAAAGAAACACTTTTCAAATCTCCCTTTATCCCATTTTTAGCAAACATTCCTTGAGCAGGTGCATGTTTTTCAGGATCAATTACTTTATCATGTGAACTTTGAGTATCATTAGGTTCCTCAGCACTTGGTGCACTAAGTTGGTATTTAGCTGTTGTTCTCCAATTAAATGAATGGGATGATGGACAATCAGAGCCATTATTTTTTATGTAACTTTTGATGCTGCTAGTTTTGGAAGTTCCCAATAAATTAACAGGTGTCCCATTTGGCATTGGCTGCAGTGTACTTCTTACAGATTTTGTTCCATACTTTGGCAACTTGGAACCCAAATATGTCTTGATTTGTGTTTTTTCTTCCATGAGCTATAAAGTACATTTGTTCTTAAAATTTGACAGAATCTGAGGAGAGAATAAAAATAGATTAATCATTCCTAAACAAGGATAATTACATTGATTGTTACATATAATGTGAGTGCATCCTATCTAATAAAAGAGTAATATGCAAATTAACCATCACTCTGCTACACCAATAAGACACGCCCACAAGGCACGCCCAGCTGCCAATCAGGATCAGGTATCCAAATTAACCCAACCAAGATGGCTGCGGCCACAGAGAGAGCAGGAGGGAGGCTTGGATTTCCCCGGCGATGGAGGACGCCAAGCTTTCCGCACACCCTGGCTGGCCCAGGCCTCCGCTTAAGGCTACAAAGTTTCAATTATAGAAGTTAAATAAATCCCAACAGAAATGGCTGCTGCCACAGAGTGAGCAGAAGGCTTGGCTCTGCTCCAGGCTACAAAGTTTCAATTGTAGAAGATAAATAAATCCCAGATACCAGGGCCTCCACTTGGGTCGCCAGGGGGCGTGGCCGGCTTGCAAACCACCACAGGCCTCTCACCCAGGCCGCCCCACACCCCAAGGGAACCCCCACCCTGAACCGGGACACCCTTCAGGGCAAACCAGCTGGCCCCCATCCATGTACCAGGCCTCTATCCTATCTAATAAAAGAGTAATATGCAGATTGACCATCACTCCAACGCACAAGATCAAGATAGCTGCCCCCATGTGGACACAAGATGGCCACCACAAGATGGCCAGCAGTGGAGGACAGTTGGGAGGGACCAGGGCTGCAAAGGAGGGCAGTTGTGGGTGATCAGGCCAGCAGAGGAGGGAAGTTGGGGCAAACAGGCTGGCAGGGGAGCTGTTAGACATCAATCAGGCTGGCAGGGGAGTGGTTAGGGGTGATTAGGCTGGCAGGCCGAAGCAGTTAGGGGCAATCAGGAAGGCAGGCAGGAGAACAGTTGGGAGCCAGCAGTCCTGGATTGTGAGAGGGATGTCCGACTGCACTCGAGGGGTCCCAGATTGGAGAGGGTGCAGGCTGGGCTGAGGGAGACCTCCCCCACCGTGCACAAATTTCGTGCACTGGCCCTCTAGTATTCTTATATAATTAAATGCAGCAAAACCCGAAAGCTACTCATGATTCTTATAAGACTCTTAATAAATACTGAATGCAATAATTAAATTAATAAGTTTATGATAGGAGAAAAGGAACTCTTTTATAAACCTAGATTATGAATGATAGCAAGATTAATAATAAAATTAGACTACCAAAGACTATTAAAAACAGCAACAAAAAACATACTTCCATAGCATATCTTTTAGTTTTTACTCAAATTACTTTTTTCACTTAGGGTACTATCTCCTTTAAAAATACTAACATGTGATTTTTTTTTATAAGCATACATGATCTTATAGAAACTATAATACATTTTTTAAACTTTCATTATTCAAGTCATTAGAAGGATGTAGGAAAAGAATACAATAGCACCAAAAATCTGATAGCATTAAAGGCTGAGATATCAGCTGTCATTTTTTAAAAATATATTTTATTGATTTTTTACAGAGAGGAAGGGAGAGGGATAGAGAGTTAGAAACATCAATGAGAGAGAAACATCGATCAGCTGCCTCCTGCACACCCCCTACTGGGGATGTGCCCACAACCAAGGTATATGCCCTTGACCGGAATCGAACCTGGGACCCTTTAGTCCACAGGCATCCGACGATCTATCCACTGAGCGGAACCGGTCAGGGCTCAGCTGTCATTTTAAGCAATAATTTCAAAATAACTTTTATCCAGTAATATAAATAGACACTCTGTTTAGTGCCAGTGTAAGAAGTATAATGATTTAATAAAGTTGATTAGTCCATTAATCTGAACCTCTCTAATTTATTTTAAAGGTAATACAAAACAATAAACACAAAAAGGTTAAATGCACACACAAAAACATAAAACTAGAAACAGCAATGTATTCTATTTGAGTAACTGTTTAATAAATTATGATGTGCCATATGATGAGGTTAAAAAGATGAGATAAAAATATTAAAATGTTTACCCTAACATTAACAGAAATATAATATGGTCATTATATGTTCATTGCAGTTATATACAAATTTTATAAAAGCATACACAAGAGAATGCAAATGAAAGAAATATGCATGCTTTAAGGTCATTGACATTTTTAAGCTTAGTATCTTATATTGTTTTTAATTTGTTAATTTTATTTAGTTAAAAATTTGGTTCCAAGTCATCCCTGACCTTTAGAATTATCAAGCTTCTAAAGTGCATATGTGTTATTAATTATGTCAAAAATAATATTTAGGAAATCACACAGACTTTCAAGTAAAGATGGTAGGCTGAATCAGAATTATCAAATTTCCTGTCCCCAATAACTAAAAGGAAAAATATACATATATACATATATATATATATGTATGTGTGAACGTGTGTGTATTATTTTTTTTAGCCAAAAATCCAGCTGCCCTGGCAAGTGTGGCTCAGTTGGTTGGAGTGGCACTGAAGGGTCATGGTTCAATTCCTGTTCAGGGCACATACTCCAGGTTGCGGGTTCAATCCCCAACCAATCGATATTTCTCTATCATATTCATGTTTTTCTTTCTCCTGTCCTCTCTCTCTAAAATCAATGGAAACAGCCCTAACCGGTTTGGCTCAGTGAATAGAGCGTCGGCCTGTGGACTGAAGGGTCCCAAGTTCGATTCCGGTCAAGGGCATGTACCTTGGTTGCGGGAGCACATCCTCAGTAGGGGGTGTGCAAGAGGCAGCTGATCGATGTTTCTCTCTCATGGATGTTTCTAACTCTCTATCACTCTCCCTTCCTCTCTGTAAAATATCGAATAAAATATATTTTTTTTAAAAAGAATAAAATCAATGGAAACATATCCTCTGGTGAGGATTTAAAAACAAATAAACGAACAAAAAAACACCAGCTGCAAACAAGAAACTGTTTAAACTAAGAATCTCCACAGCTGTGGGGGGAGGGAGGGTTGCTGGGAGGTAGAGGAATTGAGCAAAAAAAGGAAAAAAAGAAAAAGAATTCATGGATAGGGACAACGGAATAGTGATTGCAGGGGGAGAGGAATGGGTAGAGGAGGGCACAGAGGAGATTGATGGTGATGGAGAAAATTAATTTTAAAAAAAAAAGAAAGTAGTGGCCAGAAAGATTCTGTACAGTATGCAGTATGGTCTGGCTCCTATCCTCGCCTGATTACACTTCCTGGAAGCAGTAATGAGAAAAATGGGTGAGGGAGTAAACCTTGAAAGGTTTAATGACTATCTTCTAGTTTGGATAGAAATATCCAATTTGGCATGGGCACCAGAACCTGTTTAATTCCAAGTTGAGGGAATGGTCTGAAGCCCCTGAAAATATACTACACCTCAGCAGGGTGGAGAGAAGCCAGGACAAGACACAACAAGTTCTAAAGACACAGGAAGGAGAGCCTAAGGCACCAGCAGAGTTATCCCCCCAATACCACCTTATACTAAACAGAGAACCACACCATGCTCAGAAGTATATTCAGGGGGACAGTGAAAGGAGGAAACAAAGTCACAGCTAAGGTGGGAAAGGCTTGGGGAATTAACCCATAGTATATCAGGGCAAACACACTGTCTTGTCCTCACTATCTAAGCCTTTACCAGCAAGATAAGAAGGAATGGCCATTCAACTATACAAACAAGGGGTGAAAGGAAGGGGGGAAACAAATGACAATAGCAAGAGAAACAAAGAAAGAGCCCAATCTGAAAGAAACCATAAAAAGGAAAGTAAGGAAACCCCCAGTGAGTTCTGTGGACGAAAGGGGCCACATGCTGACCTGACAAGCTCAGGGGCGGCCTGCATGGCGGTCTTGCAAACTCAGAGACCTAAATGTTATGGAGCGACCCGCAAGAGACGACCACCAGAGACAGAGATCAAAGGGTATGAGCCTTTAATAAACTGGCCAGGATGCAGGTGCAGCACTTCACCGCGGGAAAGGCCGAACTGCAGTGCAGACCACAGGTGTTACAGCAAATTTAAACCACAGGAGGGAGTTAGGACAGTTACAATGACAACCCAAAGGTTACAAAAGCTATTCAGCCTTTTCCAAGGAACTCAGGGCACACGTGTAATGTAACACCACCTCCCTCCAAACCCTACCAGACCCTTTGTTTGGCGACCTACTCCACCTCCCTCCGCCCCATGGCAGCAGAGGAGCTGTGCAATGTTTGCCGCCCAGAACACTAAAGTCACTGCAAAGGATGGTCTGAAATTAAACTTGAACTAAACGCAGTGATGGTGGGTAGTCACTCCTAGGCCAGTATCTTCACTGACAAGGTCAGCCTTTACCTTGACTGAGCCTATCTGTTATCTGTCTTTTTGCATCTAAGATAACATATCCTTGAAATGTCTGGGTAACTTGTAACTCCCCTTTTTCCGGACCCCTTGGGGCACAACCTAATGTGCTGGACGCCAGGACAGATACCACAAATCCCTCCATTATCATTGCTATCCTGTTCATTGTTGACTGTTAACTATCCTGCACTCACCTAAGAAATGTGTCTATCATTTTACTTTCTATCCAGTCCCAGAGGTTCTCCCCGCACCACCCCCATTGCCGCTTTGCTTTCTCCCACCTCCCTAATCTATTGCCAATGGACTTCCTGTTGAGGTCAGGGCCAGGGCACATGCTGGGGTAGTGGGCTCAATCCCTACTTGGGGACATGCAGGAGGCAGCCAATCAATGATTCTTTCTCATCACTGATGTTTCTCTGTCTCTCACCCTCTCCTTTCCTCTCTGAAATCAATAAAAATATATTTCAAAACATGTTTAGGATCATTGTGTTTTTCATAAATTAATTTTTATATCTGTAATTTGACTTCTTGATCCTTGTTAATATTATATGCTCTGAAATTTACTTTGATATTAATTTAACCTTTCCAGATTTATTTGATTTACATAATCATGGTGTCTTTCTATCTTTTTACCTATAATTGACCTGTTTCTTTATATTTACAATGAGTTTCTTATTAGAAACTTATAGAATCTAGCATTTTTATCCAATCTGGTATATTGGGATCATTTACATTTAATGTCATAACACTGTGGATTTTTTTTTTCAATCTTGGCTAACTGTAGAAATTTTCTTCTATTTCTTAATGACATTAAAAGTATAAGAAATTCCAATACGCATTCAGTTATAATCTTGCCCACTTTATTCAGAGAATGAATTAGACTAAACTCATACAATTTAATTTTCAGACTATCTTGAAATGCTTAATGAATTAAAGTATAATTACCTATCTGCTTAACAGTCTGTTTTTCATTAGTTTTGAAATGTATTCACTTTAATTATTAGTATTTTACATTTTAAAATATATTTCTTCATTGTAAGTGTTCAACTCTTTCTGAAGGTTCAGTTTCTCTCCAACCATAGTGATGATTTGTTATGCCATTATATCAGCCTTCTGCAAGTTCAAGATGAATTAGGATGTAACTATCACTTATTCAAATGTCAAAAAGTAAGCCAATTAAAGGGAAAAAAGAATTCAGTGCTAAAAAAAGACAAGAACCTTATTTTTAAAGTTCCTTCAACTTTTTTGGTTTGTCATGTTACACTATATAGGTATAACTAGATGGCTTACAAAATTTCAGAACAGTTTATATTGAGGAGGAAACTGGTCTTGCAAGGTGTGTCAGGCCATAAAAACTGTGAACAATGCACTGCCCTGGTGGTGGGTGGGGGGGGGTCATTATCGCTGGCCCCAGGACAGATCATCGGATATGGCCTGGGGACCCCCAACACCTGGGAGCCTTCCTGTAAGCCCAAGAAAGGGGGCGGAACCATATATGCAAGACAAAGACCCCAGAAGGTTATAAAAAGTGAAGCCCTCCGCCCTAACTGGTGTGGCTCAGTGGATAGAGCGTCGGCCTACAGACTGAAAGGTTGATTCCGGTCAAGGGCATGTACCTTGGTTGCAGGCACATCCCCAGTAGGGGTTGTGCAGGAGGCAGCTGATGATGTTCCTAACTCTCTATCCCTCTCCCTTCCTCTCTGTAAAATTCAATAAAATATATTTAAAAAAAAAAAAAAGTGAAGCCCTCTGTGTGTTTCTTCACTCTGATTTGGAAATTATTCCCAGAATCCACTAGTGTTAATAAACGGGGTCCCTCCCTTTCTCTAGAAAGCGTGCTTGGTATTTCTTTGGTCTTCTGCAACAATGTAACCCACGTCTCCTTTGACGAGAGGTATAAAACAAGGTGAAAAAAAAACAAAAAAACACACACCAGAGTCCAGGAAGATGGCGACCGGCAGGAAGGTAGGGAGGGTGAGCGTGTGATCGAGTGAAGGAGTGACAGAGGTGTGTGTGGACGTGTGTGGGTGTGTGTGTGAGTGAAATAGGGACAGTTAGACCCTGCAGTTCTTCCAGGGGGCTTCCAATCCAGGCAGTCTTGGTTGGCAAAACCCCGCGGCTGCTGCAAACACTCCAGGGAGGACACCAGCGGCACAGAGACCCCGCCATCTTTAAGAACGGAACTGCTAGAGACTAGAATCCTAACCTTACCACCACCCAGTCTGGTCTCGGAAGCAAACCTGGTCACTACAGCCACTCTGGTAGAAGACCTGCCACCCCAGCAGCAGAAGCGCGAACCCTGAGACCTCCATCTCCAAAAGTGCGCCGCTGAAAGCGGTAAGTGCAACCTCCCCCTCCCCAGCGCCAGGACTCGGGATTCACCGCCAGCCCATAGGCACCCGGGCGCTCCACTGCCCAGGCAGTGCTGGGGAACCACTGAGAGCCCCTGAGGGGGTGATTCTGCACAGTCAAGGGTGCGCTGCCCTACAGTGGAATCTCTGAACTGCCTCTTCCTAAATAACTGCCCACGGACACCCCTGCGGTGCAACTTCAGTGCCAGGGTCCCTCAGAGGACGTCAGAGACTTGCGCCCGCGGGCGCCACGCCAGTTAGCGCACACTCAAGGGCGGGCAAACTCACAGCCACAGCAAGGGAAGGCGCCCCGAGCCCATATATCCACAGGGTCCTCTGGGGAGCTGCTTCGAGCCCCTGCTGGGAGTGATTCTGTACAGCCAAGGACGCACTGCCCCACAGCAGAAACTCTGAACTCCTTTCTCCTGAATAACGGCCTACATTCACCCTAGCTGCTTAACCTCAGTGCCAGGGCCCCTCAGAGTGCATCAGAGCTCTGCACGGGCAAACACACCTCCACAGAAGCGAATTTACAACAGGCAGGCACCCTGAGCCCATCTACACACGGGGTGCTAGTGGGAGCCACTGGGAGCTCTCCCAACAGACGGTTCCTGGGTGCCACTGTGAGTCCCCACTGGACATGCGCAATTTCAACTAAGGGTGCAAGACAGCAAAAACTGGGACACTTCACTCCATAGCTGCTGACTTTTAGACACCACAGTTGTGCCTCTCAAGCTTCCAGGCCTACATCAAGAGAACCCAAGTAGCTCAAGTAGGGAGCTACACTAGATTACCAAGCTCAGGAGAACCGAGAGATTACACCAGTAGCACCATCCCCAAAAGAACCTGGGTAGCAAAGCAAGCAAGCGGATCTACAATTAAAACATTACAGGAAAACATGGGGAGAAACAAAAAGGAAATTCCCAAAGGGAGGAAAAAGAGGAATCACCAGAAAGGGAGTTAAATGAACTTGAGGCTAGCAGCTTAACAGAGAAAGAATTCAGAGTATTCATTATAAGGATGTTTAACCTTTTGCACTCGGATGTCGAGTGTGACTCGACATGGTTAGCATTAGAATAAAGGAATCAAGAAAAAAAGCAAGCGAGTGCAAAGGGTTAAACAGCTGGATGACAAATACACACAACTAAATGAGAACTATAAGGAGCTGAATGAGAATGTCGCCAACATGAAAAGAAACCAAGAGGAGATGAAGAACGACATAGCTGCAATAAAGAACACAATGGAAGGCTTAAAGAGTAGAGTAGAAGAGGCTGAGGACTGCATCAGCGAATTAGAAGACAAGGTAGGAAAAAACATACAAACACAGCAGCAACAGGAAAGAAGACTTAAAAAGCAAGAGGAGAGCCTAAGGGAGCTATGTGACTACACAAAACGAAACAACCTTTGAATAATAGGGATAAAAGAAGGAGAGGAAGAGAAGCAAGGAATAGAAAACCTGTTAGAAGAAATAATGACAGAAAACTTCCCTGATATTGGCAAGAAAAAAACTATCCAAGTCCAAGAAGTATACAGAGTCCCAAACAAGTTGAACCCCAAAAGACCGACACCAAGACACATCATAATTAAATTGACGAACACCAACAACAAAACAAGAATCTTAAAGGCTGCCAGAGAGAGACAGAAAGTTACCTACAAGGGATCTCCTATCAGAATATCAACTGAATTCTCAAGAGAAAAACACCAGGCCAGAAGGGAATGGAATGAAATATACAAAGTGATGCAAAACAAGGGACTGAATCCAAGAATACTATACCCAGCAAGGCTATCATTCAAAATTGAAGGTGGAATCAGAAGCTTCACAGACAAAAAAGGGCTAAGAGAGTTCATCACTACCAAGCCAGCAATGCAAGAAATGCTAACGGGGCTGCTGTTAAAAGAAGAAAGAGAAAGGCAAGAAGAAACACAAACACTAAGGAAAAAATATGTCAACAAACAGGTACTTATCAATAATAACATTAAACGTAAATGGATTAAATGCACCAATCAAAAGACATAGGGTAGCTGAATGGATAAGAAAACATGACCCATATATTTGCTGTCTACGAGAGACGCACCTTAGAGCAAAAGATTCACACAGACTGAGAGTGAAGGGATGGAAAAACATTTTTCAGGCAAATGGAAATGAGAAAAAAGCTGGGGTTGCGATACTTATATCAGATAAAATAGACCTCAAAGTAAAGGCTATAATAAGGGATAAGGAAGGCCACTACATAATACTAAAGGGAGCAATCCAGCAAGAAGATATAACTCTGGTAAACGTATATGCACCCAACGCAGGAGCACCCAAATACATAAAAAATCTGCTGGAAGATATCAAGGGAGAGATCGACATCAATACAATCATAGTAGGGGACTTTAATACACCACTGACATCAATGGATAAATCCTCTGGACAAAAAATCAGCAAAGAAACAGCAATTCTAAATGACACACTAGATCAGATGGACCTAATTGACATCTTCAGAGTATTTCACCCCAAAGCCATGGAATATACGTTCTTCTCAAGTGAACATGGGACATTCTCAAAAATAGACCACATATTGGGTAACAAGCAAAGTCTCCCCAAATTCAAAAAGATTGAAATCATATCAAGCATTTTCTCAGACCACAATGGCATAATATTAGAAATAAACTACAATAAAAACATTCCAAAAAATTCAAACACTTGGAAACTGAATAGCATGCTACTAAACAATGATTGGGTTATCAATGAGATCAAAGAAGAAATTAAAAACATCCTGGAGACTAATGACAATAAAAATACAACATTGCAAATCCTATGGGACGCAATGAAAGCAGTCCTGAGAGGGAAATGTATAGCTCTACAGGCCTACCTCAAAAAACAAGAAAAAATGGTAATAGATCATCTAACTCAACAACTCAAAGAATTAGAAAGGGAGCAACAAGAAAAGACCAGAGTGAGCAGAAGAAAGGAAATAATAAAGATCAGAGCAGAAATGAATGACATAGAGACCAAGATCAACAACACCAAGAGCTGGTTCTTTGAAACAGTAAACAAGATTGATGAACCTCTAGCCAGGCTCACCAAGAAGCAAAGAGAGAGGACCCATATAAACAAAATCAGAAATGAAAGAGGTGAAATAACAACAGACCCCACAGAAATACAAAGGATTGTCAAAAAATACTATGAACAACTCTACTCCAACAAACCTGGAGGAAATGGACACATTCCTAGAAAAACACAACCTTCCAAAACTTACTCAGGAAGACACTAAAAATCTCAATAGGCTGATAACTATGGAAGAAATTGAAGCAGTCATCAAAAAGCTTCCAGCAAACAAAAGTCCAGGGCCAGAAGGCTTCACAGGGGAGTTTTACAAAACATTCAAGGAAGAGCTAAAACCTATCCTCCTCAGACTATTCCAGAAAAATCAAGAAGAAGGAACACTCCCAAGCTCCTTCTATGAAGCCATCATCACCCTAATACCAAAACCAGATAAAGACAACACAATGAAAGAGAATTACAGGCCAATATCCCTCATGAACATAGATGCCAAAATCCTCAACAAAATTCTAGCAAATCGAATCCAGCAGTACATCAGAAAGATCATACACCATGACCAAGTAGGATTTATCCCTGGGATGCAAAGATGGTACAATATTCGCAAATCAATAAACGTGATACATCACATAAACAAATTGAGAGATAAAAACCATATAGTCATATCAATTGATGCAGAAAAAGAATTTGACAAAATCTAACACCCTTTCTTGATAAAAACTCTCAGCAAGCTGGGAATAGAAGGATCATACCTCAACATAATAAAAGCCATATATGACAAACCCACAGCCAACATCATACTCAATGGGCAAAAACTAAAACCATTTCCCCTAAGAACAGGAACAAGACAGGGATGCCCACTCTCACCACTCCTGTTCAACATAGTGTTGGAAATACTAGCCATTGCAATCAGACAAGAAGAAGAAATAAAAGGCATCCAAATTGAAAAGAAGAAGTAAAACTGTCCTTATTTGCAGATGACATGATACTGTACTTAGAAAACCCTAAAGACTCCATCAAAAAATTACTAGACTTAATAAATGAATTCGGCAGAGTAGCAGGATACAAAATAAATGCTAAGTAATCTATGGCCTTTCTATACACCAATAGTAAACTTACAGAAAGAGAGACTAAAAAAGCAATCCCATTTACCATCACACCACAAAAATTAAGATACCCAGGAATAAACTTAACTAAGGAGGTAAAAGACCTATACACAGAAAACTACACAACACTGAAAAAAGAGATAGAGGAAGACATAAACAGATGGAAGAACATACCATGTTCATGGATTGGTAGAATCAACATCATCAAAATGTCCATACTACCCAAAGCAAACTATAATTTCAATGCACTTCCCATTAAATTACCAATGGCATATTTCACAGACCTAGAACGAACTTTCCAAAAATTCATCTGGAATAAAAAAAGACCCCGAATAGCCACAGCAATCCTGAGAAAGAAGAACAAAGTAGGTGGGATCTCCATACCAGATTTCAAGCTGTATTACAAAGCCACTGTTCTCAAAACTGCCTGGTATTGGCACAAGAACAGACATAGAGATCAATGGAATAGAATAGAGAACCCAGAAATCGATCCAAATCACTAATCTCAATTAATATTTGACAAAGGAGGCATGAACATACAATGGAGTCAAGACAGTCTCTTCAACAAATGGTGTTGGGAAAATTGGACAGATACATGCAAAAAAATGAAACTAGACCACCAACTTACACCATACACAAAAATAAACTCAAAATGGATCAAGGACTTAAACATAAGACAGGAAACCATAAAAATACCAGAGGAATCCACAGGCAGAAAAATCTCAGACATATGCCAAAAGAACTTCTTCGCTGATACTGCTCCTAGGGCAATGGAAGCTAAAGAGAAAATAAACAAATGGGATTACATCAAAATAAAAAGCTTCTGCACAGCAACAGAAACCATCAATAAAACAACAAGAAAGGCCACTACATGGGAGAACATATTTGCCAATGATGTCAACGATAAGGGTTTAATCTCCAACATTTACAGGGAACTCATGCAGCTTAACAAAAAGAAGATAAACAACCCAATCAAAAAGTGGGCAACTGATCTAAATAGACACTTTTCGAAAGAAGACAGAAGGAAGGCCAAGAGACATATGAAAACATGCTCTAAATCACTAATCATTAGAGAGATGCAAATCAAAACAACAATGCGGTACCATCTCACACCTGTCAGAATGGCCATTATCAATAAGTCAACAAATGACAAGTGTTGGCGAGGATGTGGAGAAATAGGAACCCTCGTGCACTGCCGGTGGGAATGCAGACTGGTGCAGCCACTGTGGAGAACACTATGGAGTTTCCTCAAGAAACTAAAAATAGAACTCCCATTTGACCCAGTGATCCCACTTCTAGGAATATATCCCAAGAAACTGGAAACATCAATCAGAAAGGATATATGCACCCCTATGTTCATAGCAGCACAATTCACCATAGCTAAGATTTGGAAACAGCCTAAGTGCCCATCAACAGATGAGTGGATTAAAAAACTGTGGTACATCTACACAACGGAATACTACACTGCAGTAAAAAGAAGGAGCTCTTACCATTTGCAACAATATGGATGGAGATGGAGAACATTATGCTTAGTGAAATAAGCCAGGCAGAGAAAGATAAATATCACATGATCTCACTCATTTGTGGAATATAATGAACAACATAAACTGATGGGGGGGAAAATAGATCCAGAAACAGAGAAACATCAATCAGAACGTCAAACCTCAGGGAAGAAATTGTGAGGTAACCAGAAACCCAAGAATGCCTGAGAATGCCTTTCTAGCCACGCTAGCAATCATCAGATGTACGGTAATTTTACCTGGGACAAGAGGGTAAGTATTTTGGTCTTATGCTCCTGACCCTTCATGGGTAAGACCCCTTACGTGGGCTGATCCCCTGACTAATGTAGTTACCAATAATACCAAACACCTTGGTCATCCAGGAGGTCCATGGGTGGGGCAAGAAAGTATAAATACACAGGGGTCTCCACCCAGCTTCCCTATTGTATGACACGAAATCAAAACAATGCCCCTTTGTGTGTACAATTAAAGAGAGGTTTCTGGCTTGTGTGGACACCAAAGAAAGGGTGTCACTACTATCACTACGTGCCCCCGGTAGAGGTGCAGAAAATGTAACTAAGACCTTGTCTATATAAAAAGAAATGGACAACCAGTTTGAAAGGGAATTGCCATGGACTAGAACAAAGAATATCCTTACATGATATTATTCTACACTATCATTAAAATTTTTCCCAGATTTGGATCACCCCCAGTACTTATAATAGTTCCTCGCACCCTTGGGGATTAAAAAAAAAATAATCTGTTTGGTGCTTGGAGACAAACTTAACACATCTCTTGATACTTTAGAATTACAACAGCATAATATACAATTATCCCAAACAAACGTACAAACTAATTCTTTGAATGTCTAGCAGCAATTTAAAAAGGACATGTAAGGGTTTAATCTTTCTCATTGTGTAGAGGGCCTCCTAGGAAGGCACCTGAGCATGCTATATTGGTCCTTATTACCCTTTATGCCAAGAGAGACCCTCTTCTCACAATTCAATTGCTCAGAGCTGTTGCATGAGCTCTCTGTTCATGTCGAGGTTGAAGTCTCGTGATGACTGGTGCCATGGATCTGTCTCTCACCCAGTGGGGCGAACTGAGCCCTCCCTGGAGAAGAAATCCGGGTTCCACAAGATATGTGATCAGTGCTGGGGCCCCGCCAGCAGGCGAGGGTATCCCAAGGCAGGTGCTGGGCATGGAGGCCACGGGGGCATAGGCTACCAAGGAGACAAAACTGAACCTCACGTCACCCTGCTTGGCCCCAGAGGATGGCTGGTTAGTCAGAGACGGGTAAGATTCCTCAAGGAAGGAACAACCTAGGACAGGCACAGTCGCAGAGGGGCCATCAGGAGAGAATTTGGGGATCAACAGAGGTGGGGCACAGACCCTCACCCCCACAACATTGCAGGGGCCTGAACCCTAGCCTCTTCTGAGGGAGGTCTCCTGCCCCCATGGCTGCTTCGTGCTTCCCATGCCCAGCTCAGATCAGGACCCAGGTGACTAACAGAGACTTGGCCGACAGCAGCTGCCCTCTCACTCCAACAAGAATTGTTTGAGTTGTCTTGTACCCATGGTGTGGGGAAGTGGGTGTACGATATCTAAATCCAGCCTACCACCAGGAATGCTCAGGACCTACTCAAGAAGGCAAATAATCCTTTCCACTAATATCTACAGGGTAAAATAAGATTGTTGTTAGAGTAATAAATTTGACAGTAAAATAGTAGTCAAGTTTTCAGGCAAATTTAAATTGGCTAGATGAAACAAGCGAATATTCTAGAAAAATTAATTGTACTGGACAAAAAGCTGTTCCTAAAGTGTTAACTAAAATTTTTATTGGTACTTCATCTCATGATAAAATTGTGCACCATGTAATGAACCTAAAACAGTAATATTATAGTGCAAAAAATTAAAATTTAAAAGCCATCAAGACTACATTATAAAATTTTCAAAAGCCTCCTAACATTTAAATCAAAAAAGGAGGGGATAGTAGAGGAATATCATGTAAGGAAAAATATCCTGTAAGTAAATTACATCTAGAAAATTAATACTTTCAAAAATTAATTGTAAGGCTAAAAGCAATACACACATGAAAAACACACAAGGTGACAAAACAAGCCAGAGGAAAATCATTTGGGCAAAAAATGAAATAGGATCCCGAGTCAAATTTATAGAAAATATTCCTTTATTAACTTTCGGTCGAGAATATGTTTGTATATTTTCAGAAAACAACTCCGAGACCATGTGGATTCCGGCAACAGAGAGGAATCGACAGGAGACAGAAGAGAAGCAGTTCAGAGACGGAAGACAGAAGAGAAGCAGTCCAGAGACGGAAGACGCTGATGTGGCCTTCCCATACTAGCAGTTAGCAGCTGTGCATCACTGCAAGTTGCCCAGGACCAAACCAGAGAGAGTCGGACCTGCATTGCCACCATTTGCCCACCATCCAGAACTGAAATGTCAGTGCTGACATGTACACATAAGGAACTGTTGGACATTGAAACTGGGTCTCAAAAGAACTGTTGGCCCAGAAAGAAACTCACTACAGACTGATTCATTTGCCTGTCACCATAACCATTATTGCTTGTCTCATTTTCGGTTCTTATAAGTGTATTTCTAACAGCACATGATCTCACTCATCTAGGGGAAATAATGAACAACATAGACTGATGAACAAGAACAGACCCAGAAACAAGGAGGCATGGATCAGACTGTCGGGCCTCAGAGGGAGGGTAGGGGAGGGTGGGGGAAAAGGGGAGAGATCAACCAAAGGACTTGTGTGCAAGCATATGAGCCTAACCAGCGGTTAAGGACAGCAGGGGGGGGGGGGGCATGTGTGGGGAGGGGTGTGGGATGGGAATGGGGGGATGAGGACAAATATGTGATACCTTAATCAATAAAGAAATTAAAAAAATAAAAATTTTTTAAAAACACCATTCTCTGGAGCAGCGGTTTCCAACCTTTCAGACCTCACGGACCACCAGTGGTTCTCAGACCACCTGTTGGCAACCACTGCTCTGGAGCATTATCTCCAATCCATTGAGATTTTGCTTCCTGGAAATTGTCAACAGTGTGGCTCAAATAAACTCACCAAAATTCTTTTTTTTTTTTTTAATATATTTTATTGATTTTTTACAGAGAGGAAGAGAGAGGGATAGAGAGTTAGAAACATCGATGATAGAGAGACATCTATCAGCTGCCTCTTGCACAACCCCTACTGGGGATGTGCCCGCAACCAAGGTACATGCCCATGACCGGAATCGAACCTGGGACCCTTGGGTCCGCAGGCCGACGCTCTATCCACTGAGCCAAACCGGTTTCGACCCAAAATTCTTTAGAGGTTTGAATGTTTTTACGTTAATAGTTCTTTGTAACAGAAAACAATCTACTAAGAACATACATTGAATAAAACAAAACCTCAATGACTGAAGATGGCTGCAGAGAAATTGGAGGCTGCATGCACTTGCTCCCAGCCAGGGACTGGATTTGTAGCTAAAATACTGCACAATCAACTTGAGAAACCAAGAGAAGTGTAGCTGAGTGGACATATACCTAAGGAGCACTGAAGAAACAACATATAGACTAGCAAGAGGAGGGGAGTCGTGGAAAGGGGGAGCCCCTTGGAGCAAGTGCTCCAGCTGAGAAGCCCAGTGATATTGCCTGCAAAGCTCCCTCCCCTTGGGATGTGGGATCTCAACCCCATGCAGGGATCTCAAACCCAGAGCAGCAGAGAGTGAAGTAAGAGCCCACGTAACATGTTACATGGGCAGAGGGAACCAGGGAAACCACCTTCCCAGTGAAGGAACAGCCCAGCCGAGAAGTTCACTCGGGGGTCTGACTACTGGAAAGGCTGCACTGCAATGTTGGGGTCCGTTGAGGGGCCTTGTGGGCTGCACCAGCAATGATCTTGAAGGACCCTCTACTTTCTTGAAAGGCATTGTGCAGAGCCCCAGATAGTGACTAAACTGCTTGGCTTGGGGAAATAGGAAAGGATTCTCCCACCTCAGGAGCGGGGTTGGAACCTCTTCCCCCACTTGTGGAACCTCCCCGACTGCTCAGTCCTGTGGGGTTAGCGCACAGAGGAGCAGGCAGGTTGGGGATGTGGGGCCTGCACTGTGGAGAGTTGAGAGGACTAGTGGAGCTGGGAATGTCAGCCCCCGTTTTGCTGAGACCAGCAGCTGGGAGAGATCTGAGTCCTGCGCGGGGCTGTTTTCTAACCCCTCCTGCTTGGACCTGTGGCATGCGGACACTGGTTCCACGCAAACCTGGGATTTTTGGACTGTATCCCCTGAGAAGACTTCTATCGGGAAGATGGGTGAGCAAGTGTTGGGCTTTGTAACTGCACTGTTGGGAGGCTGATTGAGTTCTCTGTGAGTTCAGCCAGGCAGCCTTGGGAAGGCAAGATAGAACCTATCTTCCTGTCTTCCTGTCCTTCAGGATGCAAACACCACTCCCAAAAGGAGGCTGGTTTGGCTCTGTGAAGTTCCAGATACCTCCACTGGGTACCCTCACCAGTCACAGCTCTGTGGGGGAAAGGGAGCAGCTCAGAATGAGCCATTCCAAGTGTGGGACCTCAGAGGCTACTGTCTGGGACCAGGAGGGAGTGCTTGGCTCTCCTGCAGGCTGGGATGGCATCATCCTCACCCAAAGATGCTTTTCCTCAAACCCCCTGAGCCCAGGGCAGCTGCAACTGCTCCTGCAGAGAAGACTGCAGGCTGGAGCCGCCTGAGCCTGCAGTAGGACACCTTAGGGGGAATGAGAGTTGGAGTCTCTGGTAGAGACTGAGGAGTTTGGCTTTGAAGCAGAAACTAATTTCCCCTCATGGAGTGCCTGACTGTAATCTCTAAGCAGGGGGGCAGGGCACCAGACAGAGCGAGGCTAGCCTGGGTCCACCCTAAAGACTTTGTTCTGAAGGCACTGGAGGAAGACCAGGCAACTGCAGGGGGAAGGAGTAGCTGACAGGTGGAGGCAGAGCTCAAGGAGCCTCAGAAGCACCACAGACCTGCCCCCAGCTCTCAGCTAAAAGAAGCCAATCCATTTGCACAGACTGGTCCCTCTCATGAACACACAGGTCTAGCAGAGGCAGACACAAACACTGAACAGAGTGGTGACTACACACAGGCAGCCCAAGACCAGTTACATACAGTATCTGACAGCAACCTGCATCTGAAACCCAGCCAAAAGAACCCAAAGGACTCATAACCATCACAACGAATGCTGGGCCTCAGACCACACCAGAAATCAAACCAACTAAACAAGCAAATGACTCGCCCATAGGTCAAGCCTGCCTTGGGGGAAAGCCCCAGTATACCATCACGTACATGGTAATAAAAGGTTTACCTCTAAAGACACCCAGCCTAAAGGGTTAATGAGCCCATCAAGACACCTCAAGACTGCACCTGCACAGCAGTTTACACACCATGGTCGGGGTTGAGCCTCATAGTGACCCAGCCTGAGGGTCCATCTCCACCAGGACAGGGCCATCAGCAATCAAGGCCCAATTACAATAGGAAGGTTCAAACAAACCACACAAGAGTACCCAGGTGAAGAGATCAAGGAGACTGCACTTCTGGAACACCTACAAGTCACCCCACCAAGACTGGGAGTCACAGAGTTACTATCTGAAATAGACATAAACACAGAGACAGTCAAAATAGGGAGACAAAGAAATAAGCCCCTAATGAAAGAACAGGAGGAAACTCCAGAAAAAGAGCTAAATGAAATGGAGGCATGCAATTTATCAGACAGAGAATTCAGAATAATGTAAGAACAACAGCATGAAGGATATAGAAACCATGAAAAAATAATCAGTCAAAAATGAAGAATGCCATATCTGAAATGCAGAATACACTGGAAGGCATTCCCAGTCAATGGGACAAAACAGAGGGTAGAATCAGTGAATTACAAGACAAAATAGGGGGGGGGGGGGAAATCACTCAAAACAGAACAAAGACAAAATAATGAAAAAGCAGGGAACGTTAGGACAACATGAAACTTACATCCACATCATAGGAGAAGAAAATGAACAAGGGATAGAGAACCTGTTTGAAGAAATAATGACAGAAAGCTTCCCTAGCCTGGTTAAGGAAAATGTGACAAAAGTTCAGAAAGCACAAGGTCCCAAACAAAATAAACACAAAGAGACTCACACCAAGACACATCATATTTAAAATGGCAAAGGTTAAACACTCAGAGAAAATCTTAAAGGCAGCAAGACAGAAACAGTCACCTTTGCTCTCAA
Organism: Eptesicus fuscus; assembly: GCF_027574615.1. Taxonomy (NCBI): domain Eukaryota; kingdom Metazoa; phylum Chordata; class Mammalia; order Chiroptera; family Vespertilionidae; genus Eptesicus; species Eptesicus fuscus. The sequence goes on along the minus strand of NC_072489.1, from coordinate 235,746 downwards.
CAGAAGCAATTCACCAATTGGCATGAATATTCAAAGTAATGGAAAGCAAGAACCTGCAAACAAGAATGCTCTATCAATCAAGACTATCATTTAAAATCTAAGGCAAAAGTAAAGAGCTTACTAGACAAAAGAAGACTAAAGGCATTCATTACCACCAAAATAGCATTACAAAAAATGCTAAAGGGAAGAAGAAAGAGAGACAGAGAGAGAGAGAGAGAGAGAAAGAGAGAGACATAGCATAAAAAAATGGCAATAGCTTCCTATCAATAATAACCTTAACTGTAAATAGATTAGATGACCCAATCAAAAGACATCAAGTAGCTGAATGAATACAAAAACATGACCCAACTATTTATGTCTACAAGAGATTCACTCAGAACAAAAGACTCACACAGGATGAAAGGGAAGGGATGGGAAAAATAGTTTCTATGCAAATAGAAACAAAAAGAAAAGCTGGATAGCAATACTCATATCTGAAAAAATAGACTTCAAAATGAAGGCTATCACAAGAGACAATAAAGGTCACTATATAATACCAAAGAGATTGATCCAACAAGATGATATATCCCTGAAAACATATATGCACCCAATATAAGTGCACCTAAATATCCTATATAATAAAAGGGTAATATGCAAATTGACCCTAACAGCGTAATGACAGGGAACAACTGGTCGCTATGACACGCACTGACCACCAGGGGCAGACGCTCAATGCAGGAGCTGCCCCCTGGTGTTCAGTGAGTTCCCACAGGGAGAGCGCTACTCAGCCACAAGCCAGGCTGATGCCTGCAAGTGCAGCGGCTGTGGAGTGAACTTCTCCCACCTCCTCGGCAGCCCTAAGGATGTCCGACTGTAGCTTAAGCTGTTCGTTGGACATCCCCCGAGGGCTCCCGGACTGCCAGAGGGATGTCTGACTGTCATCTTAGGCCCAATCCCCCAGGGAGTGGGCCTAAGCCAGCAGGGGGACATCCCCCGAGGGGTCCTGGACTGCGAGAGGGCGCAGGCTGTGCTGAGGGACCCCCAAGTGCATGAATTTTCATGCACCGGGCCTCTAGTTTTGACATAATAGAATACAACACAGTAATAAAAAATAAGAGCTGGTGGTTATATGCAACAACACAGATTAATCTAATAAGATCCTTCAAACAAAAGAATCCAGATACTTAAAAGTACATATATCATCATTCCATTTATAGGAAGATAAAACTTCCACTTCCGCTTTGGATGTAGACAGCTGCAACGAAATATTCAAAGTAATGAATAGCAAGGATCTGCAACCAAGATTACTCTACCCAGAAAGCTATCATTTAGAATTGAAGGTCAGAAAAAGAGCTTCCCAGACAAGAAAAAACTAAAGGAATTCATCACCACCAAACCAGTATTACATGAAATGTTGAAGGGTCTTTTTAAAAAAAAAAGATTAAAAATATGAACAATAAAATGGCAATAAACACATATCTATCAACAATTGAATCTAAAAATCAAAATAAACAAGTCAACTGATAAATCTCAGGAGGAAGGGGGGGTGGGGGGAAGACATAAACCAAAGAACTTACATTTATATGAATAACCCATGGACACAGACAACAGGGTGGTGAAGGCCTGGGGTGGGGTGGGAATCGGGTGGAAGGGAGTAATTGGGGGTGGGGGGAGACATCTGTAATACTATCAATAATAAAGATTTTTTTAAAAAATCTTCACACTAGTTAACAGCATTTAATCAATACCCAGAGTACTAATAGTGTTTCTAAGATGCAGGGGGAAAGCTAAAAATAAGGTTAAAAATAAAGAAAATGGGGCCCTGGCCGTTGACTCAGTGGATAGAGCATTGGCCTGCAGACTGAAGGATCCCTGGTTTGATTCCAGTCGGGGGCACATGCCTGGGTTGCGGGCTCGATCCCTGATGTGGGGTGTGCAGGAGGCAGCTAGACCAGTGATCCCCTCTCATCACTGATGTTTCTATCTCTCCCTCTCCCTTCCTCTCTGAAATTAAAAAAAAAAAAAAATGGTAGGAACAATAGTTGGAGCAAGATCCAACAGGATATAAGAAAAAGGTAAGCTTCCAGTCCTGAGATGTTATGAGAACTGGAATGCTAAACAGGAGAACAATGCAGAGGTTCTCATTTACAGCTGAGTCAAGAAAAAGGTGACAGACTTACAGGCACATTGCTCAGGGCTCGAGCCCTGGAACACTGAGCACTGCAGCTACACTAGCCACACTGACTGCAGGCCCCACTCCGCACCTCAGGCAGGACCGGCTGAGCCTGCAGGTGTGGGAACTGAGATTGCAGCTAAATGAGACTGGAGAAAGCAGGAACTAGGTCTTACTAAATTTTATGAGCAAACTCAACCAGCAAGAGCATGGCAATACAAATAATTTCAAAAATATAATGTATGAAAATTATATACTCAATATCTTAATTAAAAACTGTGTTTTTAAAATTCTCAGCATCTAGAACAGAGTATGGCACATAACAGACATCAGTGTATATAAATGAATGATGTTTTGGGGTTGGCTCAGGCCAATAGCCCAAGAGACAGGAACCCCTGTGAAAAGCAGGCTATGCCGTGTCTCCCTGACCTAGGCCAGAAACTCTCCTTCCTCTGGGACCAAGAAGATGGAAGGACTTAATTGTCCCTGCTGAACACAAAAGGGAAAACATGACTGTGAGGGACCTAAATGATAATGGATAACTTTATTAAGAACAGTATGCACATAGCATTATGCTAAGCAGTTTATAAAAATTATCATATCTTAACTTCATTATAACACAGGATGGGTACATTTACTTCCATTTCAGAGATGAAGAAACTGGGGTTTGCAAAGTAAGTACCTTGTCCAAGTTCATACAGATAATAAAGAACCAAGACTACTGAAGCCAACTCAGTGGCACGCAATATGGTGAGGAGGGTAGTAGTAGCAGCACAGAAACAGCAACCGCGATGGCAGCTAACAGTTCTGTAGTTCGTACCATACCTTAGGCCAGTGGTCGCCAGCTGGTGGTCCGTGAGGTCTGAAAGGTTGGCGACCGCTGCCTTAGGCAGTATTCTAAGGGTTTGATATATATTAACCTATGTAACAACTACCTGATGATGTAAATATAATCTTTACTTTACAAACAAACAAAAACTAAATATAGATGGGTTAAGTACTTGTCCCTAGGTCACACAACTAATAAGTAGTGGGACCAGGACTGAAATTTAACTGTTGCCCTGTATGGCCTCTCTCCAATTCATTTTCTTTCTTTTTTTTTTTTTAATATTTTTATTGAGGTATTATATGTGTACATATCTTACTATTACCCCCCCACCCCACACCCACACATGCCCTCCCCCCCCCAGAGTTTTGCGTCCATTGTTTATGCTTATATGCATGCATACAAGTCCTTCGTTTGATTTCAAAACTCCCCCACCTTTCCCACCTATGTTTTCAAACTGCTCATTGAAAGGTTCAAGTTGGTGATAAGCAGGCAGGCTAAACAGCCATCTCAGACGGTGAATAAAGAAAAACTGAATTTCTTAAGGAAAGGGGGATAGGGGATGAGGATATTCAAAGGGAAGGGCTACCCTGAGCCAAAGGGTACTGGGTCCATGCTGGCAGCAGAAATAGACTTAGGACAGTGAAGCAAGGAAGGCACTGAAGAATCAGGGAAGCCTAGGCTGGGCTGCTCTGGGTCGCTGAGAAGTCAGAGAAAAGGGGGCCTTAAGGGAGACAGGTTCAGGGGGTGAGCCTGGGACTAGCTGCTGGTGCTGCCCATTACTCCCCTGGTTGCAAGTCTCATGGGGTCCCTTAGAGATGAGGGAATACATGCCTGTGGGGGAAGAAAGTGGGGGGGGGGGGGGCGGAGGGCGGGAATGGCACACGCATGCTCCTTGGGGGGAGAATGCACATGAGGTCCTTTGTCCTGAGCATATTTCTCTCCCCCTTGCAGGAGGGAATCTTAGGATTGCTCTCAGGAGGGGTGTCTCAGTAGAATGTCATCAGCTTCCTAGAGGTGTTCTTTCAGGGTCATGGTCTCCACTGTCTTGGTCGGTGCCAGGGCAGGGGGTCATTAGTCAATGAGGCTGGTCCTGAGGCAGCCAAGGCCATGGTCACTTGTTTGGGTGTGCTGCTTTTCTGGGCCTGGAGCTAAAATACAACTGAGGCCTAGATGTTATCTTTAGGGAGGAAAAGGTCAAGGAGTTTAAACTGAATGACTATCAATGCCTAGAGATATGCTAGAGCATAGGTTACCCTGGGGACAAGATTCTTATTTTCTCAGTTTTGCCCCTTGCTAGGCATCTAGGGTTTTCTGTCCTGGTGAGTTTCTGTACCTGGCCCATCGTTTGAGCTCTGTTTATGTCTGTCTAACATTCATCATGACATCAACTTATTGTTTTATAACAAGCAAGTTTTGTTATAAATGAAAATACTAGAATAGAACTGACTACCCCATTCTTTTCCCAGTACCTTCTCCAGTGCTGGAAGAAACAGCCGAGATCATGCAGGTGAAAAATTGCAGGAAAAAAATATGTAACTAAAGTGTTTAGTTTTGTAATGAGGAGGGAAGGAAACAATCAAATTTAACAATAAAAAATATTTAAGAACTATTCATGGAGCACAAATCAGAAAATTTGTTTCTATAAGTATAAACTTGTATAGAATAGAAAGAGAAAAAAAATATTTAAGAATTACTCAAAGTAACTATAAAGTCTATTTCAATGAAAAAAACAAAGAACAATCTATTTTTTAAGAAATCAACAATTCAGTTAACTTTTAGAATATGAGGAAAAGGGTGGGGATTGACAAAAGAAAGCTAAAGAAGATGCTCAATTTAACTCTAATGAGAGAAAAAAATGTAGCCACCAAACACAAGTATGCAAAATTAGAAGGAAAGAGTTACCAGAGCCTCCTGAAGAACACTAACAATATAAAAATTACACATTTCAAAGTAGATACAGAGAGCAAACTGATGGTTGCCAGAGATGGCTGGGGTTGGGGGATGGGTAAAAAAAGTGAAGAGGAAAAATAGGTACAAACTTCCAGTTATAAAATAAATGAGTCATGCGGATATAATGTACACATCACAGGGTTTAATTCTATATAGTAAAGAGGTAATATGCAAATTGACCCTCACGCCCTCACATCGCAAGATGGTCGCCCCCACGTTGTCACAAGATGGCCACCCCCATGTTGTCACAAGATGGCCTCCACAGATGGCCACCCCCACGTCATCACAAGATATCTGCCCCCACATTGTAACAAGATGGCTGGAAATGGAGTGGCAGTTGGGGGCAACCAGGCCTGCAGGGGAGGGCAGTTGGGGGTGATCAGGCTGGCAAGAGAGCAGTTAGGTATCAATCATGCTGGCAGAGGAGTGGTTAGAGGGCTATTAGGCTGGCAGGCAGAGTGGTTAGGGGCAATCAGGCAGCCAGGCAGGTAAGTGGTTAGGAGCCAGCAGTCCTGAATTGTGGGAAGGATGTCCGACTGCCGGTTTAGGCCCAGGGATCGGGCCTAAACCAGCAGTCGGACATACCCCGAGGGGTCCCAGATTAGAGAGGGTGCAGGCTGGGCTGAGGCACCCCCCCCAGGGCATGAATTTCATGCACTGGGCCTCTAGTCCTATCTAATAAAAGGGTAATATGCAAATTAACCATCACTTTGTCACAAATATGGCAGCGCCCATAGCCACAAGATGGTGGCACCCAGTCCCCTCAGCCCCGCCGGAGTCCCCCAGTCCTGGGGGGGGGGGGGGGGGGGGGGCCGCTGAGAGTAGGCAGCGTGAGCGGCCTGGAGGAATGCTTGCTTCTTCGCCGCTGCGATGAGGCAAGCATTCTGCCCTGGTCGCAGAGGGTCTCTGGGCAGTGGGCGCGGAGTGGACGGGCGGGATACTTGCTTCATCGCCGTGGCGATGAGACAAGCATCCCGCCCCAGCTGCGGAGGGCCTCTGGGCAGCAGGCGCGGAGCAGCCAGGCCCCACAGAGAGCAGAGAATCATGGGGAGTGGGCCTAAGCCGTCAGGGCTCCCAAATTGGAGAGGGCTCCCCTGAGGGCTCCCAGATTGGAGAGGATACAGGTTGGGCTGAGGGACCTGCTGCCCCCACCCCAGCGTGCACAAATTTCATACACTGGGCCTCTAGTATACACAATGATATCATAATAGAAGGAAGAACTATGATGGCAGCATAAGGTAAAGGTGGGACTCGCATCCTCCCACAACCACATCAAAATTACAACTAAAATTCAGAACAACCATCATTCAGAACCAGATGAAATCTAGATGAATGGAAGCCCTGCAACTAGAGACTAAAAGAGGAAATCACACTGACTGGTAGGAGGGGAGGAGGCACAGAATGGGCTGGTCTGACAGTCACTGTGCTGTTTTGTTTGTTGTTATTGTTTTAAACATATCTTTATTGATTTCAGAGAGGAAGAGAGAGGGAAAAGAGATAGAAACATCAGTGATAAGAGAGTCACTGATTGGCTGCCTCCTGCACATCCCCTACTGGGGATCAAGCCCACAACCCAGACATGTGCCCTTGACTGGAACCAAACCCAGGACCCTTCAGTCCTGATAGGCTGACTCTCTATCCACTGAGCCAAACTGGCTAGGGCCCCACTGTGCTGTTTTTAATCGGAGGCATGCCTTTGCTGTGGAGGCCTCCCATGAGAAATAAGGGGTCCCTGCCCCACATCAAACAGGGTTCCAGAGTTGGGAAGAAAAGACCCCATAACTTCGGGCTGTAAAAACCAGCGGGGATTGTGGCTGGGAAGGCACCTGAAGATCCAGGCAGTTTCTCTTAAAGCACTGGCACATGGACTTACTTGGACTCACTCCCTCTGAGTTCCAGACCAGGGGCAGCAGCTTGAAAGCATCCAGGGACATACAGGGAGGAACTAAATTGTCTGACATCAGGGCAAGAGCTGGGGCCAGCTTTCTCCAAGACAAAAGTGCTTGCAGAGGTCACTGTTCCTATGCTGAGACCTCCCCAGTGACAGAGATGACTGGCAGGCACCATATCTGAGTTTCCATCAGACTGGCCCACACTGTTTGCCCCACCCTGGTGACTTCCCCCTTGATCTTTTCATCCCTAAAGATAACATCTAGACCTCAGTTGTATTTTAGCTCCAGGCCCAGAAAAGCAGCACAACCAGACAAGTTACAACAACCGTGGCTGCCTCAGGACCAGCCTCATTGACTAATTACCCCCTGCCCTGGCACCAACCAATCTGCAGACCCACCAAGCTATTTGCAGTGGCTTTTCCATCTGAATGGCCTGTCCTGGCTCAGGCTTCAATTTTCCTAAAATCTCTCAAATAAGAAGCAGCTGGACTCAGTGTGCCCCATACATCTAGATAAGTGGGCCCCAGGCCTGGCACTAGCAACAGCTTGCCAAGGTTCATAGGTTGGCATCTCTTGAGAAGCTCCAAGCCCAGCACAAGTAGCAGCCATCTGCAGATCACTCTGTATATTGTGCCAGGAGGCCCAGGCAGAGAACAGGCAGTGACTGACTTTGTACCTCTCAGGAGGCCCCAGAACCAGTGTACCCAGTAGACGGCTTCAGACCATAGCAGATTACAACACTAACACATCCACCAGCAACACACTCAAGGGGCAGACTCAGTGAGCACCAAAGCCCCATTGAGGCAAGTCCTGTTCCATAGGGGTGTCTCGTGCACAGCAGCTCTTCTGCTGTAGTCAGATCTGGTCCTCAAAGCCTATTGGCCTGGAGGTCAACTCCTCACAGTGATGCCAACAGCAATCAAGGGTCAACTACAACAGGACAGTACATACAGACCACACAGGGTTGCACCTAGAGTGCCCAGCTCAGGTGACTGGGAAGGCTAAGCCACTGGGCCCTACAGGACACCTACTACACAAAGCACAATGGGAGACATAGCTGCTCTACCTAATACACAGAAACAAACACAGGGAGGCAGCTAAAATGCAGAGACAAAAGAAAACATGTCACAAATGAAACAGAAGAAATCTACAAAAAAAGAACTACTGGATACAGAATTCAAAACATTGGTTATAAGGATGCTCAAAGATCTTAATGAGAGCTTCAAGGAACCTAGTGAGAATGTCAAGGAACTTAGAATTTCCAAGTTCTGAGTGAAAACATCAAAGACATGAAAAAGAATCAGTCAGAAATGAAGGATACATGAACTGAAATGGAAAAAAAATGTACAGGGAATCAACAGTAGAGGATTCTGGGAATCAAATCAGCAATTTGGAATATAAGAAAGCAAAAAACAACCAATCAGAAGAGCAATAAGAAAAAAAAAAAGAATCCAAAAATATGAGGACAGTGTAAGGAGCCTCTGGGACAACTTCAAGCGTACTAACATTCACATCATGAGGGTGCCAAAAAGAGAAGATAGCAAGTAATTGAAAACCTATTGGAAAAAATAATGGAAAACTTCCCCTACCTGGTGAAAGAAATAGAACTACAAGTCCAGGAAGCACAGAGTCCTAAATAAGAGGAAACCAAAAACGCTCATACCAAGAAACATCATCATTATAATGTCAAGGGTTAAAGACAAAGAAAGAATCTTAAAAGCAGCAAGAGAAAACCAGTTAGTTACCTACAAAGGAGTTCCCATATGACTGTCAGCTGATTTCTCAACAGAAACTTTGCAGCCCAGAAGGGAGTGGCAAGAAATATTCAAAATGATGAAAAACAAGAACCTACAACCAAGATTACTCTACCCAGCAAAGCTATCATTTAGAATTGAAGGTCAGATAAAGAGCTTCACAGATAAGAAAAAAAAAACTAAAGGAGTCATCACCATCAAACCAGTATTATATGAAATGTTGAAGGGTCTTTTTTAAGAAAAAAAAAAAAAAAAACATTAAAAATACGAACAACAAAATGGCAATAAATACATATCTATGAATAATTACATCTAAAAATCAAAATAAAAGAGCAAGAAATCTAATGAATAAAATAAACTGATGAATAAAATAGAACTAGAGGCATGAAAACATTGAACAGACTGATGAATATCTGAAGAAAAGGGGGTGGGGAGGAAGAGATTAACCAAAGAACTTATATTCATTTTAATGCCCCAGTGCACAGATTTGTGCACATTGAAAGGAAAATAATTAAAGGTGGCCAACGGGGCGGGACTGGGCGAGATGGGCAGGATACACTCTGGAGCCAACCTCCTGCAGCCCTCCCGGGCCAGCTGCAACTCAATGCCTCAGCTCGAAAGGCGTCTGTGGTGTAAGCAGAATCCCTCCAGCAGGTGAGGTTCCTCAGCCTGGCCTGCGGGGATAGGGCCAAAACCGGCTCTCCAACATCCCCTGAGGGGTCCCAGATTGCAAGAGGGCGGTTCTCGGGTGACGCATCCTGGAATTGGGCTCCCTCCTCTCTGGTTCTGGGGTGCATCACCTGAGAACTGCCACTGCCGAATGGCAGCTCGGCAGCTCCTGCATTGAGTGTCTACCCCATGGTGGTCAGTGTGCATTTAGCTACCAGTTGGACAGTCAAAAGGATGGATGGTCGCTTAGCCTTTTATATATATACACTAGAGGCCTAGTGCACGAATTCGAGCATGGGTGGGGTCCCTTGGCCTGGCCAACGATCTGGGCCAATCAGGGCGTCTTGCCTAGTCCCAATCAGGGCTGGCAGGGGGAAAGCCAGGGGAGGTTCCAATCAGGACAACTGGGGCAGGACAGACAGGGGAAAGGGCTGCAGGAGGTTGGCTGGCCAGGAGGAGGGGCCACAGGAGATTGGTTGGTGGGGGAGGGGCTGCGGGAGGTTCCAATCAGGGCAACTGGGCCAGCCAGACGGAGGGAGGGGCTGGGGGAGATTGGTCGACTATGGGAGGTTGGCTGACCATGGGAGGTTGGCTGTGGGAGCACAATGACAGGGGACAGCTCCTGCATTGAGCGTCTGCCCCCTAGTGGTCAGTGTGCATCATAGCGACTGATCAACAGGTCATTCCAGTCATTTAGTCATAATGGTCGCTTAGGCTTTTATATATACTGGTAAAGATAGATATGCATTACCCATGGACACAGACAATAGGGTGGTGAAGGGCTGGGGCGGGGCAAGATCAGTGTAGAGGAGGGCAATGGGGGGAAAAACAGGGGGGGGGGCATCTGTAATAATCCCAACAATAAAGATTAAAATAACAATAACAATAACAATATCTTAATAACTTTGTATAATGAAAGATGGTTACTACACATGTCGTGCAAGAATCACTATGCTGTACACCTGATATTGTATACCAAGTACACTTTAACAAACTACAGTTATTTCAAGATTATCACAATAAGAAAAAAAAGTCATTTTTAAGCAATGAGTTATAACATGAGTCAGAATTGTACATTAAAATAATCACTTATGCCAAGAAAAAGAAGCATGGAATGCCAATCAGATAACTATTGGAAAAGGGTCCCAGGTTTGATTCTGGTCAAGGGCACATGCCTGGGTTGTGGACTCGATCCACAGTGGGGGGCATGCAAGAGGCAGCCAATCAGTGATTCTCTCTCATCATTGATGTTTCTCTCTCTCTCTCCCTCTCCATCTCCCTTCCTCTCTGCAATCAATAAAAATATCTTTTTAAAAAAAAAAGAAATCAACAAAGGAAAATGAAAAGCATCACTAAACAGAAAAATGACATAAGAGCACTGGCTAATTCAGGTGATTCAGAGAGAAGTTTTGAAAAGCAGCTTGAGGAAGAAATCTTACCAGTAAGTCAAACAACAGATGCTGAACTGGAAGTTGGTCAGCTTCACCATTAAAAGTTGGGAAACAAGGGGTAAAGTAGCTATAAAATGTTAACTGGAAAATTTTCAGGGAGACCAAAGGACAGATGAACGAAGACTACAGTTTTGTAATGAGGAAGCAGGTGAAGTTCAGGGAAATCTTTACTAAAGAACAAATTCTGGTAGAAGGTAAAGAGATGTTGGAAGGGTATACAAATGCATGCATGCATTCGTTTAAAGGATAAAAAACAGCAAGTGGAAACTCTGATGTAATTAAAAAATCAATAAAACTGCTGGAAGTTGAAAAATAATTCTCTTATTTGGAGTAAATCACAAAATAATAGTTGAATGGACCATCATGAGAGAAAATACCAGCAAAGGAGGATAGACATTCTAGATTACTTCAAAAGACTTTATCCTAATTCTATAATCAACCCATCAATAAAAGATCAAAGTGGATTAAAGACTGTAAAATGGTGACAGTCTCTTCATGTGAAACTAGAGTCCCAGTGCACAAAATTCATTCATGGGGGAGGGCGGTCCCCTCAGCCCAGCCTGCATCCTCAGGGGATGTCTGACTGCCAGTTTAGGCCCAATCCCCTCTCGCAATCCAGAACGCTGCATGCACCGTGACCATACTTTTCATACAGGTGAAAGGCATCTTGCTGTTGTATGGGCAGCTACATTATTTTGCCCTGATTATAAAAAGTAGTACATAACATGATCCTTTTGAGGCAGTAGTTCCATTTTCCCCATCTTATGGGTGGAAACACTGAAGCAGAGAGAAGTTAAGTAACTGGCTTTACCACATAGTTATAAGTGTCAGAATCAGGGCTGACCACAAATTGTGCAAGCCAGAGTCCATGCATGTCATTGCTGCATCATCCTGTTTTTTCAGTGTTAGAATAGCCTTGCCAGGTTTTAATTTTTAAATCTAAGACACTGTTCCCAATATATAGGGGTAGGGTCCCTAGGCCTGGCTGGCGATCAGGGCCGATCTGTGGGGCAACCAGCAGGCAGGGCAATCGGGGGGACCCCCGCTGGCACCCACCTAGGCTGGCGGCCTGGCGCCACCCGCTAGCCAGCCCCACCACCCCACCCCACCCCCGATCGCTGCCACTGGTCAACTCCCTCTCAGGGGGCAGACACTCAACACAGGAGCTGCTCCCGACTGGCAGCTCCTGCGCTGAGTGTCTGCCCCATGGCGGTCAGTGCACATCATAGCGATTGTTCATTCTGCCGTTAGATTTACATATTAGAGTTTTGTTATATAAGATAAGTGATTCCATTTACATGTGGTAATGGTCTTATCTGTCAAATCAAAGAAACAAGGCTTGCTGCATTCATGGACTTAAGAAGAGACAGAGTAAAATCTTCACTGTAATGTTTTGTTTTGTTTTAAATATGTTTTATTGATTTTTTACAGAGAGGAAGGGAGAGGGATAGAGAGTTAGAAACATCAATGAGAGAGAAGCATCGATCAGCTGCCTCCTACACACCCCCTACTGGGGATGTGCCCACAACCAAGGTACATGCCCTTGGCCAGAATTGAACCTGGGACCCCTGAGTCCGCAGGCCGACGCTCTATCCACTGAGCCAAACCAGTTAGGGCTGTAATGGTTTTTTAAAACCTAAAACAATACTTTAAAATGTAATTATATTATGTAAACACTAGAGGCCTAGTGCACGAATTTGTGCATGGGTGGGGTCCAACTGGCCCGCCTTGATGGGGGCTCATCGCAGGAGGGGCCGAGAGTAGTTGGCCAGCCAACTCCGCCCTATCGGGGTATTGGAGGCCAACCCAGGGCCAGACCAGCCAGGGGGAGGGTCTGCAGGCAGTTGGCAGCTGTCCCTGCCCCCAATCAGGGTGTTAGAGGCCGATCAGAGCCCGGATCAGGCTGGTTGGCTGCCGCAGTGCGCGTCATAGCCACTGGTTGTCCCAGTCATCTGGTCGTTCCCCCATTCCGGTCGCTGAGCTTTCATATACATAGATTTTTACTTTTGTAAGTGGCTCACATAAGGAAAACTAATATAGAACCTAAGATGGTTATAGGCTTCAGCAGTTTTTATAATGTTCAGTTGGATTTTTTAAATTAATTTGGCAACATTTCACACAATCCATTTATATTCTACTACAGGCCCGGTGCACAAAATTCGTGCATGGGGGGAGGGGTATGTCCCTCAGCCCAGCCTGCACCCTTCTCCAATCTGGGACCCCTCGAGGGATGTCCGACTGCCCGTTTAGGCCCGATCCTGGTAGGATTGGGCCTAAACGGACAGTCGGACATCCCTCTCACAATCCAGGACTGTTGGCTCCCAACTGCTCGCCTGCCTGCCTTCCTGATTGCCCCTAACCATTTCTGCCTGCCAGCCTGATCACCCCCTAACCACTCCCCTGTCTGCCTGGTTGATGCCTAACTGCTCTCCTGCCAGCCTGATTGCCCCTAACTGCCCTCCCCTGCAGGCTTGATCGCCCCCAACTGCCCTCCTTTGCAGGCCTGGTCCCTCCCAACTGCCCTCCCCTGCTGGCCATCTTGTGGTGGCCATCTTGTGTCCACATGGGGGCAGCCATCTTGAGTGTTGGAGTGATGGTCAATTTGCATATTACTCTTTTATTAGATAGGCTTTTCAAATTAGATCATAGTAATAGCCTAAAACTTAATGAATCAATATCCTTTCTACATATACAACAAGCATAGAACAAAACAGAAAATATCAGAAAGCATCATGCATAGTGAGGATGTTTAATAACATTACTTCCCGTTATATGTATAAATGTGTGTGCAGCATGTTAAATGTTCTCAGCATTGTAAAATTATAATACATAAGAATAAAGCATTTTATGTAATGTCTAAGAAATTTTTCCTGCATAGGTATAAAATATAAAAACCTTACCAATAAACTTTTGCATATAGCATATACAAAAACCCTGCACACTAGCTGCCACTCATCCAGAGTACTGCTCTCCTCATTCCTCTCCCTTCCCCAGTGCTTTTCCCATAACTGGTAAATGTTGGCCAGTACAAAGAGTTGCATTTCTTGGTGCCCTATTCACACAACTCCTCTCCATCACCCCACCTTCAAAGATTAACCTCTTTAGCCTTAAAAGGAGTGATTGCACACAAGTCACTATTTTGTCCATCTTTATTCTCATGAGTAATCCCATCCCAAACAATTACTTATTCTAGCACTGTTCATAGAACTTTCTGATATATTCTATATCTTTCCTGTCCAATACAGTAGTCACTAGCCACAGAGTACATATGGTGAGGGTGACCAAGGAACTGAATTTTTATTTAATTTTAACTCATTTAAATAGTTACATGTGGCTAGAGGCTATCATAATGGACAACACAGTCTTATACACAAACAAAAAAAAACAAAGAATTTATCCTCTCTCCTGTCTTTTCAAATCTTGCTATTATTTCTAGAAAAAAGGTCTCTTGTTTATTTTCATTCCATTTTATGAATCACAAAATGTGCCCTCAGGAAGACAGATAAGCCTTGAAAAATAGATAAATCAGATAAAAATAGCTTCTTATAAGAAACTTTTAAATGAAATTAGATATAATAAATAAAAGTTGCAAGAGTAAGAAGAGTACAAAGAGTATCTGTATAGTCTTTATCCAGATTTACTTGCTGTTAATATTTTATGCTATTTGGTTATTATTTGCTCTCTTGCATAAAATATAAAAATATGTATTTCCATATGTATTTCTTAAGAATAAAAATTTCTTTAATGTAACCACTATACAGTTATGAACTTGACTAAATTTTACACTAATGCAATAATTTACCATTTGTATTTCAGTTTCTTTCAGAATCGAAACCAAAAGAGTTATTGCAGGCTATTGAAGTCTCACTTACCTCTAGTTGGAATGACATTAATAGTTCTGAGCATTACATTTTCTCCTTTTTTAATTAAACTAACTATAAAATGCTCTTTATTAGAAACCATCTTGTACCACCCTAACACAACTTTCTCATTACTTTTTATACCCCTCTAAATCACATCTACACACCCACTCGGCTATAATAAAAATCTAGATAAAATTTAATATTATATTTTTTAAATGTGATTTTATAAATATTGCCCACATTTCTATCATTACATTTATTGCTAATGGCTACAATGTATTATACTGAACTAATATGCTACAAATTATTTAACCATGAATTATAGGACCAAAGATTATAAACATCTTTATCCTTCAATATACCACTTTTAAAGTTACCAGGACACACAGGGGTAAGGGTGAAGAACCATGTCACATGATGAAAAGTAAAGCATTTACAAAACTAAGAGAACATATGATTATTGCTGTAAACAGTTTAAAGGGTGTCAGAGAGTGGCAGAAGTGGGATCAACAGTTGGGAAAAAAAAGAAAAGCAGTTTTAAGCCCCAAATAAGAAAAATCTTTCAAACTATCAGAATTACTAAACAAGGTCACGGGCTACCACATAAAACACTAAGCTGCCCATCTCTGAAAGCATTCAAAAACAAGCTGACAATCACTTGCCAGAAGACTCTTACACTGGGTGGACAGTAGGATTAGGTAATCTCTCACGTTCCTTTTCACTCGTGTGTTCAAATATTTATTATTCACCTGCTATGGTCGTAGCAATGTGCTAGGTGCGAGGTATAAAAAGCTGACAAGACAGGCATGGTCCCTAGGACTTTTGCAATTATAGTCTAGTATAGAAAACAAAAGGAAAAAAACACACAAGTAAACATGTAATTACAAATCATAAGACCTGTGAAGGAAACAACGAAATGCTATAAGAGAAAACAGTAGACTGGGCGTTAAGGAAGTCATCTCAGAGGGGCACATTTCATCTGTGGCCTAAAAGAAGAGGAGCTAGCTATGAAATGAGCACTCTGGCGCAATGAAAATCCACTAAAGGTTGTAACAGGAGAGTGACATGATCTGATTTTCACTTCTAAAAGATCATTCTCACTGTTAATGGAAAATAAATCAAAAGGGAAAAAACATGGAGGCAGGGAAATCAGTTAAGAAGCTAGATAGGAAGGAGTCCTACCTAAGAAAAGAAATGATGATGGACTAAATAGGCTGAAGTAGATGGATAGAAAGGAATAGAGTTCAAGATGTGTGGGGGAGATAGGAGCTACAGCACTTGGTGAGGAGTAAAATGCAAGAGATGAGAGAAAAAGGAAGGACAGAAATCAAGAATGACTCTCAGGTTTTTGGCCTGGATAGCTAATCAAATCATGCTACCATTTTCTGAGATGGAAAGATTGAAGGAAAGACAGATAAGGAGTACAGTGAGAATCCAACTTGAAGAATACATGATTTTTTGAATACAAAATTCTATCAAGATCTCTCAGGATTGCCGGGCCAGTGTTGCTCAGTAGTTGAGCATTGACCTATGAAACAGGAGTGCACATGCCTGAGTTGTGGGCTCAATCCCCAGTAGTGGGCATGCAGGAGACAGCTGATCAATGATTCTCTCTCTCCCTCTCCCTTCTTCTCTGAAATCAATACAAATATAGTTTTAAAAAAATCTCTCATGATTCTCTCTGCTCTTTAAAAGGCAGTCTGTAATCCTGGCCATTGAGGTGCAGTTTGTTGAAGCATTGTCCCGTACACCAAAAGGTGGTGGGTTCAATTTCTAGTCAAGGCACATACCC
Source organism: Eptesicus fuscus (assembly GCF_027574615.1). Lineage (NCBI taxonomy): Eukaryota > Metazoa > Chordata > Mammalia > Chiroptera > Vespertilionidae > Eptesicus > Eptesicus fuscus. The sequence goes on along the minus strand of NC_072489.1, from coordinate 219,394 downwards.
AGGTTTCGGGAGGCAACCGATTGATGTTTCTCTCTCATATCAATGTTTCTCTCTCTTCCTTCCTCTCTAAAATCAATAAAATAAATAAATAAAAATAAAAGGCAGTCTGAAAGGGAGAGGGGGAATGCTTTAAAGGAAACTTGGCAGCTGCTCTCTCTCACCATTATCCAACTCTGCCTTCCATTCACACCAAACCACCCAAGGGTCAGTATCACCCCATGATCTTTCAGGACTTCTTACCAGGGAACACACTACTCCCTTGGCTCAAAATGCCACTCACCCACCTTGGTGCACCTTGTAACTCTCTCTGAAACTTTTTCTTTCTTTCTCACCGCCTTCAGAGTGGAGCTCCTAGGCAGAACAATATAAGCCAAAATGATACACACACCCCACTCTCAACTTCAAAATACTACTATACAGAATGTTCAAATAGATCTTCTACAGTAAGTTACACTAGGTGAGAATCTGGTGCTACCCTCATAAAACCTAAAATCATCAGAAAGTGAATAAAGATCAATACTACAGCAAAAGCTAATATAAATACACATAATACTATGATTGTAGCAATATGCTAGGTGCTATTTAAAATATTCACAATAAATAAAATTCCTTTTAAACATGTGCTAAATTGTTTAGAATATAAAGGACTCAAATTTTAAAGTACTTTCTTCTATGAATTTGGACTTTTTAAAAATATTACAAGACAAATTCTGAAATCTGCTTGAAAAAAATCGAGAAACTAAGAGCATTTCTATGATTATATCTGGTTTCAAAAAATAATAATTCTATACTAAATAACATGTGGTTATGAAACACATTAGACAATGTAGAGACACAGTGATTATGTTACCACATCTGTAGCATTAGTACATTAGGCCAATATCTTCCAGGAACATAAATAATGATATCAGGAGTCTCTCCTGGGAATAACTGACAGCTAAATAGCATCTGTCCAAAGTACTACTCAAATAGATTAGCTTACAATTCCCAATAGCAAAGATCTCATTTCTGCCTATTCAGTATCAAGATCTTCCTATAGTTAACTGCTCCTAACTGATATTTGACTACCAAGCACCAGGTATTACTTTCAAACTTTTAATCATTTTTTTTAGCTCATTAAGAATATGTCCTATAAAATCATATCTGGCATTTAACCCACCCAGACTTCTAATTCTATACATCTTTTCTTGCTTTTCCCTTCTAATCCTTATAAATCATACTCTTAATCCTTAAGTAAATTTCTTATAAAAAGCATAAAATATTTCCTAACAATGTCATCTAATAAAAATGTTTAGGAAATTGACCTTTTGCACTCGGATGTCGAGTGTGACGGTTATTGAATATATCAATAATTTGAAATATAAAAAAATCCAAATAAATAAGTTTGTATGAAAAGAAACTCCAGTTTTTTATTCTACTGCCGCGCTTTGTAAAATCTGGGGTATTTAAAAAATTAAATCCCGAGTAGAATAAAGGAATCGAGAAAAAAGCAAGCGAGTGCAAAGGGTTAATGGTTATACAAGAATTAGTGGTGTGGCACCCAAAACTATTTTGCCTTTGGCATTCCTACATAACATAGCCAACATACAAGCATGTCAAATTTGTTTGCAATGTCCAGGACCAAGCAGAAGAGGCTTTTTACAATGCTCTACTCAGGATATTAGAACCTGGCTAGTAAGAAATAGTTAAGGGGACGGAGAGGAAACAGCTCCATCAGCAGCACTTGCCAAGTAATGGAAAATGAGGGATAGGAGACAGAAGTCAAGATGATTCCTGGGTTTATAATTTGGGTAAATGAGTTACTGGCAGCATCATTAATCAAAATGGGAAAATTAGGTGAATGGAAAAAACCATGTACTAAATTTTTGATGTTCTAAGTTTCAGGTTTTCTTTATACATATTTTAATTGATTTCAAGAGGAAGGGTTTTCTTTGATTTCAGAGAGGAAGGGAGAGGGAAAGATTTCAGAGAGGAAGGGGAAGAAATCAGAGAGGAAGGGAGAGGGAAGGAGAGATAGAAATATCAATGATGACAATCATTTATCAGTTGCTTCTTGCACACCCTCTACTGCGGACCAAGCCCGCAACCCAGGTATGTGCTCTGACTGGGAATTGAATAGTGACCTCCTAGGTCAATGATCAACCACTGAGCCACACTGGCTTAACACAGATTTTCTACTAGACAATCAGATGGGCATTCTAAGTAGCAAACCTAAAGACTAGAAGTGCTCACCAGAAAAATGGGCTGAAGAAATGAACACAGAAAGGAAATCATGAAAAACGTGTGTTCAAGAAAGCATGGCAGAATGAAGAAAAAAACAAAAGTCAGCCTGAAACCTCGGGAGGCATGAACATTAGGGATAAGAGTCAGTAAAGACAGCTGAGAGAGAATCTATCCTACCTAATAAAATAGTATTATGCAAATTGACCACACCTTTGCTACGCCCAAGCCACGCTCAGCAGCCAAAGCCACGCCCACCAGCCAATCAGGGCAAGTATGCAAATTACCCAACAAAGATGGCGGTTAATTTGCATACACTGAGGGAGGGAGGAGTGAAGACTGAAGACAACTTAGAAGGAAGAGGGAGGAAAAGCGGAAAGCAAGGTGGCTGCCAGAGGGAAAGCCCGGGCGGGGCGGGGCGGGCGGTAGCGGGGCGCGGGTGCAGGCGTGGGGGCCGCAATGGCGGCGGCAGTGCACACGGCCGCAGCGGCTGCTTGCAGGATTCTTCCTGCAAATGGCTACTAGTACTAATAATAAAGGGATATGCAAATTGTCCATGACACCATCCCAGTAACAGTAACAACCATACAGCAGGCTGCATGGGGCGACCAGGCCGGCAGGGAGGTTAGTGAGGGACGACCAAATGACTGAACAGCAGGCTGCGTGGAGTGACCAGGCCGGCAGGGGGGGCAGTTGGGGTCAACCAGGCTGGTGGAGGGGCAGTTGGGGGCAACCAGTCCAGGCGGAGGGACAGTAAGGGATGACCAGGTTGGCAGGGGAGCAGTTGGGGGCAACCAGGCTGGTGGGGGGACAGTTGGGAGTAACTAGGCCGGGAGAAGGGACAGTAAGGGGTGACCAGGTTGGCAGGGGGGCAGTTGGGGGTGACCAGACCAGCAATGGGGGCAGTTGGGGGCAACCAGGTTGGCAGAGAGGGGCAGTTGTGGGCGACCAGGCCAGCAGGGGCGGGGGGCAGTTGGGGACGACCAGGTTGGCAGAGAGGGGCAGTAGGGGGCGACCAGGCCGGCAGGGGTGGGGGGCAGTTGGGGGCGACCAGGCCAGTAATGGGGGCAGTAAGGGGCAATCAGGCCAGTGGGGGGGGGGGCAGTTAGGGGTGACCAGGCTGGCGGGGGGGGGGGCAGTTGGGAGCAATCAGGCTGGCGGGGGGGGCAGTTAGGGATGACCAGGCCAGCGGAGGGGGGGCAGTTAGGGGTGACCAGGCCAGCGGGGGTGGCAACTAGGGGTGACCAGGCCGGCAGGGGGAGCAGTTAGGGGTGATCAGGCAGGCAGCCAGGTGAGCAGTTAGGAGCCAATGGTCCCGGATTGTGAGAGGGATGGCCAACTGCTAGTTTAGGCTGGGACTGGGCCTAAACGGGCAGTCGGACATCCCCCGAGGGGTCCCGGGTTGAAGAGGGTGCAAGCTGGGCAGTGGAGACCCACCCCTCCGTGCATGAGTTTCATGCAACGGGCCTCTAGTAAGTACAAAAGAGAAATAAGTGATATCATGAAGACAAAAGAAGAGAGGGTGTTAAAAACATGGGCATGACCATATAAAAAGTCCACAATGGATTTAACAATTAGGAACTATATCCAAGGATAGATACAATTTCAGTAAGTAGAGGAACCAAGAATAGAAACATTCAATATTGCTGAGGCTATTCCAGGGAGGGGGAATGGCTCAAACAAACAAGGCAAAAAAGGTAAAGTGTGAAGTGTGTTTAGAATCCTATCTAATAATAGACAAATATTCAAATTGACCATACCTCCGACACACCCACAAGCCACGCCTACAAGCCACGCCCACCATCCAGAGCGAGTATGCAAATTAACCCAAACCAAGATGGCTACAGCCACAGAGAGCAAGGTTTCCTAGGTAACAGAGGAAGCCAAGCTTTCCGCCTGCCCTTGCCAGGCCTAAGCCTCCACTCAAGCTACAAAGTTTCAATTATAGAAGGTAAAATCAACAAATGGCGGCAGAATGGAGCTTGAGAGAGCAGGCCAGGGTTACAGCCGGCAACAGGGGAAGCAAAGCTTTCCGCACACCCTGGCCGGGCCCACCCGCTTAAGGCAACAAAGTTTCAATTATAACCCCAACAGAAATAGCTGGTTGCCTCGGAGGGAGCCCCAGGCTTGGCTCCGCTCCAGGCTACAAAGTTTCAATTGTAGAAGGAAAATAAACTCCAGATACCAGGGCCTCCACTTGGGTTGCCAGGGGGCGTGGCCGGCCTGCAAACCACCACAGGCCCCTCGCTCAGGCCGCCCCATGCCCCAAGGGAACCCCACCCTGATCAGGGACACCCTTCAGGGAAAACCAGCTGGCCCCCACCCCTGTACCAGGCCTCTATCCTATCTAATAAAAGAGTAATATGCAGATTGATCATCACTGCAACACACAATATAGCTGTCCCCATGTGGTCAAAGATCCTGCCCCCATGTGGACACAAGATGGCCACCACAAGATGGCCAGCAGAGGAGGGCAGTTGGGAGGCACCCAGCCTGCAAGGGAGGGCAGTTGAGAGGGACCAAGCCTGTAAGGGAGGGCAGTTGGAGGTGATCAACCCTGCAGGAGAGGGCAGTTAGGGGTGACCAGGCCAGCAGAGGAGGGAAGTTGGGGGCAAACAGGCTGGCAGCAGAGTGGTTAGGGGGTGATCAGGCTGGCAGGCAGAAGCGGTTAGGGGCAATCAGGAAGGCAGGCAGGCAAGCAGTTGGGAGCCAGCAGTCCTGGATTGTGAGAGGGATGTCCGACTGCCCGTTTAGGCCCGATACCACCGGGCAGTCGGACATCCCTCAAGGGGTCCCATATTGGAGAGGGTACAGGCTGGGCTGAGGGGCAACCCCCCTCCGTGCACGAATTTTGTGCACCGGGCCTCTAGTAGAATATAGAAGAGTTTTGCTGGAATGGAAGGTTCACATAGCAGAAGACAAGAAAGGAAGTGTAGGCCAAAGACTGCATTCCACATTTTATTCTACTTTTGACTTTATTCTGTGAGTGAGAAGAAGAAAGACAGGTAGCTTTTTTTTTTTTTTTAAGATAACTACTGTGGTGACTAGCCTCAATTGTGAACTGGAATAACAACACAGTTAAGGCAGGGCAAGCTATTATGCAGTCCTAAAATTACATAGTAATGAAGGCCTAAATGAGACTGGCAGTAGCCAAAGTAAGAATTAAGGGATACATGAAAAAGATATTCTAGACTCCTTGGGTGCCCTAGATATCCCACTGTCCCTATATTATTATACTTACCACATTGTATCATAATCATTTTTGGACTGGGGCTCTCTTTTATTTAACCTTTCACCACTAGTACTAACAAGTCAGAAACACTAGAAGTGGCCGAAAAGTGTTTGCTGAATTAAATAGAACTCAGTAATTATAATATATATAAGTGAGACTTAAAGATACTGCAGAGAATATGCAGATTACATGATACTGCATATAGAAAACCCTAAGGCTTCACCAAAAAACTATGAGATGTAATAAATGAATTTGACAAAGTAGCAGAATATAAAATTAATATACAGAAATCAGTGGCATTTGTATACACCAATTATGAACTCTCAGAAAAACTAAAAAAAAAAAAAATCCCATTTACTATTGCAACAAAAAATAGTAATAAGGTACATAGGAATAAACTTGAGGTAAAAGACCTGTACTCAGAAAACTATAGGACATTGAAGAAAGAAATAGAGGAAGACACAAACAAGTGGAATCATGTACCAAGTTCATGGATTGGAAAAATTAACATCATTATAATGTTTATACTACCCAAAACAATCTACAGATTTAATGCAATTCCTATTAAAATACCAATGGCATATTCCACAGAGCTAGAGCAAGTATTCCAAAAATTTATATGGAACCAAAAAAGAATAGCCTTAGTAATATTGAGGGGGGGAAAAAACAAAGTTGGAGGGATTACAATACTGGGTATCAAACTATACTACAAAGCCATTGTAATGTAAACAGCCTGGTACTGCCCTCGCCAGTGTGGCTCAGTTGGCTAGACATTGAACTATGCACCAGGAGGTTGCTGTTTCCATGCCCAGTCAAGAGTAGCTCCCGGGTTGTGAGCTCAATCCTCGGTAGGGAGCGTGCAGGAGGCAGCGGATTGATGCTGTCAAACAAACTGGTACTGCTATCATTACAAGCATATAGATCAATGGAACAGAACTGAAAGCCCAGGTTTTTACGGTCAATTAATATTTGATAAAGGAGGCAAGAGCTTATAATGGAGTAAAAACAGTCTCTTCAATAAATGGTGCTGGGAAATTGGACAAGTACATGCAAAAAAAAATGAAACTAGACCGCCAACTTACACCATTCACAGGAATAAATTCAAAATGTATAAAAGACTTAAATGTACGTTACAAAACCATAAAAATCCTAGAAAATAGGCAGTAAAATCTCAAACATCCGTCATAGCATAATTTTGGCCAATACATCTGCTAGGGCAAGAAAAACAAAGAAAATAAACAAATGTGACTATATCAAACTAAAAAGCTTCTGCACAGCAAAAGAATCTATCAACAAAATGAAAAGGGAACCCACTGAACAAGAGAACATATTTGCCAATGATATAACTGATAAGAGGTTAATTTCCAAAATACATAAGAAACTTCTACAACTCGGCAAAGGACCTGAATAGACACTTCTCCAAAGAGGACATGCAGATGGCCAACAGACATATGAAAAAAATGCTCAAAGTCACTGATCATCAGAGAGATGCAAATTAAAATGACAATAAGATATCACCTTACATTCACCAGAATGGATAGCAGCAATCTTATAAAGAGGGAATATGCTAATTGACTGTCATGCCCTCACAAGATGGTGGCACCCAGTCCCCTCAGCCCCACCTCATCCAGCCTCAGTCCCCTAGTCCCCTCAGCCCCGCCTCATGCAGCCTCAGTCCCCCAGTCCCCTCAGCCCCGCCTCATGCAGCCTCAGTCCCCCAGTCCCCTCAGCCCCGCCTCATCCAGTCAGAGTCCCCCAATCCCCTCAGCCCCACCTCATCCCACCTCAGTCCCCCAGTCCCCTCAGCCCGCCTCATCCCACCTCAGTCCCCCAGTCCCCTCAGCCCGCCTCATCCCACCTCAGTCCCCCAGTCCCCTCAGCCCGCCTCATCCCACCTCAGTCCCCCAGTCCCCTCAGCCCGCCTCATCCCACCTCAGTCCCCCAGTCCCCTCAGCCCGCCTCATCCCACCTCAGTCCCCCAGTCCCCTCAGCCCCACCTCATCCCGCCTCAGTCCCCCAGTCCCCTCAGCCCCACCTCATCCCACCTCAGTCCCCCAGTCCCCTCAGCCCCACCTCATCCCGCCTCAGTCCCCCAATCCCCTCAGCCCCACCTCATCCAGTCAGAGTCCCCCAGTCCCCTCAGCCCGCCTCATCCCGCCTCAGTCCCCCAATCCCCTCAGCCCCGCCTCATCCCACCTCAGCCCCACCTCATCCCACCTCAGTCCCCCAGTCCCCTCAGCCCGCCTCATCCCACCTCAGTCCCACCTCATCCCACCTCAGTCCCCCAGTCCCCTCAGCCCCGCCTCATCCCACCTCAGCCCCACCTCATCCCACCTCAGTCCCCCAGTCCCCTCAGCCCCGCCTCATCCCACCTCAGCCCCACCTCATCCCACCTCAGTCCCCCAGTCCCCTCAGCCCCACCTCATCCCACCTCAGTCCCCCAGTCCCCTCAGCCCGCCTCATCCCACCTCAGTCCCCCAGTCCCCTCAGCCCCGCCTCATCCCACCTCAGCCCCACCTCATCCCACCTCAGTCCCCCAGTCCCCTCAGCCCCGCCTCATCCCACCTCAGCCCGCCTCATCCCGCCTCAGTCCCCTAGTCCCCTCAGCCCCACCTCATCCAGTCAGAGTCCCCCAGTCCCCTCAGCCCCACCTCATCCCGCCTCAGTCCCCCAATCCCCTCAGCCCGCCTCATCCCGCCTCAGTCCCCTAGTCCCCTCAGCCCCACCTCATCCAGTCAGAGTCCCCCAGTCCCCTCAGCCCCACCTCATCCCGCCTCAGTCCCCCAATCCCCTCAGCCCGCCTCATCCCGCCTCAGTCCCCCAATCCCCTCAGCCCCACCTCATCCCACCTCAGTCCCCCAGTCCCCTCAGCCCCACCTCATCCCACCTCAGTCCCCCAGTCCCCTCAGCCCCACCTCATCCCGCCTCAGTCCCCCAGTCCCCTCAGCCCCACCTCATCCCACCTCAGTCCCCCAGTCCCCTCAGCCCGCCTCATCCCGCCTCAGTCCCCTAGTCCCCTCAGCCCCGCCTCATCCCGCCTCAGTCCCCCAATCCCCTCAGCCCCACCTCATCCCACCTCAGTCCCCCAATCCCCTCAGCCCGCCTCATCCCGCCTCAGTCCCCCAATCCCCTCAGCCCCACCTCATCCCACCTCAGTCCCCCAATCCCCTCAGCCCGCCTCATCCCGCCTCAGTCCCCCAGTCCCCTCAGCCCACCTCATCCCGCCTCAGTCCCCCAGTCCCCTCAGCCCCGCCTCATCCATCCTCAGTCCCCCAATCCCCTCAGCCCCACCTCATCCCACCTCAGTCCCCCAATCCCCTCAGCCCGCCTCATCCCGCCTCAGTCCCCCAGTCCCCTCAGCCCACCTCATCCCGCCTCAGTCCCCCAGTCCCCTCAGCCCCGCCTCATCCATCCTCAGTCCCCCAATCCCCTCAGCCCCACCTCATCCCACCTCAGTCCCCCAGTCCCCTCAGCCCGCCTCATCCAGCCTCAGTCCCCTAGTCCCCTCAGCCCGTTTCATCCAGCCTCAGTCCCCCAGTCCCTTCAGCCCGCCTCATCCCGCCTCAGTCCCCTAGTCCCCTCAGCCCCGCCTCATCCCGCCTCAGTCCCCCAATCCCCTCAGCCCCACCTCATCCCACCTCAGTCCCCCAATCCCCTCAGCCCCACCTCATCCCACCTCAGTCCCCCAATCCCCTCAGCCCCACCTCATCCCGCCTCAGTCCCCCAATCCCCTCAGCCCCACCTCATCCAGCCTGAGTCCCCCAGTCCCCTCAGCCCGCCTCATCCAGCCAGAGTCCCCCAGTCCCTTCAGTCCCAATAGGGATGGCAGGTGCCACACTCCTCATCCAGCCAGAGTCCCCCAGACCCTTCAGCCCCGCAGGGGAAGGCAGTTTGGGGCAATCAGGCCAGCAGGGGAGGGCAGTTGGAGGTGATCGGGGCAGTAGGGGAGGGCAGTTGGGGACAATCGGGCCAGCAGGGAAGCAGTTACACATTAATCAGGGAGGCAGGGGAGCAGGTGGGGGGCTATCAGGCTGGCAGGCAGAGTGGTTAGGGACAATAAGGCAGGCAGGCAGGTGAGTGGTTAGGAGCCAGCAGTCCTGGATTGTGAGAAGGATTTCCAACTGTCGGTTTAAACCCGGATTCCGCAGGGATCGAGCCTAAACCGGCAGTCGGACATCCCCCAAGGGGTCCCAGATTTGAGAGGGTGCAGGCTGGGCTGAGGGACACCCCCCATGGATTCGTGCACCAGGCCTTTAGTAAATCAACAAACAAGTGCTGCTGAGGATCGAGAGAAAAGGGAACCCTAGTGCATTGCTGGTGGAAATGTAGAATGGTGCAACCACTGTAGTTACCTCAAAAAACTAGAGGCCCGGTGCCTGGTGCATGAAATTCGTGCACGGTACGGGGGAATCCCTCAGCCCGGCCTACAATGATGCCAGAATCCGTGCCCTGGCCGGCCTCTGGTCAGAGGCCACCTGCCCGTCCTCTCTCCCTCCGTGGGCCGGGGTACGTGGGACACTGGGGCTTGTGGCCAGGGCAACGCTGCCAGCATCCAGTGCCCCGGCCAATATGGGTGCTGCCATCTTTGTGATGGAGTGATGGTTAATTTGCATATTACCCTTTTATTAGATAGGAGGATTAGAAATGGAACTGCCTTTTGACCCAGTGAACTAACTTCTGGAAATATAGCCTAATAATTCTGAAATGCCAATCAGAAAAAATATATGCTCCCCTATGCTCATAGCAGCACTATTTATAATAGCCAAGATATGGAAGTAGCCCAAGTGCCCATCAGTAGATGAATGGATAAAAAAAGCTGTGGTGAATTTACACAATGGAATACTACTTGGCCTTAAAAAGGAAGAACATATTATCTTTTGCAACAGCATCCATGGACCTGGAGATTTTTATGCAAATTGAAATAAGCCAGTCAGAGTAAGACAAATACCATCTGATCTAACTTATATATGGAATCTAATAAATAAAATAAGCTGATGAACAAAAGAGAACCAGGGCATGGAGCATGGGAACAGACTGAAGAAATGTCAAAGGATAGTGTGGCAGGAGGGCTAGATAAAAGAAGGTAAAGAGATTAGTCAAAGAACATATATGCATAGCTCCTGGTCACAGACAACAGTGTGGTGAAAGCCAGGGAAGGGAGAGGCTGGGAGGAGGTGAGCAAAAGGGTGTGGAGGGATTGAAGGGCATGTGTAATAGTTTCAACAATAAAAATAAGTTGAAAAATAAATAAATAAATATTTTTTAAAAGATGCTGCAGAGAAAGCTAAGTAACTTACAAAGTAGTGATATAAAAAACACGAATGGAAAAGCACAGATCAAGTTTAAGGAATGAAGTTCAGTTATGTTTAGGGTGGAGGGTGTCTAAGGCCAGCATCCAAACAGAAATGACTAAGAGAAAAAAGTGATCCCACAAAGAAAAATACTGAGATATTTAGACAAAAATAGAGATTTGTGATATATAATGAAATCACCAACAAATCTCATTATTTGCTCATAAGAACAAACATGCAATAAAATATTAATTTCCCAAGATAATTTGGAGTAGGACTCTCTTAAACATGCTATCTGTATTGCTCATTTGTATGTTTTATACAAATAAAATTGATGTAAAAGCCCAACCAAATGAGTCAATCAAAACTAGGTCAATGTTGAAATATTTTTTACTTTACTCCATCATTCATTCAACAAAATGTATTGAGTGATTATAAGTTTGTGTTGGAGCAAGGGGGACTAGACACAAAAGCAAATAGAGAAAAAATATAGCAATTACTACAATAAAATAACTGCAAAATGTTACAGGAACATAGGTAACAAAGAATCTATATATAGAAAAGCCCAATGACCGGAAAGACCAGAAGGACCGGAATGACCTGACGCACACTAAGGCAGCCAACCGGCCTGATCCAGGCCCCCATCGGCATCCCCCACCCCCAGCCAGCCTGGCCCCCCAATCAGCCCCCAACACCCCAATTGGGGGCAGGGCCAGCCAGCCAACCTCCCGCAGCTCCTCCCCCCCGCCAGCCTGGCCCAATGGGCCCCCATTGGAGCAGGCCGGCTGGACCCAACCATGCATGAATTCGTGCACCAGGTCTCTGGTGGAGAATATAATGGAGTAGAGGATTCATGATAAAAATATGCCTAAAAGAAAGCTTTCCTAGAAAAAGGAGACATCCATATTGAGTTTTTAAAAAGAGGAAGTGCCCTAGCGGGCTTGGCTCAGTGGATAGAGCGTTGACCTTCAGACTGAAGGATCCAGGGTTCAATTCCAGTCAAGGGCACATGCCTGGGTTGCCAGCTCGATCCCCAGTGGGGGGTATGCAGGAGGCAGCCAATCAATGATTCTCTCTCATCATTGATGTTTCTATCTCTCTCTCTCTCCCTCTACAATCAAAAAATATATATTTGAAGGGGGGAAAAAAATTCTCCAGCAGGGCATACAGAATGTCCATGGAAGGAAAAAATGACAAATAAATAAATAAATAAATAAATACATACATACATACTAAAATAAAAAGAGGAAGTGATTTAACAAGATACCTAAGAAGTTTAATGGTATTCTGGAAAAAAGAATAGTAGGTACAAAAGCACAGAGATATCAGTTTCTCATCTCCATGGAACCAAGGCAGATGATAAGGGCCACAGCTCATGGAGGACTTTCTATGTACACGGATAAAAGAATTTGACTTCTATCCTGTGGTCCTCTGGTTAAGAAATGTCAGATGTGCATTAGAATCCCCCAGGGAACACTCCAGATCCCTTAAAGCAGAAGGCAAGTGCAGGGAGGTGGGCAAGAAGCAAAAAAAAGGGAGAACTAACTCCCATAAACAGAGAGCCACAGGAGATTTTTAAGCAATAACAGAACTTGATCAGATCTGTGTTTCAGAAATCCAAAGTCAGTAGCATGGATCAGTGGCTAAGGGAAGAAAATCTGGAGGAAGACCAACAAAGATTAAGAAGCTATTGCAATGATGCTCCAGCACTAAATATTGACAACTACTTAAATGTAAGTGAACCACAAAAAGAGGCACATAAAGTGCTGTAACTGTAATATGGGCTTTCAACTTAATTTTCTGAACTTATCTCAGAGAGCAACTCAATAATCAGAAGCAATTACAGTAAAAGCATGGTCAAGTACATTAGAAAAAAAGGAAAAGAGTGGCCATCAAATTTCCCCTTTAAAGTGCTTTAATTATACTTCAAATTAAAGTTTTTAACTTTTTCTTTTCTTTAGTAAAAAGGTTATATAGTAAAACTACCATATTAGAGATTACCCAACCAAAATTTAGAATCTACTACTGGGCAAACACTGTGTAAACCTGCTGATAAAAATAAACAGGTAAGCCCTAACCAGTTTGGCTCAGTGGATAGAGCGTCAGCCTGTGGACTCAAGGGTCCCAGGTTTGATTCCGGTCAAGGGCATGTACCTTGGTTGTGGGCACATCCCCAGTAGGAGGTGTGCAGGAGGCAGCTGATCGATGTTTCTCTCCCATCGATGTTTCTAACTCTCTATCCCTCTCCCTTCCTCTCTGTAAAGAATGAATAAAATATATTTTAAAAATAAAAATAAAAAAATAAACAGGTAAAAATTACCAGAGAATAGGTTAGCAACAAAAAAACAACAAACAAACAAACAAAAAAGACCAGTTAATCTATTTCATAATCATTTTTTAAAAAAATTGTTATCCACATATAAATACAACAGTTTTGAATTAATGAAATCTCACCAAAATGGGGGGAAGGAATGTTCTTTAACACCTCTCCCCACAAGCCACTGTCTTCATCTATGTATGAAAGGCTAAGTGACCGATCATCCGTCCGTGCAACTGTCCAACCGACTGACCGGCTGGTACATATGACATGCACTGGCAATTTAAAAATAAACATTGACTGTGGTCGGCAAACTGCGGCTTGCGAGCCACATGTGGCTCTTTGGCCCCTTGAGTATGGCTCTTCCACAAAGGTAAAATGCACAGGTGATCAAAAGCCTGGATTGTTCCCAGCTCTGTCTGACCTTTTTTACCTGCGTGACCTTGGGCAAATTACTCTGCCCTGAAGTCCTAAAATCAAAGCAGCAGCAGTCCTACAGACCATCCCTTTCATTCGGGCCATGAAACACACTGGTGCCTTGTCATGACTGGGGTTTACTTCCTAACAAGCAACAATAATTTTGACTTCATTCTTGGAAATTTTAAAGTACCTCGTTTGTGCATTCCTCTTTTCTAAATTTTCTGATATTGAGAGTAGTTAACACATTTTGCCTATCTTAAAGCTATACTGAAGATTGAAAGCATTCCTCAAACATGTACTCCATAGTTTTTGAACACCTGTGCCACACACAGTATGTGCTAGCGTTGCAAAGCTCCCTTTCCTTGAGAAACCCCAAAGTCTGGTGGAGACAAACAAATTATTAACTACCAGTTGACAGATGCTAACTGCACAATGTACAATGCACTACTGGATCAGCTGAGACAAAGAGGATAAAATGTCTGGACAAGATTCAGGAGTATTTTGGTTAGGTCTTAAAAGGCAAGTTGTTTACTAGATAGAGAAGAATTCCCAACAGAGAGTCCAGTGTAAAACCAACAACGGAAGATGTCATGTCCAGAGACCTCTAAGTAGTCTTTGTATGAAGAAGGCAGGCGAAATGGTAGATGATATTAGAAACATACATGAAAACCAGAACTGTGAAGGACTTTGACTTGATCAACTACAGATTATGGAGAGTCACTGACAGACTTCACACCCGGAATCAAAGTCCCCTTCAGGTCTGGATTAAAAAGACAGAGTAAATTGTGCTTATTTAAATGGACTTTCAGGGCCTGTAGCAGTTTCTTCCTATGGCACATTAATACAACAGTGAAGTAAAATTACAGCTAAACGATTCAAGACAGTGTGTTTATTTGAAGCCAGTTTTGTTGAGCACACTAAAGAACAGAACCAATTAAGAAAATACTAAAGATTATATAAGAAATTAAGAGAGGCTAACAGTAATAACATCTGAGAGGAATGACTTCAAGTAAAACATTCAGAAATGTGTAAATCCTTATCATGCATCCATTTCAGGTAAGACATTGTTGTGTGCCTATCTTTTGCAAGAGGAGAGTATTTTAAATTTCTTTTGGTTAAAGAAGAGCTGTCACCACTAAACTCCTTAAACTAAAGGAAGGTTTTTTTTAAATGGCAAAATTAACGGGTTCCATTATTTTTTAATGTTCAAGAAAAAAAGAATGTATTTCCAATGGCTGTTTGGAGAAGCCTAAAACAATTTATTCCCAGTGAGGTGGACACCACGCGCCAATCCGGGACCCCGAGAGTCGGCCTGTCACTCCTCCACGGCCAGGTCGGGGCGCAGGCCTGAGGACGGGTTTGCAGTCACTGACCCAGGGCTCCAGCTCGGCCCCAGGACCACCCCAAAGCAGGCCCCGTCAGGGCCAAAACACAGGCCGCGCAGAGAACAGCGGGTCTCCGCAAGGAGCGGGCACCTGACTATGCAAACCGTGTGCTCCACGAAGTTTCACCTCAGGACGTGTTTGGGGTGTGTCTTTGTTGTGTCCCAGTAATAATACCCTCCCCCCCAAAAAAAGTCACTGGAGCACCCGGGTACCCCCCTGCCACCCGCACAGCACCCTGAAATCCCGGGCGTCTGAGCCTCGCCCTGCTCTTTCCTGGGAGGAAGGCGGCAGCCTCGCGGGGCGGAGACGGGAGAGGAGGGCTGGGGGTTCGGGGAATCCAGAGGCCGGGAACAGGGAGACAGAGGGGGTCAGGGGGACGGGAGAGGGGGGGGGGGCAGCGGGCGGGGGCGGGAGAAGCGAGGACGGAGACTGCGAGATGGGGAGGAAGGAGGGGAACGGGGGTGGGAGGTGGGGAACGAGGAGACGGGGTCACAGGCGGACCGGGGCGAGGGTTGGGGGGACGGGGGAGCCGTCCAGCCCGGCCCACGCCCGTCTCGCCTCAGGAGGCTCGCGAGGGTCACCCCGGAGGCAGGAGTCCGAAGGGCGCCACTGCCTCACCCAGCGCCCGGGCCTGAGCTCCCGGACCGCGCCCCCCGCCCGAGCTGCCGCGGTCAGCATCCCGCCGGCCCGGCCCCGCCACCATCCGGCCCTTACCGCTCCGATCCGCTCTGCCTCCTCGGTGCGGCCCAGGGCGGCTCGCCCGGAGACCTGAGGGCGCAAGGACCGCAGGTGAGCGAAGGGCCGCCTGTCACATCCCCGCCGGCCCGGCCGCCCCGCCCGCTGCAGCCGGCATCGCGTCAGTGGCCGGATGGAGCGCCGGGCCCGGAGCCTCCGCCCGCTCACGGCCGCGCCCGCCGGACTCCGCCCTCGGGGCCCCGAACGGCGCATGCGCAGCCCCGCCCCGCCCCCGTGCGCAGGCGCCGACCGCGGGCCCCGCCCCGGACTCCCGCTTCCGCCCACCTCTGGCCCCGCCCTCGCCTCTCGCCGGCCTTTCCAGGCTCCGCCCCCTTTCGGGACCCGCCCCCTCCCTGACCTTGCTTCTCCGTCCCCTGACTCAAGGCCGGCGCCACCTAAGCCGTGACGCCAGCCCACAGCTGACCCCGCTCTCGCTGGCCTTTGGACTAACCTCTGGACCCAGTCAAACCTGTCAACTCCGCCGCTGACCCAGTGAGAACCTTCGCCTTGGGACTGACATTGTTGATGTGGACGCCGCCAATATTTTGTTTGCAAATCCATGCCTGTTCCCTGCCTTCCCGCGCTCTGACCTGTGCCAGGACCATCACTCTGCCTACCACACCAAAATAGGAGTTGACGTCTTGCTGAGCTTGAGGGAAGAAACAAGCACCCCAAGTGCTGAGATTTTGAGTAGCTCCATTGTACCATCAATCTGGGTTCCTTTTGCCAAGAACCCGTGAAAGATGAGACAGAGGGCCGGAGACCAGGACACAGGCTTTATTGAACGAGAAGGAACCCTGCCCCGCTGCCTTCCAGGGAAGAAAGCACCTGTGCAGGGGTGAAGGCGCCTTTTGAGGGGAGGAAAGGGAAGGGACGGGGCTTAGGGTACTCAGCACACGCTGATTGGTGGTTTCATATAAGGCACATAATTAGGGACTTAGGAATGGGGGCGGGGAGCTTAGGGTATTTGGCAGGTGCTGATTGGTGGTTCAATGTACAGTCCATATAAGGTGCCTGGTTAGGTGCTCAGGAATGTCCGCAGGTGGAGTTTAGGTCATACTCCCTCCATCAGTTGGGGAAGGGAGGATCTATCAACCAGGATTCTGTCACCCACAGGTCTACCCTTCCTTTTTTAAAAAAATAAATAAATCTTTATTGTTCAGATAATTACAGTTGTTCCTCTTTTTTCCCCGCATAGCTTCCCTCCATCCGGTTCCCACCCCACCCTATTCCCTTACCCCCACTCCACTGTCCTCATACATAGGTGTAAGATTTTTGTCCAATCTCATTCCACACCCCCAATACCCACTTCCCCCGGAGAATTATCAGTCCACTCCCTTTCTATGCCCCTGATTCTATTATATTCACCAGATTATTCTGTTCATCAGATTTTTTATTCACTTGACTTTTAGATTCACTTGTTGATAGATATGTATTTGTTGTCACTTTGTTGTTCATAATTTTTATCTTTTCCTTTTTCATCTTCTTCCTCTTCTTAAAGAATACCCTTCAGCATTTCATATAGTACTGGTTTGGCGGTGATGAACTCCTTTAGCTTTTTCTTATCTGTGAAGTTCTTTATCTGACCTTCAATTCTGAATGATAGCTTTGCTGGGTAGAGTAATCTTGGTTGTAGGTTCTTGCTGTTCATCACTTTGAATATTTCTTGCCACTCCCTTCTGGCCTGCATAGTTTCTGTTGAGAAATCAGCTGACAATCATATGGGTGCTCCCTTGTAGTTAATTAACTGTTTTCTCTTGCTGCTTTTAATATTCTCTCTTTGTCTTTTGCCCTTGGCATTTTAATTATGATGTATCTTGGTGTGGTCCTCTTTGGATTCCTCTTGTTTGGGGTTCTCTGCACTTCCTGACTTGTAAGTCTATTTCTTTCACCAGGTGGGAGAAGTTTTCTGTCATTATTTCTTCAAATAGGTTTTCAGTATCTTGCTCTCTCTCTTCTTCTGGCACCCCCATAATTTGGATGTTGGTATCCTTCAGGTTGTCACGAGGCTCCTTACACTATCTTCATATTTTTGGATTCTTTTTTCTTTTTGCTTTTCTGGTTGGGTGTTTTTTGCTTCTTCATATTTCAAATCTTTGACTTGATTCTTGGGATCCTCTAGTCTGCTGTTGGATCTCTGTATATTATTCTTTATTTCAGTCAGTGTATGCTTAATTTCTGATTGGTCCCTTTTCATATCCTTGAGTGTCTCACTAAATTTCTTGGAGGTTTCTAGAAGATTCTTTAATAACCTTATAACCATGGTTTTGAACTCTATATCCAGTAGTTTGCTTTCCTCCATTTCTTTCATTTGTGACATGTTTCTTTGTCTCAGCATTTTGGCTGCTTCTCTGTGTTGATAGAGTGGCTTTGTATGCTAGGTGTGCTATAGGGCCCAGTGGCTCAGCCTCCCCAGTTACCTGAGGTGGATGCTCTTGGTGCACCCCTTTGTGGGCTGTGTGCACAGTCTTGTTGTAGTTAAGCCTTGATTGCTGTCGGTGTCACTGAGAGGATTTGACCTCCAGGCCAATTGGCTGTGAAGACCAGCTCTGTCTATAATGGGAGAACTGCTGTGCTAGAGACACCCTTATGGGGCAGGACTTGCTTCAGTGGGGCTTTGGTGCTCATGAAGTCTGCCCCTTGAGTGTGTCACTTATGGATATGAAGAGTTGTAATCTGGTATGGTCTCACACTGACCACTGGGTACACTGGCTCTTGGATCTCCAAGAAGATGCAAAGTCAGCCACTGCCTGAGGCCACCCAGCAGGAGCTACAGAGATATCTGCAGATTCCTCCTCTTTGTTTGGGGTTTGGAAGTGTCCAGATGAGGCCCAGCTGTGAAGCAATGCAGGCTGACACTGTAGGGCCTTAGGCCTTCTTTTGGACACTTTGGAGCCCTCTGACCCAGCTTCAGTTTGTTAGGTTTTAGGTTGCAAGAGGGACAGGCCATTCATATGCAAAAGCTGCTGCACACAGCTTAGGTGGGATTGTAAATTGGGTGGGGTGGGGTCTCAGGGAATCACCAGGGCAGAGCAAACAGCAATGTCTGCCAGTCAGCCCTGCCCTGAAAAAGGTCCCAGGGTCTCTGTGTTATCTAACCTGTCTTGTTGATTATAGCCATTCTGACAGTCATGAGGTGGTATCTCATTATAGTTTTGATTTGTATTTTCCTAATAACTCAAAAACAGCAAAAAACAATCAGTTAGAAGATGGGCATAGGTGTGACTCAGTTGGTTAGATCATTGTTCCGTGCACTGAAGGGTCTCAGGTGTGATCCCAAGCAGGCAACTGATCTATGTTTCTCTCTTGAGCCAAGAGTCAATGAAAAATATACCCTTGGGTGA
Organism: Eptesicus fuscus; assembly: GCF_027574615.1. Lineage (NCBI taxonomy): Eukaryota > Metazoa > Chordata > Mammalia > Chiroptera > Vespertilionidae > Eptesicus > Eptesicus fuscus. The sequence continues at coordinate 200,450 of NC_072489.1, read as the reverse complement.
GGACTTTTTAAACAAGTACTTTTTTAAAAGTCTATTTGCTTTTAAACATTGCCTTTGTCATGTATACCTTTAAAAATGAAATTGAGTCTAATTCTGGATTTTTAAATTCTGTTCCATTGATCATTCTGTTTATTAATGGACCATTATTAAAATGTTTTAAATATAGAATCTGTATACTATATTCTAATGCCTGATAGAGTTAGGTCTTAGGTAAGGTTATCCACTGTCCTTTTTTTTAGAGGGGCTTACTGGCTATTTTTGCTTATCTAAACTTGCAAATACATTTTATAATCAAATTACCTGGTTAAACAAAAACCAGTATTTTTATTGGAATTGCTTTCCATTTATAAATTAGTGTGGTAAGAATTAACATTCCTGCCAAGTTGAATCTCCCTTGCCAGTCACCCTCTTTGGGGCATTATCTATTACTAGAGGCCCGATGCGCGAAGATTCGTGCAAGAATGGGCCTTCCTTCCCCTGGCTGCAGGCACTGCCTTCACTTCAGCCAGAGCTGCCTTTCCATCTTCCCACGCTTCCCAGAGGCCTGGAGTAGCTGGAGTGGTGTGGAACACCTGCGTTGTTGCCGCCAGCCACTCAGTGCCTGTGTATGCAAATAAACCTGCCATCTTTGTTGGGTTAATTTGCATACTCACTCCTGAATGGCTGGTTGGCATCCCAAAGGTACAGTGAATTTGCATGTTACTCTTTTATAGTGTAGATACTTATGCCCTGGTACTTTGTATAATAAGCAGGGACTTTTCTCCATCATGTCTTCTCTTTGTTTCTTGTTTGTATGTAGGAAGGTCTTTGGGTTTTATACATTAACGTGATAAAATGTTTTGGTAATTTAATAAATGATCTTGTTTGTACTAGTTTTCCCATTAATACTTCAGTTTTCAAGATATACAGGGTGGGACAAAAGTAGGTTTACAGTTGCTTGTATGGAAAATAATACAATAATTAATAAGTAATACTATAAGAATAAAACCTGTGTTGTATGTAATCACAACTGTAGACCTATTTTTATACCACAATGTATAAGCATGTCTTCTATAAATAGTCCTGGCTAATGCCTCCAACTCTACATCCTATATAATAAAGAGCTAATATGCAAATGGTCATCACACCCTCATGCTGGGGCCAGGGGACCTGAGGCTGTGCCCCCTGCCCAGTGGGGCTTGATGGGGGACCTGAGGCTGTGCTCCCCAACCAGCAGGGCTTGACAGGGCTGGGGACGGCCGGGTATGGGTCTTGTACGATTTCGAGGCACGCAGATGGGTGGGGACTTGACTCTGGGTCCTCTGGTGCACCCCAAACTCTGATAGGAGGGAGATTTTCATATACACTTTCCTAATTTTCTTTCATCTCTGATACTTCTATTATAGAGAAAGGGCAAATAGCAATATTAAAATATTTCCTCTAAATAATCCCCTTTTAATGTGCATGAATTTCGTGGACTGGGCCACTACTTATATAATAGAGGGCATAGTGACATCATCGTTTTAGTCATTACTTAAGCAGAAAGCCAGTAAGATGCTGACTTCTGAGCTATAGTGTATGTTTTTTATCGTGTTAAAGTCCATAGTATCAATTTCTAGTTCACTAAGTGTTTTGACTTTTTAAAAAACACAAGTAGGTATTTAATGTTGTCAAATACCCCTTCTATATCTGTGGAAAGTATTACAAATTAACAGATTTTCTAATATGGAACCCCTTTGCATCCTTGAAATAAACCTGACTTTTAGAGCATGGGCCAATGCTCTCACCACTGAGCTCACCTACCTGAGGACAATGGATCTTTTAAAATTGCTGTTACATTCTAAGTTTTTACATTGAAATTCTTTGTTGTTGTTTTTAAATCTTTATTGTGGAAAATATTTCATATGCTCTGGTTTTCCTTTAAAGTCCCCCTCTAGCCCATCTCCGCCCTCTGCCCCGGCCTTCCCCACCCTATTATCTGTGTCCATGGGTTTCCCATCGATGCATACAAGGTCTTTGGTTTATCTCTTCCCACCCACCTTCCCTCTGAGGTTCTGCAGCCTGTTCCATGCTTCTGTGTCTCTGAATCTATTTCATTCAGGAATTTATTTTGTTAAATAGATTCCACATGTGAGTGAGATCATAGGGTACTTGTCTTTCTCTGACTGCTTAATTTCTCTCAGCATAATACTCTCCAGGTCCCTCCATGCTGTCTCAAAGGGTAAGAGCTCCTTTTTTTTTTTTTTTTTACTGCTGCATAGTGTTCCATGGTGTAAATGTACCACTGCTTTTCATTTTAATTGGTTTCTGGGAGAGGAATGGAGAGGGAGAGAGAGATAGAAATATCAATGATTAGAGAGATCATGGATTGGCTGCCTCCTACACACCCCCCACTGGGGATTGAGCCCACAACCTAGGCATGTGCCCTGACCGAGAATCGAACCGTGACCTCCTGGTTCATAGGTTGACACTCAACCACGGAGCAACGGGCCAGGCAATGTACCACAGCTTTTAATCCACTCATCTACTGATGGGTCCTTGGGCTGTTTCCAGATCTCAGCTATTGTAAATCGTGCTGCTATGAATATAGAGGTGCATACATTCTTTCTGATTGGTGTTTCTGAAGTCTTAGTCTATATTCCTAGAAGTGGAATCAGTGGGTCAAATGGCAGTTCCATATTTAACTTTTTGTGGAAATTCCATACTGTTTTCCACAATGGCTGCACCAGTCTGCATTCCCACCAGCAGTGCACTAGGGTTCCCTTTTCTCCACATCCTCTCCAGCACTTGTCATTTGCTGATGTGTTGATGGTAGCCATTCTGTCAGGTGTGAAGTAATACCTCATTGTTGTTTTAATTTGCATCTCTCTGATGATCAGTGACTTTGTGAGCATTTTTCCATATGTCTCTTGGCCATCTGTATGTCCACTTTAGAGAAGTGTCTATGTCTTTGGTACATTTTTTTTTTATTGGATTGTTTGTCTTCCTTTTGGTAAGATTTATGAGTTCCTTATATATTTTGGATATTAACTGTTTATCAGAAGTACCGCTGCCAAATATGTCCTACCATATAATGGGATCCCTTTTCATTTTGATGTGCAGAAGCTTTTTATTTTGATGTAGTACCATTTGTTTTATTTTCTCCTTAGTTTCCTTTGTCTTAGGACAGTGGTCGGCAAACCACGGCTCGTGAGCCACATGCGGCTCTTTGGCCCCTTGAGTGTGGCTCTTCCACAAAATACCATGGCCTGGGCAAGTCTGTTTTGAAGAAGTGGCGTTAGAAGAAGTTTAAGTTTAAAAAAATTGGCTCTCAAAAGAAATTTCAATTGTTGTACTGTTGATATTTGGCTCTGTTGACTAATGAGTTTGCCGACCACTGTCCTAGGAGATGTATCCACAAGCATATTGCTACGAGAGATGTCTGAGATTTTGTTGCCTACGGTTTCTTCTAGATTCCTATGGTTTCAAGACTTACATGTAAGTCTTTTAGCCATTTGAGTTTATTCTTATGTATGGTGTAAGTTGGTGGTATAGTATCTTTCTTTCTTTCTTTTCTTTTTCTTTTTTTTTTTTTTTTTTGGCATTTACCTGTCTAATTTCCCCACTACTGTTTATTGAAGAGACTGTCTTGACTCCATTGTATACTCTTGCCTCCTTTGTCAAATATTAATTCAGTGCAATGACTTGGTCGATTTTGGGGAGTCTCTGTTCTATTCCAATGATCTACATGCCTGTTCTTGTGCCAGGACCAGGCTGTTTGATTATGGTGGCTTTGTAGTGTAACTTGATATCTGGTATTGTGACTCCTCTAACTTTGATCTTGTTTCTTAAGATTGCTGTGACTATGTGGGGCCTTTTTTGCTTCCATATAAATTTGTGGAGCATTTGTTCTAGATCTGTGAAATATGCTGTTGGTATTTTAATAGGGGTTGCATTGAATCTATAGATTGCTTTGGGTAATATGGGCATTTTAATGATGTTAATTCAACCAATCCATGAACATGATATATTCTTACATTTGTTTATATCTTCCACAATCTCTTTTTGTCAACATTCTATAGTTTTCTGAGTACAATCTTTAACCCCCTTGAATAAATTTATTCCTAAGTATCTTAAATTTTTTGTTGCAATGGTAAATGGGCTTGTTTGTTAAGTTTCTCCTTCTAAGAATTCATTTTTGGTACATAAAAAAGCCATTGATGCTTGGGTGTTGATTTTGTGTCCTGCCTCATTGCCAAATTCATTTATTAAATCTAGTAGTGTTGTGGTGGAATCTTTAGGGTTTTCTATGTCATGCCATCTGCAAATAACAACAGTTTTACTTCCTCCTCTCCAATTTGGGTGCCTTTTATTTCTTCTTCTTGTCTGATCGCTGTGGCTAGGACTTCCTGTACTATGTTGAATAAGAGTGGTGAAAGCCGACATCCCTGTCTTGTTCCTGTTCTTAGGGAAAATGATTTTAGTTTTTGCTATTGAGTATGATGTTAGCTGTAGGTTTGTCATATATGGCCTTTGTCTTGTTGAAATATGACCCCTATATTCCCACTTTGCTGAGAGTTTTTTATCAAAAATGTGTGCTAGAATTTGTTGAATGCTTTTTTGTGTGTCTATTGATATGATCATATGATTTTTGTCTTTCAATTTGTATATGTGATGCATCATGTTTATTTATTTGCATAAATTGTACCAATCTTGCATCCCTGGAATAAATCCCACTTAGTAATGATGTATGATCTTTATAATATATTGTGAATCCTATTTGCTAATATTTTGTTGAGGATTTTAGCATCTAGTTCATCAGGGATATTGGCCTGTAATTCTCTTTCTTTGAAGTGTCTTCATTTGGTTTTGGAATAATGATAATGCTGGCCGAATAAAAAGAGCTTGAAAGTGTTCCTTCCTCTTGGGTTTTGAGGAATAGTTTGAGGAGGATGGGTGTTAGTTCTTTGAATGTTTGGTAAAACTCCCCTGTGAAGTCATCTAGACCAGGCATTTGTTTGCTCGGAGTTTTGTTTTGTTTTGTTTTGTTTTTCTTTTTTTTTTTTTCTTCTATTTCATCAGTTGCTATTGGCCTATTCAGGTTTTCTGATTCTTCCTGATTCACTTTTGGGAGATTAAATTTTTCTAGGAATTTGTCATTTTCATCCAAAATATCCAGCAAGTTGGCATGTAGTTAGCTGCTCATAGTATCTTCTTTCAGTCCTCTGTATTTCTGTGGTGTCAGTGATTGCTTCACTGCCTTTGTTTCTGATTTTATTTATTTGGCTCTTCTCTCTTTGTTTCTTGATGAGTCTGGCTAAATGTTCATTAATCTTCTTTATCTTTTCAAAGCACCAGCTCTTGCTTTCATTGATTTTTGTATTTTTTTTTTGTAGTCTCTATGTCATTTATTTCTGCTCTCATTTTTATTATTTCCTTCCTTCTACTGTCTCTGGGATTTTCTTGTTGTTCTCTTTCTAATTCTTTAAGTTGTAGGGTTAAATAGTTCATTATTACATTTTCTTGTTTTTTGAGGTAGGCCTGTAGTGCTATGAACTTCCCTCTCAGGAGCTCCAGAGATTTTGGGTTGTTGTGTGTTCATTTTCACTTGTTTCCAGGAAGTTTTTCATTTCTTTCTTGATCTCATTGGTAACCCATTCATTGTTGAATAGCATGCTATTTAGCCTCTATGTATGTAAATGGTTTTTAGTGTTTTTAAGTATTTGATTTCTAATTTCATTCCATGGTGATCTGAGAAGATGATTGATATGATTTCAATCTTCTTGAACTTTTACAGACTTGTTTTGTGTCCTAACATGTGGTATATCTTTGTGAATGACTCATGTGCACTTGAGAAGGGCTTTGGGGCAAAATGTTCTATAAATGTCAATTAAATCCATCTGATCCAGTGTGTGCTTTACATCACTGTTTCCTTGTTAACTTTTTGTCTATAAATCTATCCAGTGAGGTCAGCAGGGTGTTAAAGTTTCCTACTATGACTGTATTGTTGTCAATGGCTCCCTTAAAGTCCTTTTGAAGTTTTTTTTTAAATATATTTAGGTGCTCCTATATTGGGTGCATACATGTTTACTGGGATTAAATCCTCTTGCTGGATCGACCACTTTAATGTTATTGTGACCTTTATTGTCTCTTGTGAGGGCCCGCATTTTGAAGTCTACTAGTATTTTATCAGATATGAGTATTGCTGCCCCAGCTTTTTTTTTTCTTTTCTCTTTACATAGATATCTCTCCATCCCTTCACTCTCATCCTGTGTGAGTCTTTTGTTCTAAAATGGTTCTCCTGTAGACAGCATATAGTTGGGTCATGTTTTTGTATTCATTCAGCTACCCTATGTCTTTTGATTGAAGCATTTAATTCATTTACCTCTAAGATTATTATTGATAAGCTACTTATTTATTGCCATTTAACTTTTATATGTCTAGGTTTCTCTCTTTCTTCCTCTCATTATATCAGTCTCCTTAGCATTTCTTGCATTGCTGGTTTGGTGGCAATAAACTCATTTAGCCCTTTATTTTTATTTATTTATTTTTTGTCTGGGAAGCTCTTTATTTTACCATCTATTTTGAATGATAGCCTTGCTGGATATAGTAAACTTGGTTTCAGATGCTTATTTTTCATTACCTTGAATACTTCATGCCATTCCCTTCTGGCTTTTAGAGTTTCTGGTGAGAAATCAGGAGACACCCTTATGGGAGCTCCTTTGTAGGTAACAATTTGCTTTTCTTTTGCTGCCTTAATATTCTCTTTGTTGCCCTAGCAGGTTTGGCTCAGTGGATAGAGCATTGACCTGTGGACTAAAGGGTCCCAGGTTCAATGCCGTTCAAGGGAACATCCCGGGTTGCAGGCTCGATCCCCAGTGGGGGTCATGCAAGAGGCAACCAATCAATGATTCTCTATCATCATTGATGTTTCTATCTCTCTCTCCCTCTTCTTTCCTCTCTGAAATTAATAAAGATATATTTTTTAAATAGTCTCTCTTTGTCTTTAATTTTTTTATTGTATTTATGATGTGTCTGGGCATGGACTTGTTTGGGATCTTCTTGCTTGGGACTTTCTGTGCCCCCTGAACTTGTGTGACTTTTTCCTTCACCAGGTTAGGGAAGTTTACTGCCATTATTTCTTCACACACGTTTTCTATCCATTCTTCCCTTTTTTCCCCTTCTGGCTCATCTATTATGTGAATATTTTTACATTTAATGTTGTCCCACAGCTCCCTTAAACATTCCTCCTTTTAATTTTTTTTTCTTGTTTGTTCTCTTATTGATTTTTTTCTACCCTGTCTTCTAATTCACTTATCCAATCCTCAGCTTCCCCTAACCTGCTGTGTATTTCTTCCAATGTGTTCTTTATTAGTGCTATGTTGTTCTTTATTTCCAATTATTTGTTTTTTTCATAGTTAATATATCTTTTCTCATGCTGTTGAGCATTTTTATCATCATTATTCTGAACTGTGTATCAGATAAATTTCTTATCTCCACTTCATTCATCTCTTCTTTTGGAGAATTATCTTGTTCTTTCATTTGGGGGGTATTTCTTTATCTCCCATATTGGCTGCCAGTTTGGGTTGGTGACTACTAGGTGTACCAGTTAATAATGCAGATTTTTTTCAATAGATAGAGTGACACATATGTTGATATATATGCGATTTGATATGTATGCCATTTTGTTGTATTTGCTATGGGGCAATCCGCAAGAGACGACCACCAGGGACAGAGATCAAAATTTATGAGCCTTTATTAAGCTGGCTAGCGACTACAGTTGCAGCACTTCACCGCGGGAAAGGCCGAACTGCAGTGCAGACCACAGGTGTTACAGCAAATTTATACTCAGAATCCACAAGAGGGAGTTAGGACAGTTACAATGACAACCCAAAGGTTACAAGAGCTATTTCAGCCATTTCCAAGAAACTCAGGGCACAGGTACAATGCCTGGGCATGCTTGGCCAGAGCTTGAACTGCCACCTCCCTCTAAACTCCAGCCACCCTATTGTTCAGTAACCTACTCTACCTCCCTCTCTGTCCCAAGACATCCTGCCTCCAGGCAACAAAGGAGCTGTGCAATGTTTGCAGCCCAGAACAGTTTTGACAACTCGCTTCAAAACTTCATATGTCAAATTTGCTGAAGATGTTAACAAAATCATGGGTTGATCTAGGTCGACTGCAAGGCCAAATCACTTCAGAAAGAAGACAATGCTCTGCGTTTGGTGGGATCAGGAAGGTGTGGTTTATTATGATCTTCTAAAACCAGGTGAAACCATTAATACTGATCATTACTGACAACAAATAATCAATTTGAACCACGCTTTGATCGTGAAACAATCAGAATGTTCCACAAGGCATGGCAAAGTAATTTTGCTTTATGATAACGCACCATCACACACTTCAAAACTAGTTAAAGACACCTTAAGAGATCTTGCCTGAGAAGTATTAACCCACCCACCATATTCACCAGATCTTGCTCCTTCAGATTACCACTTGTTCCGATCATGGCACACGCACTTTCTGAGCAGCACTTCAAAACATACAAAGAAGTGGAAAACTGAGTCTTTGAATGGTTTGCCTCAAAACAAGAAAAGTTTTATTGGGATGGTATCCACAAATTACCTAAAGATGGGGGAAATGTGTAGCTAGCAATGGACATTACTTTAAATAAAGCATTTTTGATGTTTCTCTTGAAATTATCATGTTTTCTTTTATTAGAAAATCTGCATTATTAACCAGTACACCTAGTATGTATTATTTTTTTTAATTTCTTTATTGATTAAGGTGTCACATATTTGTCCTCATCCCCCCATTCCCATCCCACACCCCTCCCCACGGATGCCCCAACCCCCTGTTGAACTTAACCATTGGTTAGGCTCATATGCATGCACACAAGTCCTTTGGTTGATCTCTCCCCCCCCCCCCGCCCCCCACCCTCCCCTATCCTCCCTCTGAGGCCCGATAGTCCGATCGATGCCTCCTTGTTTCTAGTTCTGTTCTTGTTCATCAGTCTATGTTGTTCATCATTTCCCCTAGATGAGTGAGATCATGTGTCACTAGAGATATACTTATAAGAACTGAATGTGAAAGCCGGTTTGGCTCAGTGGATGGAGCGTCGGCCTGTGGATTGAAGGGTCCCAGGTTCGATTCCGGTCAGGGGCATGTACCTTGGTTGCGGGCACGTCCCCGGTGGGGTGTGTGCGGGAGGCAGCTGATCAATGTTTCTCTCTCATTGATGTTTCTAGCTCTCTGTCCCTCTCCCTTCCTCTCTGTAAAACATCAATAAAATATATATTAAAAAAAAAAAGAACTGAATGTGAGACAAGCAATAATAGTTATGCTGACAAGCAAATGAATCAGTCTGTAGTGAGTTTCTTTCTGGACCAACAGTTCTTTTGAGACCCAATTTCAATGTCCACCAATTCCTTATGTGTACATGTCGGCATTGACCCCTCAGCTCTGGATGGTGGACAAATGGTGGTAATGCAGGTCCAAATCCCTCTGGTTTGGTCTCGGCCGGACCCAGGGGCACGGCTTCACCCGGACTCAGGGGCGCGTGGCCTCACCCAGACCCAGGTGCGTGCGGCCTCACCCGGACCCAAGTGCGCGCGGCCTCACCCGGACCCGGGACCCAGCCTCACCCGGATCCAGGGGCACACGGCCTCACCCGGACCCAGGATCCAGCTTTACCCGGATCCAGGGACACGTGACCTCACCCAGACCCAGGGGCGCGTGGCCTCTCCCAGATCCAGGGGCACGTGGCCTCACCCGGGCCCGGGACCCAGCCTCACCCGGATCCAGGGGCACATGGCCTCACCCGGACCCGGGATCCAGCTTCACCTGGACCCAGGGGCGTGTGGCCTCTCCCAGACCCAGGGGCGCGTGGCCTCACCCGGACCCAGGGGCGCGCGGCCTCACCCGGATCCAGGGGCACACGGCCTCACCCAGACCCGGGATGCAGCTTCACCCGGACCCAGTGGCGCATGGCCTCTCCCAGACCCAGGCGTGCGTGGCCTCACCCGGACCTAGGTGTGCGTGGCCTCACCCGGACCCGGGACCCAGCTTCACCCGGACCCAGGGGCACGTGGCCTCACCCGGACCCAGGAGCGTGTGGCCTCACCCGGATCCAGGGGCGCACAGCCTCACCCGGACCTGGGACCCAGCTTCACCCGGACCCAGGGGCACGTGGCCTCTCCCGGACCCAGGGGTGTGGCGTCAACTGGACCCAGGGGCGCGACCTCACCTGGGCCCGGGACCCAGCCTCACCCTGACCCAGTTCCCAGCCTCACCTGGACCCAGGGGCGCGTGGCCTCACCTGGACCCAGGACCCAGCGGGGTTTCGTCTTCTTGATCCCAATTCCTGTTGGTCCATTCCCTCTCAGCAATTCCTTCGGCCATTTTCTCAGAGCTCCAGGGCGGCTGCCGCAGAACTTGTTGGGCGGCGGGCTCGGCGAAGCTCCGGTGTGACCGGTGCACAGCGGCGGGCTGGTCCGGTGTCGCTGCGTCGGCCCTTGGGTCTGCAGCGGTGGCCGGTTTGTGAGCGTGTGCACCTGGCCGCTTCTGGGGCGTTGAGATTCTTGAAGGACTCAGAGGTCAGCAAGCGTGGAGTCTCCCACCCCATGTCTCCCAGGGGCTCGTCTGTCCGTGCTCGGCAGTGAGTGGAGCCGTCCCCTCAGCTGGAGACCGCCGGGGGAACTGCGCCGAGCACGTTCCAGGCCGCCATTGTGTCGCCTGAGCCGTAGTTCTTAAAGTGTGGTCTTTGGGTCACCAGCATCAGCATCATCCCGCGTACCCCTCTCTTTTATTCTAGTTGTAGAGCATCTGCTCAGCCAGCCCTCCGGTGGTTCTGGATGGTGTCTGCTCTGCTCTCCTGTCGTAGTCTCAAAATTGTTGTGGTAGGCAACAATCAGGCTTCCACCCTATGTCTCCATCTTGGTCCTCCTTTGTATAGTTAAGTCTTGATTGTTGTTGGTGTCACTGGGAGGAATTGTCCTCCAGGCCAATTGGCCGTGAGGACCCTCTGTGTCTATAAAGGAAGAGTTGCTGTGCAGGAGACACGTTTAGGGGCCGGGTCTTGGTGCAGCAAGGCTTTGGCGCTCACTGAGTCTGCCTCTTGAATGTGTCCCTTATGCGAGTGGTTGAAATCTGGTGTCATCTCACACCGACCACTAGATGCCCTCATTTCTGGGTCTCCAATGGAGTGTAGGTCAGCTACTGCCTGAGGCCACTCAGCAGGAATTACAGCAAAAACTGCAGTTTCCTCCTCCTGTCTGAGCGGCCCTGGAGCAGTCCGACTAGAACCGCAGTTTATCTGGTCAAGCTGCCACAGGGCAGGCCACCCACATGCAAAAGCCGCTGCTTGGAGCCCAGGTGGGCCTGCAAAACGTGCAGGGCGGGTCTGCAAAATGTGCGGGGCGGGTCCCAGGGCGGGGCGGGTCTCAGGGCGGGGCAGAATCTCAGGGCGCCACCAGGCCATGGCGTGGCGAACCACAATGGCTGCAAGTCTGCTTTTTCTGCTTTCCACGTTTCTAAGCCCCCTCGTTCCGCACTCCAGCGCAGCAAACACTGATTGCTGGGCGCACCTCTGCAAGGAAGTTACTCCCACTCTCCGACACGAAGGCCAAGAGTCCAGCCTCTCCCCGCAGGCGTCTGGGTCTCCCACACGTCCCCAGAAGCTGGATTTCAGGGTGATGGGGAGCTAATCTCCCCTAGGGTTGGAAAAAAAGCCGCACGACCCTTCCCCCGCCACCAGCCCGACCCATGCGCCTCCGCACCTCATCCCCTCCAAGTTCGCTCTTTCCTCTTCCCTCTTAGCTGTAAATCCACCATTCAGCCAGCTCTCCTGTGGATCTGGGTGGCAGACACTCTGTCCTCCAGTTGTATTTTTGAAATTGCTGTGCGCGGCGCAGTTCATTTGTTTAACTTTGCTGCCTTCTTGGTTCTCCTCTCTCAAAATGGCTAAAGGACTTGAATGTAAGACGGGAAATCCTAAGAATCCTCCAAGTTGGTGTCGGTGGGCTCCGGGGCCCTGAGGATCTCACTGGGCAGCTCGGCCAGGTCGGTGACACGGATGGGCCCGTCCTGCAGAAAGATGGTCTCTTCCTTCACCGAGAGCCACTGCGCCGAGTCCACAGCTGCCACCACAGCAGCTGCTGTGGCCGCCCACGAGCTCATGGCCCCAGCTGAGGTGCTGACTGAGAGGAGCAGCCGCCTGGCCTGGGGAGACGCGAGCAGGAGTCGCCACGCTCACCAGTCCATCTTTTAGTTGTATTTCCGAAACTGCCATGCGAGGCAACAGATCAGCCGTTCACCTCCGCCGCCATCTTGGCTCCCTGGGCTTTCACACCTAGTATGTATTAGGTAGATCTGTTACACCTCTCAGTCTTTAGTGCAGGACAGTGTCAAATGCTATTTCTTTCTAATTAGCTCAGGCAAAGACTCAAAGCCTCTAGACACCTGCCTTTGCCTGCAGACTGCTTGGATTCAGTCTTGAGGAGCTCTCAGGCAATCATCCACAGGTGTTGCAAGAAGTTTTCCAACAGGGTGGAGCAATTGCTTATGCCTGGAGGCTAATTGTTATTCTCAGTCTCTTAATGGGCCTCAGAAACTCCACAGAGTGGGGCAAGGTGTTTTCCAATGGGGTGGGTCAAGTGTCTTCCCTCCCAGGCAAAAACTGCCTGGATAGTAAATGTCTGGCTGAGAAAGATGACCTCCACAGTGTGAGGGAATGACTCAGCACAGGAAACAGGGGTGTCTGCCTTCTGAGCTCTAACCCTGGCTTCTACACATACAGCTCTAGTCCACTCTGCCCTCCCTCTGTCAAATCACAAAGTGAGTGGCTGCATACAAAATTTTGTGCATTGGCCCTTTAAGGGTGCCTGCCTTTCCAGCCACTTCTCCATGGCAGACAGAAGCCCAGATGGTTTTCACAGCCAGGTGTTATGTGGGCACCTTTCTCAGTTCTGGTGCTCTCTTCTGGGGGGCCCAGTTTGGGAATTAGACTCCAGACTTCTCAGTGGCAACCCCTCACAAGCTAAGATATCTCTCCAAGACTTCAGCCAGTGTCTGTGGGAGCCTGGCATGTGCTTTCATTCCTCTGCCTTTCCTACCAGTCTCTATGTGGTCTCCACTTTCCATCCTAGGTTATCAGGGTTCTCTCCAGCTAGTCTTCTGTTGATTTTTTGGGATAATTTTTGTATTTTAGTTGTAATTCCAGTTTGGTACTGGGAGCATGTCTGTGTAGCCTCCACTTACGCCTCTGCCATTTTTCCTCTCTCACTGCATGAAAATTCTTAAAAGAGTACAGTCTATGGTTTCCTTTTTTGGAATAAAAATTTGGGGGCTATATTCCAAATAAATTTGAAATTTATGGTAATAAACAACCTGGTAGTACACCAGGTTGGTGGGTTAATATTATACGTGCTTCCTAAAATGAAATTATCTGAAATAGTTTAAATAACAATGGGATTATCTGATATTTATCTTTATTTATTTATTTATTTATTTATTTATTTATTTTAATCCTCACTAGAGGATATTTTTTTTCCATTGCTTTTTAGAAAGAGTGTAATGGAGGGAGAGAGAGAGAGATAGAGAGAGAGAGAGAGAGAGCTATGTTAGAGAGATACATCGACTGGTTGCCTCCCACATGTGCCCAGATCAGTGGTGGACAGTGAACCCGCAACCCAGGTATGAGCTTTTCAATAGAACCAGAGATCCCTCAATACACTGGCTGACACTACAACCACTGAGCAACACTGGCCATGGCAGGAATTATCTGATATTTAAATGTTATGTAGAATTTCTTTTTGAAACCCTTTGGCTTAGTGATTCTTTGTTTATTTGTTTTTATGGAGTAACTTGTTGACCTTTTCATTTCTTCTATAGTATTAATAGAACTAATTTTGATAAGGTTTGTTTGCTAAAATCACGTATTTCTTCTAAGTTTCATATTTATTTGCATAATTTTATCAAGTACTTCCTTAAAAATTATTTTCTCTGTTTTTATGCTATATCTCCCTTTTTTATATATTTGTGTATATATGCTTTCTTTCTTATTAAGTTTTAAGTTAGTCATTGGATTGTATGTTGTTTTATGAATAACCCACTTTTTTTATCCTCTAGTACTGCTCTTTTCTTTTTCCCAAATATTTTTTTTTTCTTCTTAATTTCTTTCTTCTTCTTCCTTTTGGTTTACTTTATCTTTTTCCTAGCTTTCTATTTTGAATGTTATATTCATTCAGATTTATGTTTTCACTTTTAAAAATATATATTTTTATTGACTTCACAGATGAAGGGAGAGGGAGATAGAAAAGTCTATGATGAGCCAGCCGGTGTGCTCAGTGGTTGAGTGTCAACCTACGAACCAGGAGATTACAGTTCGATTCTCGGTCGGGGCACATGCCTGGGTTGTGGGCTTGATCCCCAGTGTGGAATGTGCAAGGGGCAGCCAATCAATGATTCTTTCTCATTATTGATGTTTCGATCTCTCTCCCTCTCCCTTCCTCTTTCTGAAATCAATATAAAACTTTAAAAAAAAATAATCAATGATGAGATAGAATCATTGATCGGCTCCCTCCTGCATGACCCCTACTGGGGATGGAGTCCACAACCCAGGAATGTGCCCTTGATGGGAATCGAATTGGGAACCCTTCAGTCCACAGGCTGACACTCTATCCACTGAGCCAAACCAGCTAGGGCTCTTTTCACTTTTATTGCACCAAGTATTCACAGCTATAGGATTTCTTGTGATTACTACTTTAGTGGTATCACTGGAATTCTATCCTATGTTTTCATTATTAGTATGCTTAAGAAATTTTGCAATTTTATTTTCCCTTTAATTCAGGAGTTTTTAGTTGAGTTTTTAAATTGTCAGGAAAAAGAAAATTTTTTATTTTTAAAATATTCTGTCATTTCAATTTATATTTATTTTTTTTTGAGATGAACACTTCAATGTTTATTCACATGCTTTGTTTTCTCTTTTAAGAATCAGAATCAAAAGTTGTCCAAATTAAATCTTTCTGCTAATGTTACTATATGCCTAAAAAAAAAAAAAGAGGGCTTTAAAAACCAGGAAAAGAAATTAAAAATCATCAAATTAGTCCTCTTAGCTCCAAATGAAATGAAATTAAGAACAAAACTGGTTTCTAACAGGAAACAAACCAAAATCCAAGTATCGCTCTCCCCTCCCTGCCCCAGTCCCCACCCCACACACCAACAACAAATGAGAAACACAGCTAAAGCCCGATGTGCTATGTTCTGCTCAAAAACTGGGCCTGACCCAGGCTCCACGGCCAGCCGCCTCCGTCCAGTGGGACACCGCCAGGGATGCTTTCAGCTACAGTAGCATTCTGCATGGCTGGTGGGGGGATTTTCAGACTCTTCTTGGGGCTCTTCTGTTTAGTTCTTCACCAGCCATTTCCTAGCGCCTGTCCCCCCCTGGGTAGGAGCTCCCATCGGATCGGCCCCTACTCAGTGGTGGGTTGTAAATTGTCCTTCTCTTCTCGGTTCTCTGTCCCACTCTCGTCGTCTTCCATCTCCCCTTCTTCCCCACTGAACTTGTCATGGCCCATTTGGGGCTGGTGCTGGATTTCCGGAACATGAACCTGCCTCGACCTCGGGGAAAGGCTCCTCGGCCCCGGCCCCGGCCGCCCCACTTCTCACTGCCTTCGCCTTCGCGGTCGTCATGCAGGTAATACTTCTTGCTCTTGGGCGTGTACTCGGGGTCCCACTCCTCTCCCCGGCTTCTCTTTGGAAAATCATTGTTGCTGCTATTGTTGTTGTTACCAGAGTAGCTGCCTCTGCCCCAGCCTCTACCTCTGGCTCGAAATTGAAAGGTCCCTCGAGCTCTGCCTCCTCTTTCATTTGGACCCACAAAGTCTTTGGTCCCCAGTCTTGATTTGTCAAAGCCGGTGGTGCTCTCCTCTCTCTCCTCCGTTTCTTCAGTGTACTCCTCCGCTTTGTAGGAGTGGGATGACTGGGAGGAAGAGGATGATGACCTGGACCGGTCTCGTGTTCTCCGGTGCTTCCTCGTTTAAGATCTCTCTCCTTATGTTTTTTACGACGTTCAATATCAAGGCGGAGATCAACAGGATCATCTTTGTATTTTCCCTCAGCCTTGTAGCCAGGTTCCCGGGGACTTTTCATTTCATCATGAGCCAATCCATGTTTCCTGAATGTACTGGGGGAAATGTCTATCCTCCTGTGTATCTCTGGGCTTTTCTTGTTCTTAGCTGCCTCTTGCTCAGTTCCTCTCTTTAGGTATTTAGTAAAGCGTTCATGCAATGTCATTCCTGAGGACCCAAAGTGATGTTCTTTAACGTGGTGAACAATGGTCACAATGTGCTGGGCAAACAGTTCCGAGGGGCTCCGCTGAGACTGAGCTGACTGTATGTGCTGGAAAATGGAACGAAATTCTTGCTCCTTTTTGTTGCTATGAACTAGATCCCGACAAAGCTTGCGCTCCTGAGCCAGTAATCCACTGGGTCTTGCAAGGTCCTCATCAAAAGAGTCCATCCGGACATTGACCTGGGCCTCTCGAGTAATAGAGAAGGAAGACTTCCCTGTGGAAAAGTCTCCTTTGGCTCCTAGCTTCTCCCGGCTCTCAGAGGTCTTTCTTGGGGGAGGTGATGAGCTTTTCTCCTGGACCGCTTTGTAAGCAGTCACTCGGAAATTCTTTTCAGGCACAAACCCCCTGTGCCCACTTTCGGTTCTCTTGAGTCCTCCCCGATCCTCCTTTTTGGATCTCTCCGAGAAAGACTCCTCCTCCAGCTCCTCTGTTTTCCTTTGCTTTTCCTTCCCTGGAGGTGCATACACTTCCCATTTGCCTGACTTCTCATCCTCCTGGTTTTTGTTTGCACCGGCTATGACTTTCAACATAAATTTGGGTTCATCATCAAACTCAGATTCCTTCCTTCCTTTGTCTTTGTCCTTATCTTGATCATCCATGTCCTCCTTGTGGAAATCAGCCATCTTCTCAAAGTCATCTCAGAGCTTATATCTTTTAGGAGACTGGCTACCCCGAAAAGGCTTCTCAGAATCAGTTTTGGGAGCAAACATATCAGATTTTATTTTCGAATCACTCAATCCTGTGTCAGAGAAGCTCCCTTTCTCTTTCATTTTCTCTTTATCCGTATTTGTTTGTTTCTGTTCCTTATCTTTTCCATTCTCTGTCTTCTGCTCACCTAGATACCTCTTTGTATAGGCTGCTCCTCCTGAAGCAGCCTCCTCCTTCTGAGACGAGCCATATGTGGAGCCAGTGGCCGGTGGACTCTTACCCACAGGGCTCTTCTTGGATGGACTCAAGGACCCAGAGCCATGGTCAAATTGACCTTGGTGTGTCCCAGCTTGGTACCCAGAACCACTCTTCAGACCTGAGCCCATCTGGGATGAGCTGGAAAGTGGAGGTCTAGGCTTTTGCACAGGGCTAGGACGGGGAGACCGCCGCCTCACTACCACAGACTGGAGGGGGCTTTTAAGAGCAGGGCTCCGCTCCCGGGGACTTAGCTCAGAAACTGCCAATGCCCGTGATGCAGAACCAGCACTGTATGTGCTGGCATCTGCCCATGGCTTCGAGCTCTCAGATGCTTTTGTATCTTGAGAGGTGCCTCCAGAGAATGACTGCTCCTTGGCCTCTTCTCCTTGGTTATCTCCAGCAGACTGAGATGGACGGCTATCCTTGGAAAAGGACTTTTTCTCCTTTGCAGACTTGCGCTTGGAAGATTCAACTCGGCTGTGGTTGGAGGAAGAACGAGAGGATGAGGAGCGCCTTGACCTGTCAGAGGAAGACTTATTGGAGTTTCTAGAATGGCTCCTAGATCTTGGTGAAGGAGACCTTCTCTTTGGGGACCGGGATCGGGACCGGCCCCGTCGAGGACTGTATGCCTGCCGATAATTCTGCCAATTTGAGTGGTAGTTTCCATAGCCTCCTCGGTTGTACTGGCCCCATGGATAAAAACCTTCTGTTGCGCCCATGGAAATAATAGGGCCTTCTATAGCCTCTGTTGGGACCTCGGAAATCCCGATTCTGATATACTCTTGGGTGATTCCTCTCTCTGTTATGAGCAGGAGAATATGATCTGGAACGAGACCTAGAACTCAGCTTTCGCTTCCTTGAACAAGAGACAGATCGACTTCGGGATCGAGACTTCAAAAATGAACGAGAACGAGATCTTGATGCAGATCTTGAGCGAGAAGAACGAGATCCAGACTTGGATTTGTTTGTTTTTGACATCTCTGAAGAAAGGATCAGTCACTTTTCAATTACACCTCAAACAAACACGGGCAATGCTGCTGGCTTCTCCAATGTACAAAGTCAGGATACAATTCTGGGCCCACCGCAGCGATCGCAGCTGCAGCCTCGCAACGGCACAACCGGCCCAAACCTCGCCCCCTCCCGACAGCCTCAATTTTTAAATATATATATATATATATATATATATATATATATATATATACATACATATATATATGTATATATATATATATATATATATATATATATATATATATATATATAATTGATTTCAGAAAGGAAGGGAAAGTGGGGGAAAGAGAGAAACATCAAGGATGAGTGGGAATCATTGATCAGCTGCCTCCTGCATGCCCCCCACTGGGGACTAAGCCCACAACCCAGGCATGTGCCCTTGACTGGAATAAAACCTGGGACCCTTCAGACCACAGACTAATGCTCTATCCCGTGAGCCAAGCGAGCTAGGGCAATTTCTAGTTTTATTGCATTATAATCAGAGAATGTTATTTGTTTTTTGTTTTGTTTTGTTTTTTTTGTGTGTGTTTTTTTGTTTTGTTTTTTAGTTTCCTGCGGTTTTCTTGATTACCATTAGGCCAATATTTGGTCAAATTTCTTGAATGTGCACATGAAAAAAAAGGTCTATTCTCTTTTACATAGGTACTGAATTCAATATAGTTTTATAAAATTTGTTTGTTCCCCATTACCACTTAACAATGAGCAGAAAAAACAAAATTAGACGACACTAGCGGACAGTATCTGACATGGAAGACAGAGATTGACACCTGAAAGGAACAGAAACTGCATAAAAAAGGAAACAACCCCTCATACACTCTTTTCCCAAAACTACAAGACATTCACAGAAACAAGGAAGAATATTGTATCATTAGAAAAGAATAGATGTCATTTAGAAAACAGTCTGAACACAGAAAAGAGCCCTTGGAAATGAAAAAGAAACAGGCGCAAAGAAAATTCATTAAAAATGAAGTTGAGGAAATATCCCAGGAATTGAAACAATCAGAATAAGAGATTGAGAACTTGAATTTGTCATGCTTGGAGTTCACAAGGTGTGGAACAGAGGTGGGAGTCAGCATCTTGGCTGTGTTATCATCTACATTTTACAAACAAGGGACCTGAAGCTCAGATAGAGTTATCTTTTCATCTTCTTGATGGTGTCTTTTGAATTACAAAAGTTTTAAATTTTGATGAAGTCCAATTCATCAAACTTTTATTGCTTATGCTTTTGGTATCATATCTAAGAAATCATTGTGTAAGCCAGGGTCAAGAATATTTACTCTTGGAGACAGCACCATCTTGAAGGGGAGAGAGGCTGTTATTGGAAGCCTAAAAATCCCGGGAATCTACAACAACACCACCCAGGGAACAGCTTCAAATCTAGGAACACTGGACACAAAGCAACGTGAATACGCGAACTCAGAGGAGCTCTGCACCTTCTCACAGAAAGGTCAGATTTCGCCTAGGAAAAGGAGAGAGAGAACTACATAACCAAACACCTGGAGAAGAGAGATCATGGGGAGACAAAGAAACAGTCTGCATATGACAGAAAAGGAGGCATCACCAGAAAAGGAAGTAAATGAAATGGAGGCAAGCAACTTGTCAGAGAAAGAATTCAGAGAAATGGTCATAAGGTGGCTAAAAAGAATGGAAGACAAATTCAACAACATGTGTAAGAACCAAGAGGAAATGAAGAAGAACCAAGAAGAAATGAAAAATAACATTGCTGCTATAAAGAACTCAATAGAAAGCATCAACAATAGACTAGAAGAAGCAGAGGACCGCATCAGTGAGCTAGAAGACAAGGTAGGAAAAAATACCCAAGCAGAGCAGCATCTAGAAAAAAAAAATTAAAAAGCAGGAGGAGAGCCTAAGGGAACTTTGGGACAACACAAAACAAAACAACATTCGCATAATAGGGGTGCCAGAAGGAGAGGAAACTGAGCAAGGAATAGAAAACCTGTTTGAAGAAATAATGACAGAAAACTTTCCTGATATAGGGAAGAAAAAAACCCACACAAATCCAAGAAGCTCACAGAGTCCCAAGCAAAATGAACCCCAAAAGACCGATGCCAAGGCACATTATCATTAAATTGGCAAACACCAATGACAAAGTAAGAATCTTAAAAGCAGCCAGAGAGAGACAGAAAGTTACCTACAAAGGATCCCCCATCAGACTAGCGACTGATTTCTCAACAGAAACACATCAGGCCAGAAGGAAATGGAATGAAATATACAAAGTCATGCAAAGGAAGGGTCTGAATCCAAGAATACTGTACCCAGCAAGGCTATCAATCAAAATTGAAGGTGAAATCAGGAACTTCACAGACAAAAAAGGACTAAGGGAGTTTATTACCACCAAACTAGCAATGCAAGAAATGCTAAAGGGTCTGCTGTAAAAAGAAGAAATAGGAAGGAACACTGGGGTAAAAAATAAAAATGGCGAAAAACAAGCACCTATCAATAATAACTTTAAATGTAAATGTATTAAATGCCCTAATCAAAAGAAATAGGGTAACTGAGTGGATAAGAAAACAAGACCCATATATCTGCTGTCTACAAGAAACCCACCTCAGAAAAAAAGATGCACACAGACTAATGGTGAAGGGATGGAAAAAGGTTTTTCAGGCAAAAGGAAATGAAAAAAAAAGCTGGGGTAGCAATACTTATATCTGACAAATTAGATCTCAAAGTGAAAGACATAAAAAGAGATAAGGAAGGCCACTTCATAACACTAAAGGGAACAATCCAACAAGAAGAAATAACTCTGGTAAACATATACGCACCCAATACAGGAGCACCCAAATACATTTTAAAAAATCTAGAGGATATCACAGGAGAGATTGACAGCAATACAATCATAGTGGGGGACTTTAATACCCCACTATCACCATTGGACAAATCCTCTAAACAAAAAATCAGCAAAGAAACATCAATCCTAATTGAGTCACTATATCAGATGTAATTAATTGACATCTTCAGAACATTTCACCCCAAAGCCACAGAATATACATTCTTCTCAAGTGCACATGGGCCATTTTCAAAGACAGACCATATATTGGGTCACAGGCAAAGTCTCTTCAAATTCAAGAAGATAGAAATCATATCAAGCATCTTCTCAGATCACAATGGCATAAAACTGGAAATCAACTACAATAAAAACAATCCAAAAAAATCAAACACCTGGAGACTAAATAGCATGCTATTAAACAATGACTGGGTTCCAAGAGAGAGCAAAGAAAAATAAAAACATCATGGGAACAAACAACAGTGAAAACACACAAAAAACAAAATCTATGGGACACAGCAAAAGCAGTCTTAAGAGGGAAGTTCATAGCTCTACTAGGCTACTGCAAAAAACAAGAAACAATGGTAATAAATTGCCTAACCCTACAACTCAAAGAGTTAGAAAGAGAGCAACAAGAGAATCCCAGTGTAAGCAGAAGGAAGGAAATAATAAAGATCAGAGCAGAGATAAATGACATAGAGACCAAAGAAACAATACAAAAGATCAACAAAACCAAGAGCTGGTTCTTTGAAAGGATAAACAAGATTGATTGACCTCTAGCCAGGCTCACCAAGAAGCAAAGAGAGAGGACCCAAATAAAAAAAATCAGAAATGAAAGAGGAGAAATAACAACAGACCCCACAGAAATAGAAAGGATTGTTAAAAAATGCTATGAACAACTCTATTCCAACAAACTGGAAAACCTGTAGGAAATGGACATATTCCTAGAAAAATAAAACCTTCCAAAACTCAATCAGGAAGAATCAAAAAATCTCAATAGGCCAATAACTATGGAAGAAATTGAAGCAGTCATCAAAAAGCTTCCAACAAACAAAAGCCCAGGGCCAGATGGCTTCACAGGGGAGTTTTACCAAACATTCAAGGAAGAACTAAAACCTATCCTCCTCAGATTATTCCAAAAAATTCAAGAGGAAGAATGGAAAAAGGTTTTCTACATTCTATGAAGCCAGCATCACCCTAATACCAAAAGCAGATAAAGACAACACAATGAAAGAGAATTACAGGCCAATATCCCTCTTGAACATAGATGCCAAAATCCTCAACAAAATTCTAGCAAATCACATCCAGCAGTACATCAGAAAGATCACACACCATGACCAAGTAGGATTTATCCCAGGAATGCAAGGATGGTACAATATCCACAAATCAATAAACATGATATATCACATAAACAAATTGAGAGATAAAAATCACAGTCATATCAATTGATGTAGAAAAAGCATTTGACAAAACCCAATACCCTTTCTTGATAAAAACTCTCAGCAAGGTGGGAATGGAATGATCAAACCTCAACATAATAAAAGCCATATATGACAAACCCACAGCCAACATCATACAGGAACAAGACAGGGATGCCCACTCTCACCACTCCTGTTCAACATAGTACTGGAAGTATTAGCCATTGCGATTAGACAAGAAGAAGAAATAAAAAGGTATCCAAATTGGAAAAGAAGAAGTAAAACTGTCCTTATTTGCAGATGACATGATGTTGTACATAAAAAAACCCTAAAGACTCCATCAAAAAACTATTAGACTTAATAAATGAATTTGGCAATGTAGCAGGATACAAAATCAATGCCAAGAAATCTATGGCCTTTCTATACACCAATAGTGAACTTACAGAAAGAGAGACTAAAAAAGCAATCCCATTTACCATCACACCAAAAGAATTAAGATACCTAGGAATAAACTTAACTAAGGAGGTAAAAGACCTATACGTGAAAACTATAGGACACTGAAAAAAGAGATAGAGGAAGACATAAACAGATGGAAGAACATACCATGTTCATGGATTGGTAGAATCAACATCATTAAAATGTCCATAATACCCAAAGCAATCTATAGATTCAATGCACTCCCCATTAAAATTCCAACAGCATATTTCACAGACCCAGAAAGAACTCTCCAAAAATTCATCTGGAATAAAAAAAGACCCCGAATAGCTGCAGCAATCCTGAGAAAGAAGAACAAAGTAGGTGGGATCTCAATACCAGATTTCAAGCTGTATTACAAAGCCACTGTTCTCAAAACAGCCTGGTACTGGCATAAGAACAGACATAAAGACCAATGAAATAGATTAGAGAACTCAGAAATCGACCCAAACCACTATGCTCAATTAATATTTGACAAAGGAAGCATGAACATACAATGGAGTCAAGACAGTCTCTTCAACAAATGGTGTTGGGAAAATTGGACAGATACATACAAAAAAATGAAACTAGATCACCAACTTACATCATACACAAAAATAAACTCAAAATGGATAAACATAAGACAGGAAAACATAAAAATACTAGAGGAATCCACAGGCAGCGAAATATCAGACATATACCAAAGCAATTTCTTCACGGATACCACTCCTAGGGCAATGGAAACTAAAGAGAAAATAAACAAATTGGACTACATCAAAATAAAAAGCTTTTGCACAGCAAAAGAAACCATCAACAAAACAAGAAAGCCCAGTATATGGGAGAACATATTTGCCAATAAAGCTTTATTTCCAACATTTCAGGGAACTCATACAACATAACAAAAGGAAGATAAATGATCCAATAAAAAAAAAGGCAACGGACCTAAATAGATAGTTTTCAAAAGAAGATGGAAGGAAGGCCAAGAGACATATGAAAACATGCTCAAAGTCACTAATTATCCGAGAGATGCAAATCAAAACGACAATGCGGTACCATCTCACACCTGTCAGAATGGCTATCATCAGCAAATCAACAAACCCAAGTGCTGGCGAGGATGTGGAGAAAAGGAACCCTTCTTCACTGCTGGTGGGAATGCAGACTGGTGCAGCCACTGTGGAGAACAGTATGGATTTTCCTCAAAAAACTAAAAATGGAACTCCCATTTGACCCAGTAATCCCACTTCTAGGAATATATCCCAAGAAACTAGAAACACGAATCAGAAAGAATATATGCACCCCTATGTTCATAGCAGCACAATTCACAATAACTAAGATTTGGAAACAGCCTAGGTGCCCATCAGCAGATGAGTAGATTAGAAAACTGGTACATCTACACAATGGAATACTATGCTGCTATAAAAAAGAAGGAATTCTTACCATTTGCAGCAGCATGGATGGATCTGGAGAGCATTATGTTAAATGAAATAAGCCAGGCAATGAAAGAAAAATACCACATGATCTCACTCATTTATGGAAAATTAAGAACATTATAACCTGATGAACAAAAAGATAGATACAGAGGCAGAGAAGCTTCGAACAGACTGTCAAATTACAGCGGGAAGGCTGGGGAGTGTTTGGAGGCGGGGAAAGAGATCAACCAAAGGACTTGTATGCATGCATATAAGCACAACCAATGGACACAAGACACTGGGGGTGGGGGGTGGGGATGAGGGCATTTGACAGGGGGTAGGGGAGGCAAGGGGGAGATCAATGGGGAAAAAAAGGAGACATATGTACTACTATATGTAATACTTTAAACAATATAATAAAATTTTAAAAAAGAAGAAGAAGAAGAGATTGAGAATAGGAGATGAAATGACCTAGTTAGATCTCCAGAATGCTTTCCGGATTCCTGGGGTGTTGCTAAGAGGGAGCCCTGACCAGCAGATGACTCACTGAGGGACTAGGGTTCAGTAGGCCCTCTCCCAGGCTGGACTTGAAGTCTTAGAGCCAGACAAGAGATGCTCACTCTGCAATTCCTTCCCAGTGTGCAGCCTGCTCTGGCTGCTCGCCTCTGGGTGCCGACAGAGCTTCTTCAGTTTCATGCCCTCCTGGGCACTCTAGCAGATCCCACTCGCCCTCCACCCCATTCACACTAGACCTGACCTCGTTTAGTCCACACACAAGGTGGAACTAGTCAAGGATGGGCCAGGCCCTGGAGCCTGGGGCCTGAGGTCTCCCCCTGCCTCCAACCCCCGCCATTTCTGAGGATGCCAGCTCCACATCCATCTAATATCTCTCCTAGAAACCCTCATTTGCTTCTTTTTTGTCATCATTGAGCTTAAAGTTATTTCAGGCAAAGCTTCTTAAAAAAGAGCCCCAACTGTTCACAATGCAAAGGTGTCTGCGAAGTGGAGGAGGCCCCTCAATCCTCAGAAACACTGTGGCCACTCTACTTCTGCTGAGGTGACAAAATGCCTTATTCTAGCTGAGTAAGTCACTGCTCCTGAGGATGGACAGACGGCTACTTCAAAATGAGCAAAGACATCAATGCAGTTTTAGCATAATACCCAGGAACAGAACACAGAATTCCAAGTGGCTCTTAAAACAGAAGCAGCAGCCACACTTGGACTGACATGGAGAACTACAGGAAGTCGTGCGGGCACAGGCCCTGCGGCTCTGAAGCCTGACCCTGGCTCTGACCCTGGCTCTGCACTTGCCCAGGATGCTTGTGAGGTTGGGCATGTTCCGTTCTCTGTCCCTCATTGTTCATGTCTGGAAATGCGGATTACAGGAGGTTGTTATGAGAATAAAATGAGCTAATATATGTAAGCCCTTAGCAAAATGGCTGCTACATAGCAAGTGTAAAATAACTAGATATTATTACACTAGTGCCCTGGTGCACGGACTTGTGCACATTGAAAGGAAATTAATTAGAAGGTGGCCAGTGGGGCGGGACTGGGTGAGATGGGCTGGACACGCCCTGGAGTCAACCTCCTGCAGTCCCTCCCCAGCATCTGGGGAATGAGTGGGGTCCTTCTGGCAGGTGGGGTCCCTCAGTCTGGCCTGCGGGGATCAGGCTGAAACCAGCTCTCTGACATCCCCCAAGGGGTCCCGGAGTGCAAGAGGGCACTCTGCAAAGTTGCTGTCATACAGGGTGTGCAGTAAACCAGATTCAGGGCTGAAAGAGCCCCAGCAACAACATAACCCACGGCCTAGTGTGGAATCACATGGCCCCGTGAGGAATCGGGCTCCCTCCACTCTGGAACCGCCACTGCCAGTGACTGCAGTTTGGCAGCTCCTGCATTGAGCACCTGCCTCTGGTGGTCAGTGCACATCATAGCTATTGGTCAGATGGGCAGACACTTAGCATAATTAGCCTTTTATATATATAGATACTCTCATTTATGTAAAAAAATTACAGATGTAATCGAGATGTAGACTTATTGACACTATTATTCAGATATGCAGATATTTCCGTCTGCTCAGGCGGCTGTAACGAAGTACTACAGACTGTGTGGCTTCAATAGCAGAAATGTATTATCTCCGTTCTGGAGGCAGGAAGTCCAAATTGAGGTGTCAGCAGGGTTGGTTTCTTCCGACGCCTCTCCCGCTGGCTCCTAGAGAGCGGTCTTCTCCCCGTGTCCTCACAGGGTGGCCCCGCTGTGTCTGTGTTCCATCTCCTCTTCTTATAAGGACCCAGTCATATTGCATTAGGGCCCACCTTAATAATCCTCATTTAACTTAATTTACACTTTGAAGAACCCATCTCCAAATATAGTCACATTCTAAGATCCTGGGGGCCAGGATTTCAACATAAGAATTTTAGGGGATACAATTTAGCCCATAATAGCCAAGAACATTTAAATTCTTTTATTTTGGCCATAACTAATGTGTCTTTTTGTCCTGAGTCTTTACCTGCTGATTTTTCAGAAAAAAATTACTAACATATTAATCTGTTTAAAACTTGGATATAGCTGAATTTTAAGAAGTCTTCAATTCTATCTGGGTAAAAAGGCCCACTCTCTTCGTGGCTGCCTCCATTCCCTCCTTCTCTTTCCAAGACGGTGTCTAAGTATGTGGGCTAGAGCCTTCCAGCCCTTGGTGCAGGGAGTGAGGTCCTCAGACCGGAGTCTCCTGCTCCCCCGCCCTGGAGCAATGCTCCTCGTTGAACCTTCTGGGCCTAAGCCTCCAGGTGAGGCAGCAGGAGGAGCCGTTCTGCGGCTTGTTCAGGGCTCCGCAGCTCTCTCTGGCCTGCCCTCGGCCCTGCAAACACGATGGACTGAAATCTGTGACCCTCGGCACTTGGCTCACATGGACCTGGGGGAAAGGAATAGGGTGATTCCCAGGCTTGGGTCACTGAGGACATCGCAGAGGGCCTTCCAACAGAGGAGCAGGGGATCCCAATGCGTGTGCAGACAGACAGGGGCTGTGACACACTGGCACCCCCCGCCCCCAATCGGGAATAGTGGATGGAGCCCAGAAGCAGGTTTTCCAAGCGACATGGACACGGAGTCGCTTTGGGGCAGCTGAGCCCATCTGGCTTCGCACTGGCGGCATGCAGAGCCAGGAGCCAGCAGCCCAGAAACCAGACACATTTTAACTGGACTTTAAACTGGCAAATGTGCCCACGCACCACGGTGGCGCCGGTGATGGGAAACCGTCTGTCGTTGGCCCGGGGCTGCCTTTCTCATCTCTTCCCACCGGTTCCTGGGACTTGGGGTCATTCATAGAGAGAGTCCACGGACCAGCAGCCAGTCCTTCCCAAAAACATAGGAAAAGGGTGTGTCCTTGAGGAGCAGTGGCCTGCTCACGGCGTGGCAAGCAGCCTGTTTCTGACCCTGGGTCAGGCAGGTGTTGGCTGAGGTTCCAAGGGCACACAGGTGTCCAGGGTGTCACCTGAGTAACTGGGCATATTGGAATCCAGCCTCCCAAAAGGACAAGTCCAAACTGCTTGGCACACAGCCCTCTCCAGCTCACCACTGACCAGAGCTGAGGTTTCAAACGTAGGTTGGGTAGGCAGGAGCAGAGAATAACTCAGCATCTATAAATGAACCACTGCCATTACAAGCAGCAGAGATTTAAAGATAAACATTAACATCTATTTCTTGAGAATTTTAAGTGGTTAGTAATTGATTACTTAGGATAAGGAAGAGGTGAAAAAGTCAACAAAATTCAACCTGACAGAGGTTACAATGAAACCAAAACTTATTTCTTCCTCATGGAAAAGTCAGGAGTCTGTGGTCCCGATGGGCTCTATGGGGTTCTGTGCAGTCCCTCTCCCACCACAGGATGTGGCCTGACCTTCCGTCTGGCCAGCAGCTGGGTTCCAGGTGGCAGGATGGAGGAAGGATGGAAGGGCAGAGGCCTGCACAACATTCTCCAAGGAAAATTCCTGGAACTGGCCACAGGACACTTCCGCTTCTATTTCCGCAGCCAGACTGTGGTGATGCCACACCTAGTGCAGGAAGGCTGGCTAGTAAGTTCTCTTCCCCTGCAGCTCTAAACCCGATGCAAGCTCCATGGGTGCTGGAAGCAGGGGAAGGTGTGCCGGGCGGGCAGTTTCTGCCACAGATGCCTTCAGCGCAGTGTCTACTTCTTTCCTCCTTCAACTTCCTCTTTTATATTCTCCGGAGCCCTGGGCACTGAGCCAGAGAAGCCACCGGGCTGTGTGAGATCCCTGATCCGTGGAAATCTTTGGAGGAAGGAATAGGAATTGAAAGCAAGCAGGAAGACTGGGCAGTTTTCTGCTCATCAAGTCTCTCTCCACTGGAAATATTCTACAAGAAGCAGCCAGTAGGCAGACGTTAGAGAGCATATAAGAGAGAGAGGACTGGAAAAGGAAAAACGTAAGTAAGACTGAGAACAGGGGCATGCCTCTCTGTGCACAGTTATATGCTTGGTGCCTAGAATTCAACCTGTGATGTGGCGAGCATTCAAAAACATCATTGAATTGGCAAGAAAAAGGCTACCTTTTCAGGAAGTATAATGCAATGACCACCTGCATGATCGAGGGTGCGGAGCCCGAGGGGCCCTGCGTGGGCCCTGGGAAGGATGCTGACTTGCTCCTTGTGGGAAGTGGCCCTTGTCTCACAGGAGAGACAGGCAGGTGAAGCCGGCGCTGCTTCCCAGTCACTGAGCTGCCTGCCTGGAGTCACGCCATTTGTCTGCTGTGGCTGGGGACATTTTGCGACTCTGGGCTTCTTGCCAGGCATCAGCTTGGCATTGATGAAGGTCCACAGACTCCCTTCCAGAAAAAGCCATTTCCCTTTTCAGCTCAGCTGTTCTGTGGGAGAAATAAAAGCCAGGGAGAGCTTTGGGGATGGAGCCAATGTCTGAGTGTGTACCTCTTACTGGAAGCTGAGTGTGGGAAGCAGGGTGCATGTTTGGGGGTTCCAAGAATGACCCAAGGCATTTTCCAAAAGTCAAAGCCAAAAAATATAATGGTATTACCAATAAGATGCTCTCCGCAGAGCTTCTCCCAGCCACGATGTGGAGGGGACAGCCAGGTGTAGAGTGGTGGGAGTGGTTGCTACAATTTGCATAGGAACAAAGGAAGATGTGTATATACACGAATACTTGCACATTCAAAGGCCCTCTCTTGGAAGATACTCAGGAAACTGCTAACAGTAGTTGTTGTGCCGAGGGCATTCCATTACCAAGAGCTGTGGAATGAAAGGAGAGTTTATTGCCACTGGATAGCCTGTGTAGCTTTTCAATGCTGCACTCTGTGAATAAAATACCTATTCAAAATAGGAAATAAATACAAATTAGAAAAAAATAATAAAACATGGTTTAAAAGGAAAGTACCAGGTTAACTGGTTGGAACAAGAAGGCTAAAGGGAAGAAATGGCAGACAGGCTTGGGAGCCAAGGATGTGAATTGCAGAAAAGCCAAGCTAGGCCCACTGACGTGAGCAAGCAGAGCAGTGGCAGGTGCACAAGCGGGAGAGGGACCCTCCCTCTGGGCTGGGAGCTCCTGGCTCAGGGGAGGAGCAAACCCCCTCCCATAATTCACTTACCGGGTCCAAAACATTAATTTTGTAAAACGTACAAAGTTATATTATTGCACATTTAACGAGATGGGAAGATGAGGAACAAGTCTTTGGAGCTGGAACTTGCAAATCCGTCCAGGTCCTGCGGCATCTGGTGCCACCTGCTGGCATGGCTCCCCTAGCGGAAATCCTCACAGGGCAATTCTGGGCTCTGTGGCTGATTCAGAAGTCCAGGGGAGAAGCGCCAATCCCAAGATCTCTTAACTGGTTCAGATCCAGTTGACCTGGGACACTGGGCCAGAGAATCGCAGGAAGTTGGAGGTCATATTCTCTTCATTTTACTAACTAACCTAGCATCTTCTAACATGCCCCTTCCACTGAGGAAGATGAGAATTTTCACATGCCCCACTGAAAATGAAGAAGAGGGCTGAGGGGAGGGAAATGAAGCTCCAATCATAATGGATCAACATTTGTAAGATGTCCTAATTCACATTACTTATGGGGCAAACTATGCAGGATTTGAATATCTATAGAAATTCAAGGAAAGAAGGAAAAAAGCATTATATGAACAGAAAGAATTATCTTTGCTCAATGAATGAGTCTTTACCCTATAAAATTCTACCAAGGACCCAATATAAGCAGATTAATTAAAGCCTAATTTCTAATAAGCAATTAACAGAACAAATCATGACTCCTCAAATTCAAGGAGGAAAATAATTATTCTGTTCAGAGATGAGAGCAAGATGATATTAAAAAAAGAAAGAAAGACATTAAAGTGAGAATGTTACCTGTTGAACTAATGGAGCATAGCCAATTTACATACAAAGATAAACTTCTAGCCTTAAATGTTTTATTATGTAAGAAGGAAAATGCAAGGGGTGGTGCTGATGGGAAGAGATAATGCAACTGAAGGTGACAGAAAAGGTGCCGACCATAAAACAGCATGTATAACCCCATTTGTGTAAAGTCACATATATATGTGAATGTAAAATACTTGTAAAGTTCAAGATGATAAAAACGAACTAAACTTTTCACTCAAAATGTTACAAAACATAAGAAAAAATCTAAAAAATAATGAAGAATGTTATAAATATAACAAAATTATTAAATCTGAAAATTGGAAAACATTACAATCTATACTAATAAAAGGGTAATATGCTAATTAGACCAGGTTGACTGGCCATCTTCCAGATGTCCGACTTCCTTCCGGACAAAGCCATGGTGGTGGGGGCCGAGGCAGAGGCAGTTAGGGGCAATCAGGCCCACAGAAGAGAGCAGTTAGGGGTGAGATCAGGCTGGCAGGGGATTAGGGGTGATCAGGCCTGCAGGGGAGGGCAGTTGGGGGCATTAGGCAGGTAGGCAGGTGGTCCTGGAGTGCAAGAGGGATGTCTGACTGCTGGTTTAGGGATGTCCTAAAGCATCAATCAAACATCCCCCGAGGGGTCCCGGATTGGAGAGGGTGCAGGCCAGGCTGAGGGACACCCCCCACCCCCATGCATGAATTTCATGCACCAGGCCTCTAGTCCTATCTAATAAAGAGGTAATATGCAAGTTGACCATCACTCCAACACACAAGATGGCTGTCCCCATGTGGACACAAGATGTCCAGCAGGGGAGGGCAGTTAGGGGTGACTGGGCCAGCAGGGGAGGGCAGTTGGGGGGGACCAGGCCTGAAAGGGAGGACAGTTAAGGGCAACCAGGCTGGCAGGGGAGGGCTGTTAGGGGCAATCAGGCCAGCAGGGGAGGGCTGTTAGGGGTGATCAGGCTGACAGGCAGAAGTGGTTAGGGGCAATCAGGCAGGCAGGCAAGTGGTTGGGAGCCAGCAGTCCTGGATTGTGAGAGGGATGTCCGACTGCCCATTTAGGCCTGATCCCGGTGGGCCTAAACGGGCAGTTGGACATCCCTCAAGGGGTTTCAGATTGGAGAAGGTGCAGTCTGGGCTGAGGGACACCCTCCCCCCTCCCTCTGTGCACGAATTTCGTGCACTGGGCCTCTAGTCTAATCTAATAATAGACAAATATGCAAATTGACCGCACCTTTGCTACACCTAAGCCACGCCCACCAGCCAAGCCACGCCCACCAACCAATCAGGACGAGTATGCAAATCACCCCAACAAAGATGGCGGCTAATTTGCATATCAAGACAGCGTCCAAAGAAGCCAAGAGCTGCAGAAGGGAGTAAAGCTTCAAGGAGCAAGCAAGTGGGGGGGGGGGAGAAAAGGGTGGGGCGGAGGCGGGGCCGGGGGCGAAGGGAAACGTGGGCGGGCTGAAGGAGAAGGCGGGGCAGGCGGCAAGGGCGGAGCGGAGGCGGGGCCGGGGCCGAAGGGAAACGAGGGCGGGTTGGAGGAGAAGGTGAGGTGGGGGACAAGGGAGGAACGGAGGCGGGGTAGAGTGCAGCAGGAAATCCTATTGCAGGATTTTTTCTGCAACGGGAAAGCTAGTTAATAAATAAAACCAAATAAAGAAACATAAATAAGTAGTAAAAAAACAAGATAACACAATCACTACATGGATTACAGACAGTAGTGTGCAAACATTAACTATGTGTGCTTATACTCTCTAGGTCATTCCCCAGAAATCATCCTGCCATTATTGCCCAGAGAAGGCAGCCAGAGGCCCCACAGGAAGGAGGCATTGACCTCAGAGAAGGGACTTCAGGCACGAGAGGAAGTGGAAGCCTTTCTGCTCTGGGAGGAAGAGAGGAGGGAGACATGCACAGTGGCGTCAGATGCCAGGGACTTGGGTTCACCCCTCT
The DNA here is from genome assembly GCF_027574615.1 of Eptesicus fuscus. Taxonomy (NCBI): domain Eukaryota; kingdom Metazoa; phylum Chordata; class Mammalia; order Chiroptera; family Vespertilionidae; genus Eptesicus; species Eptesicus fuscus. Next base: position 167,819 of record NC_072489.1, on the reverse strand, counting down.
CCACATTTGGGTTCCGAAGTTAAAATGGGGGAAGAATAGAGAAAAATCACACCTTCAGATCAAAAGCCTGAAGCAAAAGAAGATGCGTTCTCTTCTCGGGGTGCTGTGGAAGACTACCTCTCTCAGGGCCCCCTCACTCCAGAGGAGAGGAGTCCGGAATCATCAGAAGAACTGTAGGAGCATGCCCCTCCCCATCCCTCTGTGAAATGCAATCCGCTAGGCTGAGGTAGGCGGCTGAGCTGAGCCAGTGAGCCAGCCATGGCTCACTCTGGTGCGAGCAAGGTGACTCCTAGCAGAGGCTGGTGGAGACAGGGCTGGAGGCGCCCTGCAAAGCAGTCCATGCCTCCAACCTGCTTGCCTGGGCGCTTGTTGGGAATGTACAGCCCTGTGCGGAGCTCTCAGGTGATCCCTCTGCTGCTGAAGACGCCTGGCCGGGCAGATGGAGACAGTTTCTAGATGCTGAGGCTCGCAGGAAGGTGGGGGGAGGGAGGGAGCGAGGGAGGGGCGGGGGGGAGGAGACTCTTCAGGAGCCTGCAGGAACCCTGGGCACACGTGAGGGCACAGGCCACAGAGACAACCTCATGAAATGACAGGAATGTGAAGGCCGTGCTCTTCTGTGCCTCAGCAGCCGTGCAAGCTTCTCACCACAACACAAACATGCAATTTGAAATAATAAAGTACTTTTGTAATTGACAATGGTGGGTGCCGGGCTAGGGAGCGTGCGGACCCAGGCCATGCAGCAGCTGCTGGGTCCGCACACTCCCCAGGCTGGCGCCAGCCCCGCGTTGTGGGTGCTGGCCTGGGGGGCATGCAGACCCAGGCCGCTGCTGGGCGCCCATGCATGAATGCCACATCACCATGTTTCCGCCCACCCCTAGCCGCTTGGTGCCTACACGCACCAAGGGCCTCAGGCTAGGAGCGGCCTGGGTCCCGAGGATGGGCCGCTTGTTGGGTTAATTTGCATACTTGCTCTGATTGGCTGGTGGGCGTAGCGGAGGGTGGTCAATTTGTATGTTTCTCTTTTATTAGTGTAGATTTGCTGAGATTTTCTACATCTTGTCATCTGCAATTAGAGGCAATTTATTTCTTTTTTCTAGTCTGCATGCTGTTTACTGCCTTTCCTTGCCTGATTACACTGGCTAGAACTTTCAACACTGTATGAAGTCAGAGTTGTGAAAGCAAACATCCTTGCTTTGCTCCTAATTTTAGAGAGAAAACATTCAGACAACTATGTTCATTGTGAGTTTTGTAGATGCTCTATATCAAGTTTCCCTCTATTCCTATTTTTCTGAAAGTTTTTTATTATTATGATGGACGGTTGAATTTTATCAAATGCTTTTTCTACATTTTTATATGATTACATATTTTTATTCTTTAACCTGTTAACATGGTGAATTACATTGATATATTTTCTCATCCTACCTAATAATAGAGTAATATGCAAATTGACGTACCTTCGCTACACCCACAAGCCACGTCCACCCGCCACACCCACCAGGAAACCGTTGGAGGGACGCTGGGTGCGGCCCAGCCCAAGACCAGGAAAGCCTGGGGCAGAGGCTTTCCCAGCCTTGGGCACCAGTGGGGAGCCTGCATGGATTGAAGGCAACCACGGGGGTCGGCTCCTATGATCCGTAGCAGGGAGGCTGGGGTGCAGCAGAGCCAAGGCCGCTGCCCGGGGCCAAGCCCTGACCCTGAAGGAAGGCAGAAGGCAGTGGCCACAACCAAGGCCTGGGTCCCGGGTGCTGGCAGAAAACTGGTGCAGGCAGCCAGGTGAATGAAGGTCTATTGCACGAATCTTTGTGCAAATGCTAATATTAAATAAATTCTGTATCCCTGGAAGTAAGCACTCTTGGTCATGTTATGTAACTTTTATGTATTATTGATTTGTATTTGCTGATATTATGTTAAGGGCTTTTGCATCTATATTCATGAGGTATATTGGTTTGAGGTCTATTGGTCTGTAATTCTCTTGTCATGTATTTGCCTAGTTTTGGCATCATGGTAGCGTGTGGATAATGATAGCTTCATAAAATAAATTGAGAAGTCACTGGGGTGGTGGGGGCTTGCCTAGGATAGGAATGACTGGGCGGGGAAGGGTCCATCAGGGAAAAAGGAGACATATTGAAGCATAGTAACCTCCATCTTGTGGAAATTTTAACCCTGCTATTTGAAATTTTAACCCTGCTATTTTGGCTTCTGTAAATGCTTGCTTGCTTAAATAATAGGGGAAAATAAGAGTACTCCCATTCCAGAGAGGCCATAAACTTTACCCCAGACAAAGTTGTCAGTGCTGGTGCCAGGCCAGGCCTTGAGATATAGTCTCATGGCCCTGTCCCAGCACACAGGACTTCTTTCTCAGAAGGTCCAGAAGTCTCATTCCAAATTTGGAAGACCAAGAGCTGAAAAAAGTATAAATAGGGAAGGCTTCCACCATATTGGGGCCCAGAATTTGACAGACATTCTACTCTGAGCCTGCTAGTGCCAGCATAATAATAAAAGACTCCAAATTAATTTGGCATATTGATTAAGGCGTCTTTTGATTTACAATATAACAATATGTAAAACTTTAGACAATAAATAAAAAATAATAAATTGAGAAGTGTTCTTTCTTCTTCTATTTTCTAGAAGAAATTGCATACAATTGGTGATGTTTCTTCTTTAAACATTTGATAGAATTCTCTAGATCCGGAGATTTCCTTTCTGGGAATTTTTAAATTATAAGTTGAATTTTCTTAATAGTTGTAGGGTTATTTAAATTATGTTTAGTATTGGGTGAATTGTGGTAGCTTGTGCATTTTACTTCAGCCAAAATGGCCTTATATCGCTCTCATCACAAAAGCACCTCAACTGAAAGGTATGACTTTCTCAAATCTTAGCAGGGCCGAGGTCCAGAGAGTGGGGCACAAGCCACTTCCTACCTAAAGGTGAAACCTTGCTGCTCCAGGACCTTGAGTTAGGATTTTGCTCCTCTCAGCCCTTCCCCAAACCCACCCTTCACCCCCAGGGCCCTCGAAGCTTCCAGCTGCTTCTTTGCTGTTTCTCTCTCTGTGCTCCGTTTTCCATTGAGACCAACACACCACCTCATGGGTACTGGCATTCGGCCATCAGTTTCCGTATCAGCATTGCTCCTAGGGCACAGGGCCACAGTGGAGGCAAAACCATGTTACCAGTCACAGGATAATGACCCTTACACCTTGGCACTCAGTCCCTAGGCCCACCTTCCCTTATGCCCCATGGACAGACCCTCTCCCACTCTGCCCCATCCTTGGACATGGGGAAGATGTGGACATTCTCATGAAAGATATCTACTAGATATTGATTTTGAAATCACTTTGAAAAAATGTATTCAGATGTAGAAGAAACTTCTACAACATCTGGACTCCTGGGGCTGGAGGTGTTGCCATGTGACGTAGAGCCGGCATGGAAGACGGGAGGCCCAGGAAGCACTAGCAGAGGGTGAGGTGCACAGTCACCGCTGGGGAGCGTTACTTGGAGAAATGATTGTGCCACGTGCATGCTGCCTCCTGGGCAAGCCTTTCTGGATTGCCCTCTGAGCTGGGACTTCCGTCTGAGCTCCTGGAGCTCTGTGAATGCACATATCATAGAGCTGAGCTGTGCGGTGAGATATAGTTTGAGATATCATTCACATCATAAATTCACCCTTTTAAAATGTAGAATTTAGTGGTATATTCATAAAGTTGTAAGTCAATCCCACTAATTCCAGAGCATTTTCACCATTCCTGGCACCCACTAGCAGTCCCTCTCTCTTCCAACCTTCACCCAGTTGTAGCAACACTAATCTACTTTCTGTCTCTACGTATTTGCCGATTCTGGACATTTCATTTAATGAAACAATATAAAATGTGGTCTTTTGTATGTGGCTTCTTTTGCTTCGTTTTCAAGATTCATCCATGTTGTAGCATATTTATGTACTTCATTTATTTTTTATGGCTGAATATTTCATCATATGAATAACCTACATTTTGTTTATCCATTTATCAATTAATTATATTTGGATTATTTTTATATTCTAACTATTATAAATAATGTTGCTATGAAAATTGGAAAATTGGTATACAAGATTTTGTGTAGAAATATATTTTTAATTCTCTTGGGTAAATATTTAGGAGTGAAATTGCTGGGTCACATATAACTATGTTTAACTTTTTTTTTCTTATGTTTAACTTTTTAAAAAAAATATATTTTATTGATTTTTTACAGAAAGGAAGAGAGAGGGATAGAGAGTTAGAAACATCGATGAGAGAGAAACATCCATCAGCTGCCTCCTGCACACCACCTACTGTGGATGTGCCCGCAACCAAGGTACATGCCCTTGACCGGAATCGAACCTGGGATCCTTGAGTCCGCAGGCCGACGCTCTATCCACTGAGCCAAACCGGTTTTGGCTATGTTTAACTTTTTAAAAAATATATTTTTTATTGATTACAGAGAGGAAGGGAGAGGGAGAGAGAGATAAAAACATCAATGATGAGAGGGAATCATTGATTGGCTGCTTCCTGTATGCCCCCTGTTGGGGATCTAGCCTGCAACTCCGGCATGTGCCCTTGACTGGAATCAAACCTGGGACCCTTCAGTCCACAGGTTGATGCTCTATCCACTGCGTCAAACCAGCTAGGGCTCTATGTTTAACCTTTTAAGGAACTTTCAAACTGTTTTCCAAAGTGTTGCACCTTTATCATTCCCACCAGCAATGTATGGGTGTTGCAATATCTCCACATCCTAGTCAATACTTGTAATTGTCAATATTTTTTATTTAATCCTCACCAGAGGATATGTTTTCACTGATTTTAGAGAGAGAGGAGGAAGAGGGGGAGAGAAATATCAATGAGAGAGAACCGGCTATAGGCCGCCCCCTGTAAGCACTCTGACCAGGGATCAAACCTGCAACCTGGGTATGTGTCCCGCCTGGGAATCCAACCTGTGAACTTTCAGTGCATGAAACAACGTTGCAACCAACAGAGCCATACCAGCCAGGGAAACCTTTTATATGCTAGCCATCTTGATAGGTGTGAAATGGCATCTCATTATGGTTTTGATTTGCATTTCTCTAATAGCTAATGACATTGAGCATTTTTCATGGACTGATTTGCCACTATATATCTTCTCTGGGGAAACATACAAATGCTTTGCTCATTTTTTAAAACTTGAGAGTTCTTTGTCCTTTTATTGTTGAATTGTAAGAGTTCTTTATATATTCTGGATATTAGTCTCTTGTAAAATGTATGATTATCTCCCAGTATGTGGTTGTCTTTTCACTTTCTTGAGTCTCCTTTAAAGCACTACTAAAGTGTGTCATTCTAAAGAAGTCCGATTTATCAAATTTTACTGTTGTTTGTGCTTTTGAGGTCCTATCTAAGAAACAACTGCCTAATATAAGGTCATGAAGATTTATGCCAATGTTCTTTTCTTAGAATTTTACTAGAGGCCCAGTGCACGAATTCATGCATGGGTGGAGTTTGGCTGGCCCAGCCCCATGTCAGGAGGAGGAGACGGAGGGAGGTCAGAGGCCTGCTCAGCCCAATCGAGGCTGATCAGGGCCAGGCCAGCTGGGGGGAGGGGCTGCAGGTGATTAGCCCTCGATTGGTGTGGGGAGGCTGATTGGGGGTGGAGCTGGCTGGAGGGGAAGGGCTGTAGGAGGTTGGCTGGCCAGCCCCACCCCCTATTGTGGTTGGGGGGTGATCAGGGGTGGGGATGGCTGGAGGGAAGGACTGAGGGAGGTAGGCCAGCTGGCCCACCCCCGATCTGGCCGGTTCACTGGCCACAGTGCGTGTCATAGCAACCAGTCATTCTGGTTGTTACGGCGTTCTGGCCGCTGGCTTTTTATATATATAGACTAGAGGCCCGGTGCATGAAATTCATGCATGGGGGGTGGTGGTGTTCCTCAGCCCAGCCTGCACCCTCTCCAATCCAGGCAGTCGGACATCCCTCTCACAATCCAGGACTGCTGGCTCCCAACTGCTCGCCTGTCTGCCTGCCTGATTGCCCCTTAACCACTCCCCTGCCAGCCTGATCGATGCCTAACTGCTCCCCTGCTGGCCCAATTGCCCCTAACTGCCCCTGCCGTGCTGGCCTGGTAACCCCTAACTGCCCTCCCTTGCCAGCCTGGTTGCCCCAAACTGCCCTTCCCTACAGGCCTGGTCACCCCTAACTGCTCTCTCTTGCAGGCCTGGTCTCCCCCAACTGCCCTCCCTTGCAAGCCTGGTCCCTCCCAACTGCCCTCCCCTGCTGGCCTGGTCTCCCCAACTGCCTTCCTCTGCCAGCCTACTCATCCCTAACTGCTGTCCCCTGCTGGCCTGATTGCCCTCCCCTGCACGCCATCTTGTGGCAGCCATCTTTGACCACATGGGGGTGGCCATATTGTGTGTTGGAGTGACGATCAATTTGCATATTTCTCTTTTATTAAATAGGATAATGTAGCTCTGAGATTTAAGTCTATGGTCCATTTTGAGTCTATTTTCATACAAGGGTGTGGTTCAGCTCCTCTCCGTTCTTTCATATGTGAAAGTTCACTTGTCCCAGCCCCATTTGTTGAAGACACTATTCTTTCTCTGCTGAGTTGTCTTGGCATCCTTGTTGAAAACTAGTTGACTGTATTTATAAGGGTTTTCCTCTGAATATAATTAGGTTTATTGATCTGTTGGTCTGCCCTTATGCCAGTAGCACACCGTTTTGATTACTGTAGCATTGTAGTAACTTTTGAAGTCAGGAAGAACAATGTTGTGAGTTCTCCAACATTGTTCTTTTTTTCAAGATCATTTTAGTTGTTCTTGGTTCTTTGCATTTCCATGAAAATTTTAGAATCAGATTGTCAAATTTTTTTCCAAAAAAATCTGTAGACTAAGTTGGAGAGTATTGCCAGTTCAATAATATTAAGTCTTCCAATACATGATTATTATGTCTTTCCATATAATTGGGTCTTCTTTAATTCCTTTCAACAATGTTTTATAGTTACCAGTGTACAAATCTTGTACTTCTTTTGATAAATTTATTCCTAAAATTTTTTTTTAAAATTGATGCTATAATAAATGGAATTTTTAAAAATTTAAATTTTTATGTTACTCATTGTTAGTGTAAAGAAATAAAATTGTTATTTATATTTTGATCTTGTATCCTAAAAACGTTTTATTTGTTGATTATCTCTAATAGTTGTGTGTGTGTCTTTCTTAGGATTTTTCATATTCAAGGTCATGTCATCCGCAAATAGAGATAGTTTTCCTTTTCCTTTTAATCTGGTGCATTTTACTTATTTTAAACTGCATCACTGCCCTCCAGTATGATGTTGAAGAGAAGTGTTGAGAGTGGACATCCTTGCCTTGTCCTGGGTCCTCGGTAGAGTTTTCAGCATTTCCCCATTAAATATGATGTTAACTGTGTTTTTTTCATAGACACACTTTATCAGTTTACAAAAGTTCCCTTCTACTTCTAGTTTGTTGAGTGATTTTAGCATAAGAAGATGTTGGCTTTTTGTTAAATGCTTTTTGTGTATATATATATATATATATATATATATATATATATATATATAAATGATCAAGTGAAGATTAATCATTTTCATCAAAGTTGCAAAGTTTTTGGTCATTATTTCTCAATATATTTTTTCTGACATGTTCTCTCTTTTTTTTTTCTTTATGGGGCTCCAATTATGTGCATGTTGTTATGCTTGGTGGTGTCCTACAGGTCTTTGAGACTATTCATTTTTCTTAATTCTTTATTCTTTCTGTTCTTCATACTGGAAAAATCTCCAATGGTCTTTCATAAAGTTCACTGATTCTTTTTTCTGCCTATTCAAATTGGATATTGAGTCCCTAAGCAGTCACATTGGGAGGTAACAATTCAACATACAGATTTTGGGAGGACTCAAACATCAAATCCATAACAAACATCTTGTTTCACAAGGAGTTAGTCTTTTGATAGAGTTTGAAAACATTTGCCTTGTCTGAGCCCACTCCAGCTGTGGTGAGAGACGGGATGGCCATGGCGGCCTGTGCTCACTGCGGGCGCCACGGAGGGCACATCACGGCTGGGGCCCCATCCGCCCAGGAACGATGCATGGGCCTCCTCTGTTAGTTTAAAAAGTAATGACGGCATTTAGCAATCAATTCAAACCACAGAAAGTAAAAACAAAATCCATAATGAGGCTGAAAGCACAGTGCATTTAAGGTCAGCAGGGAACAATTCTGTGGAAACACACAAACCAAATACAAGTGAAGCTCAGTGGATATGTTTATTTGTCTAGAATGAGGGGAAGGAGTTTTGAGGTAGACTGGTAGAGATTCTGAAGGAAACTTTCAAGTAATCTTGATCACCCTTATTACTGTGACTAATGCCACTTAGTTGGTCTTTGTATCCATATTGGCACCTATTTATTTCTTTTTTAAGTATTTTTGACAGTATTAAAGATGTTCATCATTCCCGCCCCCCTGACTCCCTTCACCCAGCCCCTACCCACCCCATCCCCTCACCACCCTATTGTCTGTGTCCATGAGTTATGCATATGTGCATACAAGGTCTTTGGTTAATCTCTTCCTGCCCTCCCTTCTGAGTGCTGTCAGTCTGTTCCATGCATCCATACCTCTGGTCCTATTTTGTTCATCAGTTTATTTTGTTCATTAGATTCTGCGTATGAGTGAGATCATGTGATACTTATCTTTCTCTGACTGGCTTATTTCACTTAAGCATTATACTCCCCAGGTCCCTCCATGTTGTATCAAAGGTTAATAGATCTTTTGTGTGTGTTTTTTTTGTGTGTGTGTGTGTTTTTTTTGTTTTTTTTTTTTTTACAGCTGCACAGTATTACATGGTGTAAATGCTTTTTTATCCACTTGTCTACGGATGGGCACTTGGGCTGTTTCCAGATCTTAGCTATTGTAAATAATGCTGCAGTAAACATGGGGGTGTATATATTCTTTCTAATTAGTGTTTTGGGTTTCTTTGGATATATACCCAGAAGTGGAGTCACTGGGTCATAAGGCAGTTCCATTTTTAATTTTTGAGGAAACTCCATACTGTTTTCCACAGTGGCTGCACCAGTCTGTGTTCTCACCAGCAGTGCACTAGGATTCCCTTTTCTCCACATCCTCGCCAGCACTTGTTGTTTGTTGATTTATTGCTGGTAACCATTCTGACAGGTGTGAGATGGTACCTCATTGTCGTTTTAAATTGCATCTCTCAGGTGATTAGTGATGCTGAGGATTTTTTTCATATGTCTCTTGGCCTTCTGCATGTCCACTTTGGAGAAGCGTCTATTCAGGTCCTTGGCTAATATTTTAATTGGATTGTTTGTCTTCCTTCTGTTAAGTTGTATGAGTTCCTTATATATTTTGGATATTAACCCTTTATCAGATGTACCATTGCCAAATATGTTCTCCCATACAGTGGGCTCCCTTTGCATTTTATTGGTGGATTCTTTATATATATTATTGATTTTTTTACAGAGAGGAAGAGAGAGTGATAGAGAATTAGAAACATCGATGAGAGAGAGAAACATAGATCAGCTGCCTCTTGCACACCCCCTACTGGGGATGTGCCCGCAACCAAGGTACATGCCCTTGACCGGAATAGAACCTGGGACCCTTCAGTCCGCAGGCCGATGCTCTATTCACTGAGCCAAACCGGTTTCGGCTATTGACAGATTCTTTTGCTGTGCATTTTATTTCGATGTAGTCTTATTTGTGTATTTTTCCTTTGCCCTAGGAGATGTATCAATGAAAATTCTGCTACGTGAGAAGTCTGAGATTTTGTTGCCTATGGGTTCTTCTAGTATTTTTATGGTTTCATAACTTACATTTAAGTCTTTTACCCATTTTGAGTTTATTCTGTGTGGTGTCGGTTGGTCACAAGTGCCATGAAGAGACAAAGAGGCCATGGACGTCTCTTGCGGTCGCTAGGAAGCGTCTTGGCCGTGTCATCCCATCAGCAGTGTCTGACACACAGCAGCTGCTCAGTAACACACACTGAGTGAGGAGATGAGCGAGTCCAAATGACACGGACAGGGCTTGGGGTCCAGTTCCAGACACGAACCTGCACACAGGACGTGATTGCTGCAGGGCCTGCGTGGTTGTTCAGCGCCTGGCCTGGTGGTTCACCTGCCTCCTGGGGCCTCTTCACGTCCATTCTGAGTCTCTGGCGGGGTGTGGGCTGAAGCCACTGGGCCTGGGGGGCTGGGGAGGCCTGACGCACGGGCAGGGTGGGCCCCAGGCCCAGTGAAGAGGCCTGTGCTCTCAGGTCTGTGGACCAGGCTCCGGACTCTGCTGCTTTCACCTCTCTCCTGGTTTCTCAGGGCTCTTGTTCCCCTGCCCCCACGTGGCCTCGGTTTTCCTGACATTCAAGGCTCTTGGGGAGAGCCCGGAGCCCCAGTGACAATGGCTGGGCAGGGGAGCCACACTGGTGTGTGCCTCCGAGCCCACACGTTGTGGGGCGGGGGCCGGGACTATCCCTTCCAGGCCGCATCAGGGGCCGCACAGGTGAGTGGACAAGAGCGGTTTGGGGCCCAGAAAGAGCGAGACCTTTCTCAACAGGAGCTGCGGGTGGGCAGGAGAGCGAGGAGACGGAAGAACAGCCACCAAAATCAGACCCACAGAGGGGCCCAGAGAGAGCTCCAAACGGCAGAGACGCTGTGCTCTGTGTTCCCTGACTACAGAGTGACGCCTGTTCCCTGGAGAGACCAGCGCACAGGGAGGGCTGTGGTCGGCCCAGGGCCACGAGAGCAAAGGAACTCCTGGGGTCCCCAGGCCGTGGGGGCGGTGCTCCAGCCGGTGTCAGGGGCCGGCCAGGACCCAGGACTGACCGGTGGCTCTGATCCTGCCCAGCGACGGTGCAAGGATGGCAGAGAGGCGGGCCTGTGTCGGAGTCAGCCCCTCCCGTGTCTCTCTGAGCTGCTCCATAGAAGGGTGAGGCTGGGAGGGGCTGAAGGGCTGGGGGGCAGGAGGGCAGGGGGAGAGGCCTGCACATGGTGCTCAGAGACTTGGGGTCATGCCCAAGGATGAGGAGGCGTCCTAGGCCCACATGTGAGTGGAGGTGAGGGCATGGGTGGACTTGGAACTTCTCGAGCAAAGGGCTTCAGGCTTTGGGATCCCCTGTCCCCTCCACCCCAACCCCTCTACACCCCCCTCCCCAAGCAACGGCACCGCTGCAGCCCTTCTCCTTTCCTGCTGACCCAGTCCAGTGGGGAGATGTCCTGAGCCCACTATTCCCAGCTCCATACAAACCTGGGCTTGGGCTCAAGGTGTCCTTGGCCACACTGTTTGTCTTGCCCCCTTCCCACCCTCTACTGAGCACAGGGGGGCGGGGCCTGTGTGGGGGCTGCTACTCGCTGCATCCTCAGCCTCTCAGCTTCCACCCTTTCTGAGTCTGGGCTCCTCTCTTCTCATCGTGTTTCCTAGTCCGTCATGGGTGGGGTGGCAATTGGTGAGTGAAGGTCGCTCCTTGATAAACCAAGTTGAGGCTGTGGCAGGGGCACACCTCCAGGCGCTGAGCCCGCTGCCTTCCTGGCCGCCCTCACCTGCGGGGGTGCACCGCTCAGGCCGCAGTTTCCCTCCTGGCCCAGTCTAGGGCCCAAGACAAGCCCGTGTGAGCGCTGGAGTGAGGCCAGCGGTGTCCTGTCTCCGCAGCGGTTGGCACAGGGCATGGCCTAGAAGAGCGTGCGAGGCAGTTGCCGCCTCACCACCGGGTGCAGAATGACGGACTGGCCTCGGCCTGTGTGCACGCCCTGAGCTGCATGTGTGTGGACTGATTTCTGCATCTGCAACAGTCAGGTCCTGGTGCCAAGGACCCAATGCTGTTCTGAGGACCCCTCCCCGGACTGTACTTCCCTCCCTGCGCTCTGCCCTTCCTGCCTCACCAGGCCTCCCTGGAGCCCTGCGCCGCCCCCCCACTCCCCAGCTCCCCAGCTCCCCAGCTCCTGTTCCTTGTCCCTGCAGCGCTGACTCAGGAGGAACACGTGGGCGCCGGGTGGGGGCTGCGTTAGTGTCACAGCCCAGGTGCCACGGGCTCCACAGGGAACGCACGGGCCGTTCCTGCAGGATGTGCTGGCCGGGCAGACGCCTGAGCCTGCCCCTGTCCCACAGCAGAGCCGCAGGCCTCCTTCTCAAGCTTCTGGGAGTCTAAATAAACCTTTTTTTAATGTTGGCGACTAAGCAGCATGGGCTGCTGTCTGACTAGGGCATGCTGGTGGGTGACTCAGGGAGCACCCCCTGGCCCCTCCCACACACCCAGCCGTCCTGACATCACCCTAGATACAGTGATGGCGAACCTATGACACGCGTGTCAGCACTGACACGTGTAGCCATTTCTGATGACACGCGGCCGCTGAGGCGGCCGCATGCCGAGGATGAAACATTTGCTGCTCCTGAGGATGAAACATTTGCGAAATAATGTTTTTTCCTCAAAGTGACACACTACCCGAGTTACGCTCAGTTTTTTGGCGAAGTTTGACACACCAAGCTCAAAAGGTTGCCCATCACTGTCCTAGAGGCTGGGAAACGCACCCAGATCACAATGTAATCAGTGGTGTCTGAATGCCGGCAGCCAGGTTGCGGGTACCCGGGCTCTACCTCAGCTTCTAAGTGCTCTGAGCTCTGTTTCAATGAGCAGCTCCCCTGTGCACGTCATCCTGTTTGAGCCTCACAATAGCCTGTGGAACCATATTAACATTTATGTCAGGGTCAGGAGCAATGGCTTCCCAGAGCCTCGGCCTGGGGGTCGGGGGGTGGTGGCTATGACTCACATTCAGGGCCTGCCCCCTCCCACTCCTGTCGTGCAGCCTGGCGTCTCAAGGTCCTGTGTCCTGTGCCATGCCAGCATGGCCAAGGGTAAGCCTGAGGAGGGGCGGTGAAGGATTGAAGAAAAGACAGACAAGAGAATACGGCAGGGGCTTGGTAGATCTCCCGTGCCTGGATGAGGACACAAAAGACCCAGCCTGCAAGCCAATGCTTTATTTTATAGTCTGGTTACTACAAAGGTAGATTAACATGTATACAGATGTTTTGGCAGCACTTGCTGCACCTCCCACAGCCCATTAGCTACCTAGGAAGGAATTAGGAGGCTACAAAGTCAGGCTTAATTATGCTAGGAGAGCTCTGCCCTCTAGGCTGGGACTTGTTTGTGACCCTGCCACAGGTCAGCCCAAGGCTTGACCCTAGAGCCGCTCCCTACAGTGTCCGGCCCAGGGCTGGGCTCATGGCTGTTAGGACTGGAGGATGCATGTCTAGAGCTTGGCTCTGAGACTGCTGGTTAGGACCCACAGGCAGCACCCAGCCCAGGCTCTGTCCAGGCGGTGGGGGGCCTGGTTAGCGCAGCACCCAAGCAGCTCGCTGGGCAGAGTCCCACCCACTTCGTTGCAGGGACAGGTGCTGCCAGATTCCACTGCCCAGGGCATAGTTCACAGCGTTGACTGTGGGCACCATTTTGGCAATGAGAGCGGGCACCTGTTGTGGCAAAAACACCCAGGAAAGAAGTCACAAAGCCTCTGCCCCTCTCCCCAGTCCCACCTGGTGATCCCCCCACCCCCCGAGGCCCCATCACTTATCCTGCTGCTCTGTCCTCCCTGACTAGCTGTCCATGTGCTTGTCTGGGAGCACACGGCTCTGGGAACAGCCTCATCCCCTGGACCCAGAGGCACGTCCCCTCTGGCCGTCTGCCCTGTCACCTCACCTGAGGCTTAGGCAGCATCAAGCAGCCGCCCATGTGGCCTGGGCGACAAGCACAGTCCCAGTGAATTTTGGATATTCAAAGGAAGAGAGACTATCATGGAGGCAGGAAAGCAAGAGAGAGACAAAAGTGGAGCGAGCCCAGGTGCTGGCACTGGGGGTCCCTTACCAACTGCAGCCGGGGGGGGATGAGGGCCGTGCCCGCGAGGGCTGCACAGAGATGCAGGAGGGCATAGGGGCCCCAGCCGAGCAGCAGTGTCCTGGCTGGCAGAGTGGTGTTCACCTGGGGAGAAATGGGCACGGGAGGAGGCATGACTGCCCTGACAGCTGGCAGCCCAGGCGGCCAGGGACCGTGTGGGCACACACAGGCTGGCACGTGGCCAGGCTGCAGGAAGGCGCTGAGCTTGTGGGGGAACTTGGGATCCCAGGGGCCCTTCTGCCATTTCAGATGCACAACCTCAGCCTGTCATGTAAGCTTGCTTGGCCTCAGTTGCCTTGTCTGTAAAATGGCCAGATTCTACCAGACTGGCCTGTCTGGTCGAACCCAGGCTCCCTGAGTGTGTCTGTGTGCACAAGGGTCCCTGTGCACAGCCCTCACACCTCAGCCTGACAACCAGCTCTCCTGCAGCTGCAGCCGCAGCCGCGGGTCCTGGCTCAGAGGGGCCACTTCCCACGGGGAGACACAACCAGGCAGGCGGTGTGTGCCACCTGGGACCGCAGGGGCTTCTCGCTTGCGACCTAACTGTAAAGGAAGTTGCCATGCTCTCTTCTCACGTGCGCTCCGGCGAGGACTTCTGAGCCTAAACCTCAGTGTCAGTTTCTCCAGACTGTGTGTTCCTTTCACAGGACTAAGCGTGCGGCCGGTCCGGCCAGGGCCAGTGCGCGGCGCCCGCTGATGTTGTCAGCCTCATGGTTTCAAGTCACCTCGGCAATGGCACGGGCCTGCAGGCGACCAGCCAGGGAGCCGCGCCTGGAACCTGGACGCAGTTCCCATCCCAGCACAGCCTGGCCCGCCTGCTGTGGCTCAGGGCCCGCCTCCAGCTCACAGGGGAGGCAGCTTCTCCCGTCCAAGGAAAGCACCCCACAGACAGTGTCTCCGCAGCCGGCTTCCTTTCCGGCGCCCTGACCAGCCACGCGGTCCGCTGCTCCTCGGGCGGCTGGTGATGAGGGGCTCAGCCAGCCCCTCTCCGCCTCAGCGTCCTAGTCTGGGACACGGGGACAATGAAACCGTTCTTCCTCTAAGTAGTTGCAAAGATGATGTGGCATAATTCACATCAAGTACTATTAATATCTAGATTTTAAAAAACCTGTGGTGCTTGTTCTGACTCATCTGCTGAAGATTATCCAGGTGACAAAGTTAAAACAAAGTTGTGGCAAGGAAACATCTTGTGAGTTCAGAAGCGGCCGAGGGCACGCGGGCACGCTGCGGGGAAGGCCGGTGCCTGTGGTGGGCTCACCCTCCACGCCGCTGCAGCAGCTTTAAAAAGCATGCAATTTTGTGCCGACCCTCCCGGCCTTGAGAAGAAAGAACCATAACCGTGTGGACGAGATCGGGCAGGCCCCGGCTGTCGGGGCTCAGTGTCCCCCAGTAAGCCTGAGCAGCCCTGGCCCTTCCCCAGGGTCATGGCGCCCGATCCCAGCAGCCACAGGAGGGCGCTCTCGCCCTCCCCTGCGACAGCTGCATTGCTCCTGATTGTGGAAAACACAGGAACCCCGACTGCGTCTGCCATCCTTCCTGCTCCTGTGTCCCTGAGCAGCGCGGAGTCCTCTGCTCCAGGGTTAGGCCTTACCTGGGGGGGCCCGGTCCTCCCGAGTTTTTGTTCCATGAGCCGATAGGACGTGAGTGTGATGAAGAGGGGCAGGAGGAAGTTGAAAAAGGCCATGACGAAGAGGAAACTGGTGGAGTTTCTGCAGACAGAGGGGAGCGGGAGGCTGTCTCTCAAGGGAGAGGGCTCCCCGAGTCCCTCCACCTCGCCTCTGCTCCAGGCAGTCGCATGCGGGGATCTGCTCCCACGGGATGCGAGCTCAGAGTGTGGCCACTCCCGTCCTGGCTGCACTCCCCTCAGAACCAGGAAGCCACCGGGGCCTCCTAGACGTGCCCGAAGGAGCCAAGGAGCTGGGTGAGGTTCCTCCTTCACTAGCTGTTGCCCATCCAGGTGCCCAGCTTGGCATGTGCCCCCAGCACGGGAGTGGGCACTTCTGTTTGGAAACCATGTTTACCAGATGGAGATGCCAATGGACCAAGAGGAAGGAGCATTCCAGGAGCATTCCTGGCACAGGGGTTTGGAAGGGGCCTGTGGATGGCAGAGACTGGGCATGTGTCACTGAAGAAATTGCTGTGGTCGTGGGAGGTGCAAGGGCTGATCCTTCATTAAGAAGATACCATGTTGCCAGCCAATGTTGAGTGTTGACCTATGAACCAGGAGGTCACGGTTCAATTTCCTGTCAGGGCACATGCCTGGGTTGTGGGCTCCATCCCCAGTAGGGGACGTGCAGGAGGCAGCCAATCAGTGATTCTCTCTCATCATTGATGTTTCCATCTCCCTCCCTCTCTCTGAAATCAATAAAAACATATATATTTTAAAGAAGATACCATGTCACCTTGGTGCTGTCCACTAAGCGCAGGTGCGGGGAAGGGGTGCCAGAAGGACGGGCATAGAAGGGAAATGCTGTGCGGAGTGCATGGCAGGTGCTGGGCGGACCCAGGGTTCTCAAGTGGGTTTCATCAGGGGCAGATGCCTCACGAGCAAATGTGAGTAAACATCTAAAGCAGCGAATGCAACGCGGTTCTGGTGGAAGTGAGTGGGGAGCTGAGCCCATGTGGCCCCTCCTCTCAGTCCTGGTCTCCCAGGAGCCCGGGGGCGGGGGGGGGGGGGAAGGACGGGCATTAGACATGGGCTCCTTGACAGTGGCTTGTGCACTGTCTCTGCTCCGTCTCTCCAGGGCTGGCCCAGGCCTGGCCTGCCACAGAGGCTCAGGGGATTTAGAGACCTGAGCACTGTGCCAAGGAGGTTCCTCCCAAAGCAAAGACCGTGACATTCCCTGAATCCATCCAACCCAAGGGCAGGACTCCCCTTAGAAAACATGCAAGTTGCAGCTCTGATGGCTGACTGCTGAGAGGCCAAGGGGTCCTGGGCTCAGCAGCTGTTACCACCAACCAGGCCAGTGCTCGCAGCCGCCGCTGCCGGGCCCCCCTCTGCCCTCACACTGCAACCGTCGTCACTCGGCCGCTCAGAGAGAGCTGCCCTGCCCATCGTCAGCCTGCAAGTGGGCCTCACAGCTAAGGAGTCAGGACCGCCTGGCCAGTGCTGATGCCTCTCTTTTGGATTTTCAACTTTGACATTGTTGTCACAGGGCTCAAGGCCAGGGTTCCCCCGGAAGGGCGCCTCCCGCCTCACCTGTCCCCCCTGGGGTAGCCCAGGCTGCAGCAGGTCCCCAGGGGCTCGTAGTCATAGTGGCCCCAGCCCAGGAGGGGCAGTGCTGCCCAGAAGGCCGAAGACAGCCACACGAAGAGCACCAAGGAGACGGCCGTGCTCCATGCCAATCGGCTGCCTGCAGGGAGGAGGAGGGTGGAGAGGAGCTGACGGGAGAACAGTGGGCTTCGTGGTCGGGCACAATGACCTGAACCCTGCCTCCAAGCCCCAACAGCTTAGGCCTCAGGCAGGAGGAGAGCTCGGAGTCTCACTTTTCCTTCCACAAAATAGGAAAGGCAGTTCCTGCATCAGTGGGCTGTTATGGAGAATAAAGAGGTCACAGACATTCCATTCTCTCTTCCTCCGAGGACAGAGAATGGAGGGGTGGCAAAGAGAAGGAGTGCTTCCCAAAGCTAAGTTAGGAAAGACACATGGGCAGGGACCCTGGGGGGTGGGGGGTGGGCATTGGCGGAGGGAAGTGGAACCTGGACTTAGCGCCTCCCGCTCTCGCTCAGAAGCAGTAATCTGCTTGCGACTCAGGAGCTCTGGGCGTGGGGTTTGGGCATCTCGGTGCCACGGGGGGAGACCAGGTCCTGACAGTGGTTTTGGTCCCAGTGGCCTAACCTCCTCCACCGATAGCCCTCACATCCTCACCAGCCCTTCCCATCCAGGCTCCCTCCTGGATCTTGCTCCAGAATGCCTTCCCCAGACGCCTTCTCTGTCTATAGTTCATGTTCCTTTGTAGACAGGACTCCAGGTGGATCAGCAGAGAAGAGCAGGTCTACAAACCCCTCACCTGACACTGATTTCATTTCACGGCCCCAGATGGAGTTGGTGTGGATATGTCCGCTTCTATGAATTAAATCTTATGGTCCCCATCCAAAAGTCATACCATGGGGCCCCATCACCAGGTGGACTTTGGGAGGCACTTAGGTCCTGAGAGTGGAGCCTCCGTGATGGATTAGTGCCCTTCTATGAAGAGACAAGGCCCAGCCGGCATGGCTCTATGAACCAGGAGGCCACAGATTGATTCCCAGTCAGGGCACATGCCTGGGTTACAGGCTCAATCGCCAGTAGGGGGCGTGCAGAAGGCAGCTGATGGATGATTCTCATCATTGATGTTTCTCTCTCTCTTCCTTTCCCTTCCTCTCTGAAATCAATAAAAATACATTTTAAAAAGAGAAGAGATAAGAGAGAGATGATCTCTCTCTCTCCTCCATGTAGGGACACAGCAAGAGGCAGCACCTGCAAACCAGGAAGAGAGCTCTCAGCTATGCTGGCACCTGACCTTGGACTTCTAGAACACGATAGAACTCTCTGTGGCTGAAGCCCCATCTGTGGTGTTTCCTAGCTGGCCAAGACCCCACAGCAATCACAGGGGCACCAGGACTCAGAGACGTCTTGCCCATGTGTTGCATTCGCCTTTTTGGCTTTGGACACAGATGACCAAGGTGCATAACTAAGGTCACCTTGGAGGGAGTCTGCGCTCAGCCCCTTCGGCCCCTGTCCCTCCCTGCCTGGCGCTGCACACACCCTACGGGAACAGGTGGGGCCTTGGTCTAGGCCCCGGCACCGGCTCATGGCCGTGTTGAGACAGAGAGGCCTGTTGCTCTCTGAGGTGTGGGTGTGTGTGCACATGGGAGAGTCCATATGTATGTGAGTGGTTGAGGGAGTGTCGGGGGCAGGGCTGGGATGGTGGTGGCAGAGGAGCTCCAAGGCCAGAAGGGACAGGGGGGGCTGGGCTGCAGAACAAAGGCAATGTTTTGGCAGAAAAGAGGCATGTGACTTGGCCAAGGGTCAAGGGTGTGTGCGTGTGTTTGTGGCAAGGGCAGATCTGTGATTCCAAAGGGGCCGTGCCCAGGGCTCCAGGCCACGCTGACCACGTGCCCCACAGAACCTCCATTGCTCCAAACGTGGAGACGGAGACCGGGCGCAAGGGAGAGGCCACCTCTGAAGGCACGCAGGCCAGGCCGACTCCCAGGGCCGCCCCATCAGCTGTGGCCTAGACGGCGCCTCACTTCTCTGAGCCTCTACTTCCCAGCCTGCGAGCTGGGCGTTTGCTGTGAGGTTTGCTGAGCCACTGCTCACCGAAGCGGGTGTGTGTGCTGTGAGGTGAATGGGATTCTAGAGAGCCTCTGGGTGAACATGGGTTGTATATTAGTGTGTATTAAAGTTATAAGAACATTAAAGCTGTAAGGTCACAGATATTGTTTAGAACAAGAATAAAGCAGGTGTTTAGAATTTTAAAAGTGGCTCGCTTCTAAGGAAGAAATACCAAGTAAATGACAGCAGGTGGTACACTCACATGGCCAATTGAAAAGATGGCACTTGACAATATGGCCTGGGAAATGGAGAGCTCGACTAGTTTTCATGAAGCTCTGGCATGGCACAGGCTCCGTGGAAGTGTGAGGTGTGGGATTACATGCCCAGCCACACACACACCTACACATCACCTCTCCGCTCCCCAGCAGTACCTGTCATCAAGGACATTTTCTGTATCCATGATCTGATTTGATTTTCAGGATAAAACAGACTGGTTACAAAAACCATTTGGTAGAAGAGGAGACTAAGGTTCAGAGAGGACCCCTGACTTGCCTGAAGCTACAGCAAGGGCACAGACAGCCTGCCCAGCACATGCAGTCTTCCTCCTTGTCTGGTGCCCGCACCCCACCCGTATGGACCCTTAACCCCCGCCCCTTGAACTGGGAAACACTGAGCAGATTTCCATCCTGATCACCCTCACTGCCTGGGGGTCCCTCCTCCTGGAAGCCCCAAACACGTACGGGTGCAGTAGTGATGGTAGCGCCCCCAGGCGACGGCCGCGCTGCTGCAGATGCTGGCCAGTGCGGCTGCAAAGCCCTGGAAGCCGTGAGCCTGGCAGCCACCTGAGCCATAGGGCCAACGCCTGCGGAGACATGGGCACGGTGACCCCCCCTTGGCCTCTGCACCCCACATCTGCCCAGGAGTAGCATGGAGGCACCTTCCTTGACGTCAGCCCAGCTCCTCAGATGAAGGCGGTATGATCTGTGTTTCCTATGAGGTCCCTGGTGGTGGCGGGGGGGTGGGGGGAGGCTGTGCAGGCTCAGGCTCAGCCCCACGGCTGGAACAGAGGTCTCTGTGTGATCAGGTGCCTCCGTTACAGTAAATGGAACACCCTGGTCAGAAAGAGAGCTCATACCTTTATTCCATAGATGGGGACACTAAGGCTCAGAGAAGGCAAGGTGCTGAGCCAAGGCCACGGAGCCGATGAAGGCAAAGTCAGAGGGAAACCCCAGGCCTCCCAACTCGTGGCCTCATGAGCCAAACAAGGGTAGAGCTTCAGCAGAAGCAGGAGGAACCCTCACTGGCTCGGACCCAGGCCATTCGCACCAGGGGGCGCCAGCCTCCACCTGCAGGTGCCAGGGCTCAGTCCCCCTAAAGGGAATGATCTTGGAAACACCCCCAGGGCCGAATGGGAAGCCGGAGGGCCTGGAGGAGGTCTCAGACCCTGTGAAGTCCTGTTTGCTGTCACAAACGGAACTAGGGCTTCCCAGGGACCAGCGATTGTGTGAAGTTATTCACACATAATAGCACGTACTTCCAACCACCACATGAGTTAGGCAGTAAGACCCGGTTCAGAGAGGAAGCCCAGAGGTGAGGAAGAATGCAGCCAAGATTCAAGCGTGGGAGCGGGTGGCCTGCTCTCCCCGTCGGCCCTGTGGTCGGGCCGGAGCTCCTGTGCTCCAAGAACTGGTGTGGGGCTGTGGGCTCTGGGGTTGGATCTAGCCTAGCTCAGCCTGCCTCCCCCCGCCCCCCGCCCCCGTCAGCTTTCTGTTGGTAAGAGAATGCTCAGTGCTGAGAGGTCAGGCCGGGGGCAGGACCCAGAGGTCAGGGCCCAGGGAGCCGTACCGGAGGAGGCTGGCTGTGGCTCCGGTGAGGGCGTTCAGGCTGACCCCGCTGTCCGCCAGGGCCAGGCTCAGCACCAGCAGGTGGCTCGGGGTCCGGAGCTCCGGGCTCGTGCAGAAGGAGAAGATGGTCAGGCTATTGAGGCTGAGGCCGGCGAGAGCTGAAAGGAAGGCAGGGGCTGCAGAGGGGCTGGGGAGGCCGGTCTAGCCAGAACCGGAGTGTGGGCTGGGCGGAGCCTAAACAACCCTCACACTCAGCAAGGCTCTCCGTGAAGCTCGTCCAACACCCCCAGGAGGCTGGCCTCACAGTTGAAGCCACGCGGGCGCCCTGCTCGCCACACTGCAGCCTGAGGAGAAGCCAGCCAGGAAGGAGCCCGGCCGCCCGGCGCCCGCCAAGCAGCCAGCCTCACGGACAGCTGGCGCCTTGCTGGTCCCCTCGGGGTCTTCACTGGGCGCGCCCTCCTGCCTCGGGAACTACCAGCTAACCTCCCCTGTGCAGCGGCGCCTCTGGGAGTGGAGCGCAGGTTTCTCCAGTCCCAGCGCCACCTCCACGCGCTGGCGGAGGGGAGGCTGCTGGGCGGTCGGCAGGCAGACCTGACTTGAAGTTCAGCTGCTCACTCCCTACCCACGCGGAGCCGCAGCTCCCCATCTCAGTGAGAAATGGGGAAGCGTCCTGCCTTCAAAACTGAGCGTTTCCTAGGAAGACAGGTGAGAGGCAGCCTTCCGGACAGCGGAGCAGCGGGGCAGTGTCCAGGCGTGTCCGGGCCCAGCGGCGCTGGCCGGCAGCTTCCCGGGAGAGAGGAAGCGTGGCCGGGCCACCAGGACCACCCGCGGCTGCGCTCCGCTCCCCTGGCGGCTCTCACTGGGTGAGGAAATGTGCGGGTTGTTTCTGATCAAGGGTTCATGCCCATCAGCCTCGTCTTGGGCTGGCCCGCAGGCCCAGCTCTGGCCTCAGCGAGCATCGTGGGGATTCTGGGTTGAGGCTGGCACCTCATGGACCCCGTCGCCCAGGCATGGAAATGCTTAGCGCCGAGAGAAGGAGGTGGTGGCAGGAATGGGGTGCGGAGAGGTGTCTGTCTCAGCTGGTGCTTTATACCCATGATCCCTTCATCCCCACACACCTGGGAGGCCAGGGCACCGAGGGCCAGAGCTCAAGGGACTCGGCTGCGGGCACGGGTGGCAGTACTGTCTCCAGCGCCTACCGGGGCCTGATCATACACAGATTCTCAGTCTCAGCGAGCAGAGTGCAGTTTCCGTGCGGGAGGGCCGTGCAAAGGCTTGCAGCTGGTGCGGGGCTGCGCTCTGGCAGATGCCCCCTCTCAGAGGCCCTCCTGCCTGACCCTCTCCTGGCTCCTCCTTCTCGGCTCCCCAGTGCAGCCACCAAAAGCCCCCGGGGACCAGCACAGAGGGGTTGGGGACCTCTCCTCGCCAGCCTCAGAACCACAGCCCGACTCTGGGCGACCACTGGGCCTCGCCCGCCCTGGGCCGCCTGCTCACCTTCCACCAGCAGCACCACCCCCACAGCCAGCACCTCCAGCTCCCCAAAGCCTGTGGGCAGTGACCCGGCCTCTGCCATCTCGCTTCCTCCCCTGGCCCAGCGCTTCTCTGGCTCCTGAAAACCCCTCCCTTTTAAAGGGCCAGCGGACACACGAGGGCCCCTGGGGGGATTATGCTGGACCTTGGGCTCCTTCCTGCTGCCCCTCCTCCCACAGTGTCCTCTGGGCCAGAGCAGAAGGAACGTCCGGCAGCACAGGGCAGCCTTTGTGAAACGCGTGGAGCCGTGGAGCCGGCTGATCCACCAGCCCAGCCGGGGGATTAGGACCGGACTCCCGGCTGAGCTGAGCGGCTGAGACAAATTAGAAGAGTTGCATAACCAGGGAGGAAGGGGAGCTAAAGGAGGGGTTTGAAGCTGCAGCTGTGCCTGAGACCTGGTTAGGAGCCAGGTCCTGGCATGTTTTTGGTGCTGACAAGCTGAACGCCTGAGCATGTGTGTGCACATATGTGTCCACGTGGTCACATGCGTGTATTCACAAGTGGGGGAAAGGATGATGGCTAGGAAGCCACCTGTTGTAGTAGAAAGAACCCCAACTGGGATCAGACTCGGGTTCTGGTTCGGAGTCTGCCATTGCCTAGCTGTGGGCCTGGGGCGGGCCCACGGGGTCCCTGCTTCCTCTGGCGATGTGGGCATCTTCTCTCGGGGCCGGTGCCGGCCTCGGGTAGAAGGCTCCGTGGAGGGTGGTGTGCAGGGTGGCACGTCCCGATGCCCACAGAGCCCTTCAGCTCCCCAAGCAGCAGTCTCCCAGGGCTTGGCCCACAGCCACTGCGAGCTTTGGCTTCTACTATGAGGTCCTGGTACAAGTTACGCACTGGCTCATGGTGAAGTCACAGCAGGAAACACCGATCTGGAGCAACTCGACTCATTTCAGGTAAAGAGTGCTGTCAGCAGCACAGCTCACGTGCAGTGGCGCTCCCTAAAGCCAGGCGCGGACTGACTCCCGGGCATGGTTCCTGCCACAACTCCGGGAACCAGATACCGCCACCCCTGCAGCTCAGCATCAGCCTGAGGCCATGCAGTCATTCCAAAGTAGCGAAATTTACCTTATAAACATGCATTTCCCATGTTTTCCTCTTGTGTTCCCCACATGTATCTGTGCCTAAGCACCCTCAGGCTGAGTGACACCCACAGTACTGTCTCCAGCGCCTACCGGGGCCTGATCATACACAGATTCTCAGTCTCAGCGAGCAGAGTGCAGTTTCCGTGCGGGAGGGCAGTTCAAAGGCTTGCAGCTGCCTACAGGGGCCTTCCTTGGTCATCCGTGTTCCCAGTCTTTCCTGCTTATTACCAATTCTGTCTTGCATCACTGGCTAATACATATGTCAGGGTTTTCTCATGCCAAGATTTCAAGAGTTCGAGGGAGAAGAGAAGCAGGGCGGACCTGGAATAAGGGTGGAATCCAGCAGGTATGGCCGACGGAGGGCATCCCAGCAGGAGGAGGGAAAGCAGAGATGTAGAAACGGGTTCGGTCTGGCCTTTGGCTTGTGGGGGACGAGGTGGAGGTGAGAAAACCATCTTGGCTGGATTGGGAGAGAGGAAGGGATGGGAACTAACTCTCTGGAAGCCGATGTCCAAACAGTCATCCATGCGTGCACGCGGCCCGGATCTGCCTGGGGCACATCTCGCTGGTCTAGGCCTGCCTAGACCCATGGGCATGAGAGACTGAGGAACCTTCTGGAAAGGCCAAGGGAAACAGGTAGGGCATCTGGTCCAAGGGGCAAAGCCTTGGGGTCAAGAGTGAGGAATGCAGGAGTGAAAGGTGCTGTCTGTGCTGGGATGAGGTTGGGGTAGGAGACAATCCTGAAAACAGAGCACCTGCTCCCAAAGCTCTGAGGGACCTGGCGGGGCCCCGCCGAGTCCGGTGCCTCCTGGAGAAGAGCGCGCCTTGGTCCTCGGGGTGACGGCCAGGGCTCTGCTCGGAAGGCAGTGCTCCTCGTGGCTGCTCACGGCAGGCGGGAGACAGCTGCTTGCCGAGCCCCAGAGGCTCGTGAGCTCCTGGGAGAGCATTCAGGGGTCTCTCCAAACCTCTGCATCTCCCCACTCCTCCCTGAGCAGGTACTTGCAAGTGACAACAAAACGGTCCTGGCGACTCCTAGAGAGCTTCTGCTTCTCGGGCTGTCGAGGGCTGGGGAACTTGGGTTGTTCAATTTTTATAAACACCCAGAGCAAAGTAACATTACTTCCCTTTGACGAATGAGGACACAGAGGCCAAGAGGAGTCATGTGACTGACCAAAGGCCACAGCTCTGAGTGGAAGCGCTGGGATTTGAACCAGGCAGCGTGGTCCTGAGCTTGGGCTCTTCCTAACGCCTTCACTGCCCTCACCTCTTTGCGTCTGCACCACAGCACACATCGCAGAGAAGAATGCCCACGGCCGGGCTGTCCTCAGGGCTCTGCAGGTGGGCGGCCAGCCAGCTGGCCCAGCTACTGCTTGCCCTGTCCACCTCCCTGCCCCACCTTGCCCAGCCCGGCCTCTCTGGGCCTGTGGCTGTTGTTACGGAGGGGACCCCCACCCCTAATCTCAGGATGGGTGATTCCAGGGTGCAATAAGCCGCTGAGTACTGTGACTGGCTGAGCTCCCTTCCCTAATCCCCATTCTGTCCTGTTTATCTGAGGGCCTGGGGCAGGGGGGAAGCAGGCAGGACAGACTGGGCCAGGCCAGGCCCCTGCCTGGGCTGCAGCAGAGCCCGGAACCATGAGGGTGGCGCTGGGCATGCTCTGGCTCCTGGCCCTCAGGCCCCCACCCCAGGCCTGGAGCTCCTGTCCACCTCAGTGCAGCTGCAGCCTCCAGGTCCTGGGCGATGGCAGCATGGCCAGGTAAGGCGCCAGGTGTGTGGGTGGCATCCCAGCCCCCAGCTCCACCAGCTGGCTAGGGTGGGAGGGTTGGATGCCGGCTCAGAGAGTAGCCAGGTGAGATCTCCATTTCCCGGGACCTGAGGCTGGTCTGTGCTGAATCACTGTCTGGCCAGCAAGGCATGGCTCTGCCTCAGAGGTACCAGGCACCTCTGCAGGAGGAGTGCGGTGGGGCACAGGTATGCAGCCCCAGGATATCCTTCCCGAATCCTCCTCCAGGACTTCTCCCCTTTATCTCTTCCTCCCTCCCTTCCTTCCTTCCTTCCTCCCTCCCTTCCTTCCTCCCTCCCTCCCTCCCTCCCTTCCTTCCTTCCTTCCTTCCTTCCTTCCTTCCTTCCTTCCTTTTCCCCCTCCCACCATTCTCTCCATATCTCCTTAGCCTCCTCTTTCCCAGGCCTTTCCTATTCTCTTGCCCCATCTCTCAGGGTGCCCATTCACATCCCAGGTATCTCTGCCCACCCTCCCAGGATGGACCGCCTGCCTCCTATGCACTGCCTTTTGGGTCTCCTCTGGCAAAGCCCTTGGGGCCTCAGCCTTGGCCTCTTCCTAGGGCTCTCCGACGGCCGGGACTGCCCATTCTTTTGCAGCAAGCGCCCTTCCCTCCCTCCGCACCTCTCTCTGACTTTCCCCACCCCTCTGAGCTCTGGGGGCACCTCCATCCCCCCTCCATGGGCGTCCCTGGGCCATGGGGTTTGTGCGCCCTGCTCTTCCACCCCCACCATGACTCCCTCTCTTTCTCCTCCTCTGTCTTTAAAGCATCTTTCCCCTGACACTTCAGTTTGTCCATCCATGAGCACCAAACCCCACCTCACTCAGGATTCACCTGGCCCAGGGCCTCTCCCACAATCTTTCCCACCTTCTGGAATGCCATCTTCCTTTCCCCCTTAGGTGGGTGTAGGGGAGACACTGGTGGCTCCTGATCAGGCAGCAGTATTGTCAGCGCGCCTCTCAGTGTCCCAGCCTGGGTGCTGGCTGACTGGGTGTGAGGGAGGCGGTGGGAGGCTGGAGGCACAGGAAGAGCTCCACGTGTGGCTCAGATCTCTGTACTCCAGCTCACGCGGCCCGTCAGCCATGAGGGGCCCCTTCCACAGGGAAGCCAGGCGACCGTGGGCTGCAGGGCCTCCTCCCACCACAGGAAGCACCGGCTGAGCCCGCAGCGTCGGGCAGGCCTGTGCTGGGACCCTGACTCTGCCTGTTGGCGATGGGCAGGGGCAGGGACGGGGAGGACCTGGGGACAGGTTAACCTTCGTGTGGAAAAGGACTCTCCAAGGACAGCGTCTAGGCCCCTATGTCAGCCCGTGGCCATCCTGCCTCTGACACCAGAGCTCTCGCCACAGTCTACCTGGAGCCTCACAGCTGTTCGCCAGCCCGTGTGCAGGGAGGTCCTGCCAGGGGAGGAGGCCTGAGCGGCTGCGGTGCCCACGGGCACGACGTGTGGGGAGGCCGAGGCCCCTTGCATCTCGGCACCTCCCGGCCTCCCAGGCCGGCTCCCGGACAGCTGCTCCATCCTGCCGGTGTGTGAGCCCTTGCGGTGAGAGCCAGCCCTGCGGCCTAGACTTTCGTGCCAAACTCACAGCCAAAACGTCAGGTGCCGCTGTCGGGCAGGAGGTGCCTTGGCAGGCGCTGTGGAGACTGACACACCGGCAGGGCTGGTGGCATCTCTGCCTGGCCACCAGCCTGGGCCCTGCGGGCGACCCACGTGTGAGCTGGCACACACATGGCCTCCTTTGCCCCCAACCACCCGTGAGGTGGACTCTATTGTTAAGGGGACACAGAGGAAAGAGATGGTCATGTAACGTGCTCAAGGACAGGGCAGCAAGCAGAGCCCAGGTGTGAGTCTGGCTGGAGGGTGGGGGTGGGGCTCAGTCAGAGGGGGAGGCACCTCAGTGGCTGGTTTCTGATGCTCTTGGCATATAGTTTTTTATAGTTTATGCCGCCTTCTTGGCATATAGTTTTTTAAATGAAGAAAAGCCCAAATGGTTACAAAGCAGAGCTGCAATTTGACAATCAATACTTTCAGCCCATTTGCAAAAGGACATGCGTGTGGGGATCTTGGGACTCCTGAGTGCTGTACTTTGGTGGGGAGGGAGGGCAGTGCCCGGCATGGCAGAATCAGCTTGAGGTCCCTCGGGGTGACAGAGACCAAGCCGCCCCGGGGGGACCCCGTGAAAGGCTCTGAAATCAGCCCTCCCCACTCCACCCCGTCCCAGAAACCAGGAGGGGCTGGATCCCGCCCATCCCAGAGCCCCGCAGCTTGGAGCCAGGCAGGTGTCCCGGTCCCCGCAGAGCAGCGGCCTCAGGCAGGAGGTGGGAGGGTCTCGCCTGCCTGACCCTCGATCCGACGCCCCCTTTCTGTGCCTAGGACCGTGGTATGCAACGACCCGGACATGACCCTGCCCCCCGTGGCCATGCCGCCGGACACCTGCCGGCTGCGCCTGGAGCGCACGGCCATCCGCCGGGTGCCCGCCGCCGCCTTCGCCGCGCTGCGCCGCCTGGAGCAGCTCTGGCTGCCCTACAACGCGCTGGGCCGGCTGGGCGCGCGGGCGCTGCGGGGCCTGGGCCGCCTGCGGGAGCTGCGCCTGCCGGGCAACCGCCTGGCTGCCTTCCCCTGGGCCGCGCTCGGGGACGCGCCGCGGCTGCGGCTGCTGGACCTGCAGGCCAACCGGCTCGCCGCTGTGCCGCCCGGCGCCGCGCGCTTCCTGCGCAACCTCACCTTCCTGGACCTCTCCAGCAACCGGCTGCTGCGGCTCCCGCCCGCGCTCCTGGCCGCCTGGGCTCCGCTGCCCGCCGCGCCCTCCCTCCCGGGCCGCCCCGGGCTGGTCCTAGGTGAGAGCGGCCCCTTCGCCTCGGGTCTGTGCAGGACGCCACGCCTCTCTGGGCTCTGCCTCTTTCCCTGGGAAATAGACCAGGCGCCGGTCCTGGGTTTGAGTGGAGGCTGGGTGCCGGGCACATACTGGTAGGTAAGGTTAGCAGTTCAAATTCTGGCCCTGCCTCTTACTAGCTGTGTCCCTGGCTCAGCTTCTCTGCGCCCGTTTCCTTTAGAGAAGAGAGGTTGATAGAAAGATCTAGTCAAACATGCAGGCCTGTGGGCACAGAGCTGGCAGCCATGGGCAACTGGGCAGCACAGGGACGTGCCCAACTCCCCTCAACCCCCCCAGCCCAGCACCTAGGGTGCTGCAGCCCCAGGACCATCTGGACCATCTGGGCGCAGAACAGCCTCTCCCAAGGCCACACCCCTCTGAGGACAGTCCCATCCCAGGACCTATCAGGGGTAAGGTAAAGACCCAGTCACCAGAGACTCTGATGGGGTATTTCAGCTCCAGACCATCCTCAACCCCCTCCCCCCTCCCCCCCCTCCCCGCCACAGCCCGGGGGTTTGCCAGGCGCACAGAGCTCCCCCCTCTCCTGCTTTCCTCCTTCCCCTGCTCCGTACTCTTCCTCTCAGCCTCCTTCTGGGAAACCCAAAGCCAACAATCTTCACAGCACGTCCCCCCCCTCCCCCCCCCCGGCCACCGAGATTCCTCTGAGCTCTCGGCACAGGCCCTGCCATGCTCTTGGCTGACCTGTAGTCCTGGATGGCCATCAGCATCAGTGTGCCCCTGAAGGTCCCCACTCTCCCTCCTGTCCCTCATAGAACGGACCCTTACGCACCAGGGGTAGCAGTGCAAGCACAATCCCCCCTGTTTTATAGACGAACACATAAACTGGGGGTTACAAAGTGGAGGGTTTGGGCCAATGCTCCTGTCATGAGCCGGTCTGGTTCCCAGTCCCCTGAGGGTGGGGAGCACCCGCTGCGCAGAGGCGAGGTGTGTAGCATGAGAGAGGTCTCCTGGCTGGACAGGTCTGGGCCTGGGGGCTGGAGGGCTTGCCCTGGAAGTGGCTCCGGGAGGGACTGTCAGGAGCCTCCCTGGGAAGCAGGAGGGAACAGCAAGCCCTTCAGCCCCGCCCCCTCCAGAGCCTCCGACACGAAGGGCACCTTCTAGGGAAGCACCTCCCTGGACAAACGTTTATTTGAAAATCAAGTTGAACTGGAGCGTCCTTTTCTTAAATATTTGGTGACTTGTTTCCAACAACCATGGCAGGCAGCCAGGGCAAGGTGTGCTGAGCCAGGTCACAAATAAGGGGCAAGAGACGTCTGCGTGCAGCCAGGAGACGGCCCCGGAGGCTCGGTTCCCACTGCTGCCCGCTCTTGCTCTGGTCCTGTCCTGGTCCTAACAACCACTGGCTGCCAGGTGAACTAGGCCTTTCTTGTCCCAGGCACCTCCCTGCGGGGGTGGGGTGACAGGTGGGGACATACATTCTGGAAAATTAATTTTAATGACACAACGCATGCATGAATATATGTGAACATTTAAAATATTTTAGAAAGGCTAACGTTTCTGTCCCTTCTCCCCCTCATAAATGGTAGCCACTCTTATGTTTATTTTCATGTTTCCTGTCTTCCACAAGATATCTACATACACATACATACACACACATAGGAAGTTTATGTGTGTTTTACATACAATTTTATCATATTGTATATATCAACCAGCACCAATTTCCTACCCAGGAGTGTGTCTCGGAGATGTTTGTTAGTTACTGCAAGGATCAGCTTCACGTGGTTAAACCGGTGCCTAACATTTCATAGCGCCGCTTCCTCAGCCAGTCCCCTTTAACGGACCTTCGGGCTGTGTTCCTTATTTTAGTCACACCTGCTCTTGACTCTGCAGCCTGGTACCTGCAGACATCTCTCTAGGGGCTGGGGGCGTGGCAAGCTCACGGAGCGTGCACGCTCGATGTTCTATTGTTCCCCAGGCATGTGGTGTCCGCTCTGCAAGCTGACTTGAGCCCTTATGAATGTGGGCCATAGTTCTAGGCGCTGGGAATGCAGCCGTGAGCACAGCTGATGCAGATCTACTTTCTCATGGGGTTAACAGTTAACGTGGCCGATGTTTCACTTTGCCAATGGCGGGTGACCGCCTCACTGTCCTGTGACTCTGCCTTTTGCAGTCATTTACTGGGGACTCTGTACCAGGTGCAAGCCAGAGCAGGCAGTGACGACTCGTTACACGCACTTCACCGGGGACGGGGAGCAGCCGCCCGCTGGATGGGGAGGGCTGGGAGGGCAGAAGGGGCCAGTGCTCTCACATGAGTTGTGAACATCCAGCAGATCTGAATGCAGCCTTTCCACACTCACATCCTCCTTTCAAACAAACCGAACGCCTGCAGATACATGTACAAGACACACCGATTCCTAGACACACTGCTATCACATTCAATAACAGTCTTTGGGGGATAAAAAGTACATCATATTAAATGCATTTATTTTGCATTTCAGAAATGCAAACACATAAAGAGGATTTGTGCCTGAGAATTGAGGACACAGGATGCCCTGTCTCTGTTGGAGGTTTTGACAGGGGGTGGGGGCGGGGGTGGGCAGTGACCTTCCAGCTCTGAAAGACATGGGAGCGCAGCGGGGCGACATAGGGTTTGATTTCCTGGCCTCCTCTCTTCTCTCCTTTGGAGCCTGTGTCAGGGGACCCAGGCTCAGACAGCCGCCCTGCTGCGTGGTGCCGGCCGTGTCACTCACACTGGGAGGGCAGGGGTCACAGCACTGCCGCGACGGGCTTTGGCGCATAGCGAGCACCACAGGAATGCTCACTGGCCAGTGGCCTGAAAGTGTCCCTCCAAGGCTGGCGGGGTCATTGCTGATGCTGTGGGTGCTGTGTGGCCTACCCGGACCTGATATGATTCTGTTTCATTTATGCTCATGACAACCTGACAAGGAAGCAGTGAGGCCTCAAGAGAAAGAGCAGGCTGAGGGGGCAGGGCTGGGGGGTCCAGGGGGCAGGGCTGGGGGGTCCAGGGGGCAGGGCTGGGGGGCCGAGGGGGCAAGGCCTGGGGGCAAGAAGTGGGGTGGGAGGCCAGTTCTGCTGGCTGAGCTCAGGACTTGCCTAGGCCTCCCAAGGGGGAGGGAGTGGGCCTGGGTTGGGAACAGCCGGGCTGATCTCTGGCCTCTCACCCTGCAGGGCTGCAAGACAACCCCTGGGTGTGCGACTGCCGACTCCACGACCTGGTCCACTTCCTGGAAGGCGGGGCCCCGCACCTGGCCTTCATAGAGGCGGGGCTGCGGTGTGCCGGCCCGGGCGGCCTGGCAGGCGTGGCCTTCCGCCAGCTGCAGCTGAGGAGGTGCCAGGGACCCGAGCTGCGACCGGGCGTGGCCAGCGTCACGTCTCCCTTGGGCAGCACAGTGTTGCTCCGTTGTGGGGCCACTGGCGTCCCTGAGCCCCAGATGAGCTGGAGGAGGGTCAGTGGGCGCCCACTCAACGGCACAGGTGTGTGAGCTGCAGGGACCACCATGCTGAGATCCCACAGGGCAGGCGAGTCAGGGTCCCAAAGGCCGGGGAGCGGGCGGCAGGCCGAGCGGGGCTGCTCACTCCCACTCTGCCCGATGGGGTTGGACAGGCGCCACGCGGTGGCAGGGCCTGGGGACAGGAGCCTCCATGGCGGCTCTCAGCTGTCCTGTCATATCCCACCAGCCCCTCTATTGGAGGCTCAGGCCCCCGAGAGGGCAGCATGCTGACATGTGGTGGGAGGTGCTCTTAGTGTGTTTAATATTTATAGTGAGTCTCCCAGTTGCAAATATTAAGTTGGTATCACTAGGAGTAACTTTTGATGTGAGTTACATTCATGAAGCTCTTTGTTAAATGTATTCTGGCCATCATGTCTTTGAGCTTTGAAGAGCAATCTTATTCTGTATAAGGAACCTGAGGTTCCGAGAGGCTAAATGCCTGGCCTCCATCAGCAGCTCCGACGGGAGGCCTGGGCGCAGACCGCGACCCGGTGACTCCACAGTGCGGCTCTTTCACCCGGAGACGGAGGGCTCGTCTCTGGCCCGCCTGGGCTGGAAGGGGTGCGGGGCCAGCGCTCGGCGCCCACGGAGAGTTAGGAGGAGCCTCTCTCAGTGTCTGGCCGGAACGCTTGGCTCCACCCAGCTTTCTTCTCTCTCCTGCACCCAGGTTGGCCAGTGCTGCTCTAGAACAAGGGGTTTGGAGTCAGGGTGCAGGGAGCTGTGCAGGGAGCGCCATGCCACAGACACAGGCAGGAGGTGCCCTGGAGCTGGTGGGCTCCCGTCTCGCGCCCCCACCGGCCGCTGCCTGGTCAGCGCTGCAGAGCTCCAGGGCCCGAGGAACAGTGGGCATGGGGCCGGCCTAGAAGGCGGAGCATTCTTGGGCACTGACTCATTCTGTCTCCCCAGATTAGAGCCTTGGTGGCCTCAATCTCCTTGGCTAGTCTAGGAAAGGTTGGGTGAGCACCAGTGTTTTCTTGGGGTGACAAGGCCTTCAGTGGCGTGTACACAGTCCAGGCTGCGAGCTTGGCCCTGGGAGGGAGCCTGGGCACAGGCACCCTCCTCATCCATGTCTTCCTCCCCCCCCCCCCCCCCCCCCCCCCAGTGCACCAGCAGGTCTCCAGGGACGGCACCAGCTGGGCGCTGCTGGGCCTGCCCGCCGTGTCCCACCTCGACGCCGGGGACTACGTCTGCCAGGCCAGCAACTTCCTGGGCGCCTCCGAGGCCCTCACCTCCTTGGTCATCACCGAGCCCCCGGCTTCCACCGAGCGCAGCGGGAGCCCGGGGGCCCCACGGGCATGGACGGGCGAGGGGCCGGGAGCCGCTGTGTACGACAGGCTGGTGGCCCGGCGCGTGCCCCCCACGCCTGGGCCTGCAGGGCCCGGCACGGAGGAGGGCGGGCCGACGGGACCCCAGGAGGCCCGGACAGTGACAGCTCTCAAGGTGGTGGGGGACACGCGCCAGAGTGTGACGCTGGTGTGGAAGGCGCCCCGGGCCAGCAGCGTGGCCCTCAGCGTCCTGTACGCCGTCCTCGGGCAACGGGCCATGCGGCGGGTGGCCGTGCCGCCCGGGAGGACCAGGGTCACCCTCCGGGGGCTGGTGCCCGAGACCAAGTACGTGGCCTGTGTCTGCGCGTGGGGCCTGGCGCCCCGGAAGGAGCAGTGCGTCGTCTTCTCCCCCGACGAGGTGGCAGACGCCGAGGCCACTCAGCGGCTCATCAACGTGGTTGTGGCCAGCGTGGCCGCGGTCATCGCACTGCCCCTCACGCTGCTCGTGGGCTGCGGGGCCCTCCGCAGGCGCTGCCGCCGGTGCCGCGCCGGGCACTCCGCCGAGGCCACCAGCACCTACCTCAGCCTGGATGGGCTGAGCCTCGGCCTGGGCGAGCACTCGGGGGTGCGGCCCCAGCCCAGCCTCAGCGAGGCTGACGGGCTCCTGTCTGTCCGCTCCAGCTCCAGCCTGGACTCTGCACCCGGGAGCGCTAGGGGGGGCGGGCAGGTGGACGAGTACTTGTGCTGAGGCTCCGACCCCTTCCCCCACGGGCTCACCCACTCCTCCCACGTGGGTGCCTGCTCGCTCCTCCACTACACACGACAAGAACTAACACCTATTAAAGTGCTTCCTATGTGCCAGGAAGTGTTCTAAGTGCTTTATATACATTAACTCATTTAATTCTTACAACAATCGTTTGCAGAAGACACCTCTGCAATTCTCTCCCCATTTTCCTGGAGCAGAAGCAGGGGAATTAAGTAACTTGCTGTGGGACCCTCATCAGAGCACACGGTGCTCCAGGCCAAGTTGCCTCGCTCAGGTGCAAAGGCAGGACCCAGCGGTGGCCCAGCGTGCGCTCGCAGGCGGCCTCTCTGTAACCGGATGCTGGTGTCGCTATTTGGCAAGAAGCCTCTTTTGCCTGAGCTCCTATACCGAGTGCTGCGGACCAGCAGGGGGCTGGCCCCTATGTCTGTGGGCTGCTTTGTGGGAAGAACTACTCTGTTTAATGGCTCCTTGTCAGCAATGGCTCCTTGGTCTGCAGTAAAGACTCTCCTGTGTGCCCACGACTTCTCACGTCTTCTCCATCTGAGCCCGGGCGTCCGAGGGCCTGTGCCCCACACGCCTGTGCGGCCGTTTCGCTGCACATGAATGAAGCAACAGCGCAGGCCCCGAGCAGCGAGCGGCACTTACGTTTGCACAGCCCACAGGTCTGGGAGTGGCAGGTGGCTCTGCCCCGTGTGTCTTATTTGGGGCCCAACATGGAGAGCTGGTGGCCACTGGGGCAGCTCCTTTCTCGGGGGGTCAGATGATATCAGAGGAATGTGACGCCTCTCAAACTCTTGGCTTAGAATGGGCACACTGCCATTTCTGCCCAATTCTATCTGCCAAAACCAGTGCCATGGCCAAACCCAACTTAAACGGGAGGAGGACAGTTCTCGCTTGGAAGTCATGGTGGGGCAGCACGATTGGCTGAGCCGTAATCTCATCTACTGCGTTGCCCACAACCACGCAAGCGGGACGTGGCCACGCACAGTTGGCCGGCAGTGAGGCCTTACTGCTGGCATCTGTGCGGTGTGGCGGCGGTGGCGCTCACAGGGCCTCACACACGCCTCCGAGCAGCAGCGCGTTTGTGCGTCACACACACCAGCCTCCCTGTGGACACTGACTGATTCTCACACTTTTCCTCTGGGCGCCATTCTGCCTGGAGAGAGTAGTTTGATTTTCAATGAGTTCTAGAGGTTTGAATGGTGCTCATTGACTCACGAATGTCAGTCTGGAGGGGCTGAGAGGTGCCCGGGCGCAGCCCCGTGCACCGGGCTGTCTGCGCACAGCTCGCCCTGCCCATGCAGCCGTGTCTGTGGTGCTTCCTAAAACTTACCTTGGCTCCCGGGGGCGTCTCCAGGTCTCCCAGTCACTCAGGGGCCACTGGAAAGGAGGCCTCCTTCTCAGCTCACTTAGCGCTGGGCCCCTGAGGGCCTGAGTGTGGGCGTCCACAGACATGCCGTGAGTCTCGTCTGCAGCACTGAGCTCTACCAAAGGAGCATCCGGGGTATTTGGCGCCAAAACCTTGGGGTAACAACACCTGAGAAGATCTGGGACAGCAAGTGATCCACGGAAACGAACTGACTAACATCACCTAGGAGACGCCAGTGGTGCTGAACACTCGCTTAATATAAGCCAGGGTGCTGCTGGGATTTCTAAGGTTATTTCCTCTCACATTTACAAAGACCTTACGACATATTTTCCTGCTTTCTCTCATTTGACCCTCACAGCAGCTCCTCATAGAGGCTGGGCTACTGGACTGCATAGACGAGAACACTGAGTCCGAGAGCGGAGTAATTTACAGGGGTTGTGGTGATTTTCTCGGAGGGTCCAAGTCTTTGGTAACTTTCTGGCCAGCTGAGGGTCAGTATTCAGTGTGGATCTCTGCAATGCGATCCGCGGCAGCTCACCACATGCATGGGTGTGCTGTGCCACGGAGCCCGGGATCTCATCTACTGCGTGAGAGCAGCGGTGCCCGTGCACACCGAATGTCCATACATAGATGCCTTTTGCACATCACCTAGGACTTCAAAGCAAGCACTTCTTATTGTTAGTATTTATCCAGCACGTGTGTGTGTGTGTGTGTGTGTGTGTGTGTGTGTGTGAGAGAGAGAGAGAGAGAGAGAGAGAGAGAGAGAGAGAGAGAGAGAATTCAAACTCATCTGGACAAAATAACCCCAGATGGTCACCCCTGCAATCCCTGTAACCATCTTCCCCCATGTGTTCTGTCTTCTCTGATGTGCTCTTACAGAGGATACTCGGGCTGGATTGTGCTCATGAATATTCAAGTCATTGGAAAAAACAAATTCCCGTTATAAAAAAATAAAATGATGTCTTGTTTATATATTAGCCTTTGTTGTATGAGTCTGTTTAGTCTGAGTCAGTCCCTGAAAACCTGATGTTTTTTGAGTCCTGTGAAAAGCAGTCTGGCCACCCATGCAGACGGCCTGCCCGCACGGGGTCCCACAGCATACTGCCTTCCGGAGCCTTCTTTGGAGGGCTGGATCCATAGCCTCTCGTCATGCCTTTTCTGAATGGTGCGTAAATATGCTCTCCTTTGCCCAGGAGAAGCTGTGTCTCATGTTATTTGTCTGTAATTGCATGTCTAAGTTGAAGGGTATGGAAGGCAAATAAAAGAAATTCTGTCTTGGAAGTAGATGTGGGCTATTAAAACTAGATTTTCATTCAAGGGACCCAGAGAGCAATGCGCTTAGAGAACTAGAGCTGGGAATTTTTTTTTTTATTGATGAGAGAGAGAGAGAGAGAAACATCGATGCGAGAGAGAAACATAGGTCAGTTGCCTCCCGCACACACCCTGACAAGGGATTGAACCCCACAACCTGGGTATGTGCCCTGACCAGGATTGAACCCACCACCCTCTGGTGTGTGAATGGCACTCCAACCAACTGAGCCACGCCAGCCAGGGCTAGAGCTGGAAATTTCTGTTTTGACTATCATATAAGCCAGTAGAGACAAAAAATCATCTTCAAGTATTTGAGCATATTTTACTTGATTGCAAGGGCTTTCTTTTAGCCAGGATAGGTTATGTTTATGCTGTGCTAACAATTCCCAATTTTCAGTGGTTTAACATAGAAATATGTATTTTTGCTCTCACAGATCTACCTACGTCAGGAGGGACAGTGCACGAGGGGAGGGCTCTGCTCCACCCACTCACGCAGGGGCCCAGGCCGATGACCCCACCACCTGAATGTCAGCAGTGGCTGCAACAGGGAAGGAGGAACGGAGAA
Source organism: Eptesicus fuscus (assembly GCF_027574615.1). Taxonomy (NCBI): domain Eukaryota; kingdom Metazoa; phylum Chordata; class Mammalia; order Chiroptera; family Vespertilionidae; genus Eptesicus; species Eptesicus fuscus. The sequence goes on along the minus strand of NC_072489.1, from coordinate 130,835 downwards.
GCATGTCGGGGCTTTTAAGACATTATTTGCTCTAACATTTCATCAGCAAGAACGTTAGTCCCATAGCCCGCCTGTCTCAGGGGTGGGAACATGGCCTCCGTGGGTCCATCCGGGCACAGGCCTGCCACTGAGCCTGGGTCCCAGCTCTGACACGGTGGCCAGCAGCAGGTGAGGGAAGAGCAAGGGCAGCATGTCTGTTCCTTACAGGTCACGTAGTCTCTGTCCGAGATGTCCCAACGTCCTGCCAATTGAAGAGTTCAGAAACTTTCTGATTAATATTCTGTTAAGACAAGCCAGGAAGCTGATGCCCAGAAGCCATTTCTCTTTAATATTTCATAAACATGGAGTAAGTTCTCTCTTATACTCTGTCTCTACCACGATAAGAGCCCAATTCCTAAAGGCATCTTGCAAGAAGAGAGGTGGGGGTGTAATATCCTCAGACACCTTCCCCTTGTTGTTGAATCTATTGAGTTTAGAGACCACTCATTATTTAAGAAAAATAATACAACCCAAGTAACTTTTTTTGTTTGTTTGTTTTATAGTTTATTGATTTTTTTTCAGAGAGGAAGGAAGAGGGATAGAGAGCTAGAAACATCGATGAGAGAGAAACGTTGACCAGCCGCCTCCTGCACACCCCCTACCAGGGATGTGCCCGCAACCAATGTACATGCCCTTGACCGGAATCGAACCTGGGACCTTTCAGTCCTCAGACCGACGCTCTATCCACTGAGCCAAACCGGTGTTGGCCCAAGTAACATTCATTGTCCTAGTCTCCTGCCTTAACTGACAACATAGCTCCTCCAAGGCCCATATGCCACGTAAGGACCCAGAGGGTGAGGGGCCAGCAGAGGAGGGGAGCAGAAGTGCCCGCGATGCCAGATATTTCACACCCGTGGGTGTTTTCAGCAAACCACTGGTAGGTTGGGTTGAGCTAGACTCATTTGAAGAGACTAATATGGAATGAACAGAGAAAAATTTGTGGGGGATGGAGAGTTCTGTAGGCCCTTATATTTTGGGGTGAGAACAGAATTCACTGTGGTTTCTGATACCCACAGAGTAAAACACGTTTTTTCCAGGAAGCAAAATGACAAAACCTTGGCCAACCTGGTGGGGGCTCTGGAATGCGAGTCGCCCTTCAGTGTTGTCCTTGTCGGTCACACTGCCCGTGCGGCTGCTCACCACCGCAGTCCCTGCCCGGGCCACGTTCGGCAAGAAGGACCTCTGCAAGCACTCCTCTCCGGTGAGCACCCACTCACTCCGGGAGGGTCCATTCACCCCAGCTCTGTGCCCACAGCACGTCCTGCGTTAATTCTTACCTCACGAGGGACTCAGAGACCTGGGCCGGTCACAGGGTTAGACTGTGAATCCGGCAGGTGTGTCTGCTCGGATGGAAAGCTGGGGCGGAAGCAGCTTAGTAGGGACCCATGGCTCCCTCACTGGCTGCACACTGAGGCCATTGGCAGGGAGCAGTGTGTGTCCTGAGTCTTAGGGGAACCATGGGACCTCAATATTCATCAGGAAGTGCCCCTGGTAACAGAGAAGGAGAGTCTGTTGGTGTGGGAGGAGAACTGAAATTTATTACTCGAGGGTGGTGAACACACAACACAGGTGATGGAGTGCTGCATGCTGGGGACTTTATTCTACATCAGGCGTCCTCAAACTACGGCCCGCGGGCCACACGCGGGGGTTTCTACCGTTTTGTTTTTTTACTTCAAAATAAGATATGTGCAGTGTGCATAGGAATTTGTTCATAGTTTTTTTTAAACTATAGTCCGGCCCTCCAACGGTCTGAGGGACAGTGAACTGGCCCCCTGTTTAAAAAGTTTGAGGACCCCTGTAATCTACATAATCTCAGAGTTACCTAGAAGCACTCTGAATGTGTATTAATTCCCTCATTTTGCAGAGGAAATTACTTCGAGGCTCATAGAGGTTAAAGGACCTTCCAAAGATGTCGTGACAGGGAGGCTGAGCTGGAAAGAAGGCCGCAGGGGCAGTGTCTGCACAGGGCTGCTCACCACTGCACTCCTTGCACCCAGTAGGTGTGTAGCTTGGAGCAGATGACGAATAAATATTTGTTGACTGAATGATGGGTGGCAGAGCAAGTACCCAAAAATCACATATGTATCACTTTAAATGTAGGCCTTTCCTTCTCATTATGGGAAATACACAGCATTCAGGAAAATTTGTGAGAGCCAAGATTTAAAACACACACACACGTTTTAGTTTGATCAGAAACTAAACCACTGTCTGTGGTCTGCCTTCCGAACCACGACGCTTCCCCTGATCCTGATTGCCATGGGCAGAGGCAGCTGTGTGCAGCGGAAGCAGGCCTCGGCCAAGCCAGGTGTGGGAGGGAACCTTTCAGGGGCGGGGTGTAGTCACAAGATTACTTGTCACCCATCACCTGCATTCATTTTTAGAGGATGGTTGGAAATTCTAGGTTTCAGGAACCAATTGTGATTGATGAAGTATTAGATGAAATTTTTAGAATGTTTTTATTGATTTCAGAGAGGAAGGGAGAGAGAGAGAGAGAAACATCAATGATGAGAATCACTGATTGGCTGCCTCCTATATGCCCCACACTGGGCATCGAGTCTGCTACCCGAGCATGTGCCCTGACAGGATTTGAACCATGACCTCCTGGTTCATAGGTCAACACTCAACTACTGAGCCACACCGGCCGGCTGGATGAATTTTGGTCAAATCACCTGATCCATGATGCTCAGAGTTCTCGGCCTCCTCCCACTCCTGCTCATTCTGAAAGAAAGCTCACCCCTTAAAGCCTGTGGCATGGCTCCAGCACAACCCACCTTCTGGAGTCTCAGATCTTTTTGCAAGAAGTGGAGGGAAGGCAGTGTCAAGACAGAATTGGACATCTGGCCTTGAGTTTGCCTTCTGAACTTAAGAACCAGACAAAGGGTGAGTTTTCTGACCTTAGTTAAGAGTCATAGTTCCCTGACCAGGTTCTTCCTGAGCTTGTGGTTGGGGCCACAATAGACCTTATTGTGTCCAGTGGCTTTTCAACTGCTATGCTGACCTACATCGCCAAGGATCACCAATAATAGGATTTGCCTCTCGGAAGCTGGGACTATCTTATTCAAAATTCCCAAGGTAATTCCTTACAGAGGAATATGGCTTCAGTTTCTCACTATTTGCTGCTAGTTCTGGTCCTTCTGGGTTCGCATGCAGCTCAGCCATCCTGTGTGCCAGGACCTGCCTGCACAGAGGAGACGTTTGGCAGGTCTGCTGCACTGGCAAGAAGCCAGAGGGCTGAGGGGGACGGGCTGCTTAGGGGATACTTTGGAGGGGAAGTAGGCCTAGAATTTTCAGGAAATCAGCAAAATCTCTAGGAGACCCATTCTAGTTGATACTGAACTTTGATGAGCTGTGAACTTTTACCAAAATAGATCTAATTCTTTTATTTCAAGTGAATAATATTTTTTCTAATTCACACACCTAATGCCAGGATATGCCTGGTCCCACTTCCCAGTTCTCTGATGTTCACCTTAAAGCTTGTCTGTTTCTCATGCAGGACTCTGCAGTGCATGTCCAGCTCCTTGGAAAAGATCCCAGGGAACCTTCCTGAAGAGTTCAGGCACGTGAGGATTGCACACGCGTCCTTGTTTAAGCTGCCCTGAGGGTCCTGCGTCAACATAAGCACCAACATGACTCAACTTCACGATGTCACTGTGATCCACCCAGGAGCCTTGGAGTACCTGTCAGAAGTGAAGGAGCTGAGACGCGGGGAACAGACTCTGTTCAGTGCTGTGGGCAGTGTTCCGTGCCACCCCGGGCCCGAGGGTCTTAGATCTCAAGCACAGCACAACTGACATGCTCCCTGGGCTGGCTCTTTAGTGATTGGCCATCTGGTCTACCTTGACCTGTCTTCCAATCGCTGGTAGTGGTATCCAGGAGTCTCTTCTTGACCTGGCCTGCCTACCAGCCATGCCAGCCTCCTGGATGTGGGGCCCAGAGTCTCTCCGGCACGGGGCTGGCTCTGCAAAATAAACCCTGGCTTGTGACTGTCACTTAAGGGGACATGTCCAGGTTGTAAAGTCCACCGCCTCCCGGCTGTTTGGTGAGTCCCTACCTGATTGCAAGGCCCTCTCTCCAAGGCTGGGAAGTTTTTCCATGAAACTGAGCTCGGCACCTGCATGAGCCCCACATCCCAACCCCCAGTGCCAATGTCACCATCAAGGTGGGACAAAGTGTAACCCTGCAATGCCTGGCACAGGCCAGCCCCTCACCAACCATTATGTGGAGGCAGCCCTTGAGCATGTGGATGGTAAGCCACATTCGCCCTCTTGATGTGTCTGGGAGGAGGGGAGGTCTGCAGCAACCCTGTCCTCAGCAGAGAGGCTCTAACCTGGGGGCAGGGAAGATTGGGACAGGCCTGAACTGCACACACCACAAGAAGGCAGTGGTCCATGTCGTATTGTTTTAAATGGTTGCATACAGATCTCTAAGAGATAGATATATTGGAGTTGACAACATCTATAATAATAAAACCATGATATGCAAATCGATTGAACGATCTAACAGCAGAACGACCTTCTGGACGACCATGCTATGACACGCACTGGCGCCAGGCCAGCCAAGGAGTGTGCAATGCAATTGGTTGGGGGGCCCTGCCATTGCCCAATGATTGCCCCACAGAGGAGGCCCAGGACACCGGCCGATGGGGTGACTGATTGGGGGCGGGGTGCTCCGCAATTGCAGAGCCCTGGCCAGGTGGGCGCGGCCATCTGTCTGCACTGTGGTGGGTGGGCAGGGCCTCCCTCTGCGGGTGATAGATCTGGTCCCCCCGTGATCGATGGCCCAACAGGGGGAGGCCCAAGCAGCCAAGTGATAGCACCCCACACCTGTCACCCTCAGAGTAAGGCGACGGTGGCGGGGTGGGGGGCAGCGCTGCACAGATGGCAGACAGTGACAGCAGTGGGGACAGGGCAGCTGCTGGCAGTGGGGGAAGGAAGCCCCAGAGGCCCCAATAGTCGGCCAGGCCCAGGGACCCTAACCCGAGGCTCCTGGATTGCGAGAGGGCGCAGGCTGGGCTAGGGACACCCCTCCCCCACATGAATTTCGTGCATGGGGCCTCTAGTATTGTATAAATACTAGATAATTATATGAACAAATATGATTTTTGAAGGTCTTCTAAATACAAGACCTATACTGTGTATTTTTAAATCATAGAAATTTCTGACTAGGACTAATTCTAGAGATTATCCATTACTAACTTCCTAAATGTGCCTGAGGGGTGCTTGTTTGGAATAAGATTTCCAGGCCCCCGACCTGGAGAGGACTGGATTCAGTGAGTGGAGGCGGGGCCTGAGAACATATTTTAATAAGTCTTCTCCCTCCCCCCTAATTCCTAACACCAGGCAAGGCTGGGGGGTCCTAGATGTGATGGAGGGTACATGGCCCCACTTGCTGAGCAGACCCCATTGGCTGAAGCAGTAAACTAGGACCCAGGGGGGGGCTGGTGGCCCCACAGATGGCCCCACACGCGCCTCATTTCCTGGAGCTCTGGGCTGGAGCCACCTCTAACGCCACCCTGAGGGCAGGATGGGCTCCCGGGGGGTGGGGGGGGGGGGTGAAATCCAGAAGACAGCTAGTAACATCGGGGTACAACCTGAGGAATACAGCCAGCCACCCGTTATTTGCACCCTGAAGGATTAGAAACACTAAATTAACTGAAATGTGGACGTTTCCCTGTCGTTTTGATCACACTTGGTTGGCTTGAGGTTTGACACCAATGAAAGGTAAGTACAGGGTTATTCCTGTCGCCTCTCCCAGGACAGCGAGACCACCCCCTGTCTCTTCCACGATCTTCTCTCAGCGACAGAACAGGCAACACTTAAGGGCACTGCCTGTCCGTCTCCGGAGCGAGGTGACCCCCATTTCGTTTATGAGGAAATTGAGGCCAAAAGCCTCCAAACAACTTGCCCCAAACAGGTGCCTGGTGCGGGTGGGACCAGGCTTTGGCCCCAGGTTCTCAGTCAGTCCGTCCTGGGGAGAGGGTAGGAGGGCGCCTGTCCCAGCTCAAGGCCTCGCCGCGCACGGGAGTCTCCAGCCCCGTTACCGGTTAGCTCCGGGGCGGGCTCCCCCAGGAGGCGCTGCCCTGTCCGCGCTGGTCATCCCCGAGCGGCCTCCACCTCCCGGCCCCAGCCCGGGCGCAGCGGGCACCGGGGGCGGCGGGGATTGGGGGCAGGGGCTGTGGGCAGTGGGGGTGGTGGGCAGTGGGGGCTGTGGGCAGTGGGGGCAGGGGCGGTGGGCAGTGGGGGCAGGGGCTGTGGGCAGTGGGGGCTGTGGGCAGTGGGGGCAGGGGCGGCGGGCAGTGGGGGCAGGGGCTGTGGGGGCAGGGGCGGCGGGGGCGGTGGGGGCGGCGGGCAGTGGGGGCAGGGGCGGCGGGCAGTGGGGGCAGGGGCTGTGGGCAGTGGGGGTAGGGGCTGTGGGGGCAGGGGCGGCGGGCAGTGGGGGCAGGGGCTGTGGGCAGTGGGGGCAGGGGCGGCGGGCAGTGGGGGCAGGGGCTGTGGGGGCAGGGGCGGTGAGCAGTGGGGGCAGGGGCGGTGGGCAGTGGGGGCGGGGGCGGCGGGCAGTGGGGGCAGGGGCGGTGGGCAGTGGGGGCAGGGGCTGTGGGGGCAGGGGCGGCGGGCAGTGGGGGCAGGGGCGGCGGGCAGTGGGGGCAGGGGCGGTGGGGGCAGGGGCGGCGGGCAGTGGGGGCAGGGGCGGCGAGCAGTGGGGGCAGGGGCTGTGGGCAGTGGGGGCAGGGGCGGCGGGCAGTGGGGGCAGGGGCGGCGGGCAGTGGGGGCGGGGGCTGTGGGGGCAGGGGCGGCGGGCAGTGGGGGCAGGGGCGGCGGGGGGCAGGGGCGGTGGGCAGTGGGGGCAGGGGCGGTGGGCAGTGGGGGCGGGGGCGGTGAGCAGTGGGGGCGGGGGCGGTGGGCAGTGGGGGCAGGGGCGGTGAGCAGTGGGGGCAGGGGCGGTGGGCAGTGGGGGCAGGGGCGGTGGGCAGTGGGGGCAGGGGCGGCGGGCTGTGGGGGCAGGGGCGGCGGGCAGTGGGGGCAGGGGCGGTGGGCAGTGGGGGCAGGGGCTGTGGGGGCAGGGGCGGCGGGCAGTGGGGGCAGGGGCGGTGGGGGCAGGGGCGGTGGGCAGTGGGGCGGGGGCAGTGGGGGCAGGGGCGGCGGGCTGTGGGGGCAGAGGCGGTGGGCAGTGGGGGCAGAGGCGGCGGGCAGTGGGGGCAGGGGCGGTGGGCAGTGGGGGCAGGACGAAGGAAAGGGTCTAACCCAGTGATGGGCAACCTTTTGAGCTTGGTGTGTAAACTTCGCCAAGAAACTGAGCATAACTCGGGTAGTGTGTCACTTTGAGGAAAAAACTAACTCCAAGACTCTAGTCGCAAATGTTTCATCCTCAGGAGCAGCAAATGTTTCATCCTCGGCATGCGGCCGCGTGTCATCAGAAATGGCTACGCGTGTCAGTGCTGACACGCGTGTCATAGGTTCGCCATCACTGGTCTAAGCTATTGCTTCCTCTAAATGCCCACCTTGCAGCATTCTTGTCTCCTGTTCAGAGTGCTGTCCTCCCTCTTTATGGCAAACTCCCACTGAGAGGGGGAAAGTTGGATGTTTCAAACACTGTGGCCTGAGCAGTCAGAGCCGTGGGTGAGGCTGTCTGCGGCGGTGTCTGGTCCCAGAGGGGAGAGGGGAGAGAAGCGGGCTGGGCTCCGAGGCGCTGGAGGCAGAGCCTGGGAACAGCCCGGAGAAGGAGATCTGTGTAAAGTCACGTGACTCTCTCTTTTCAAAAAGTGAGCCACACACCCTGATGCTCACCTAGTCCCAGGAGATGGTGAGCCTCAGGCTTATTAGCTTCAGCCCTGAGTGTGTGTGTGACAAACATCTGTCACACGAATGACGATGTAACCCGCCCCTCCCCCGGGGTTTCCTGTGAGATCCCAGGCACAGCTCACTGCCCTCCGGGTGCCCAGCCGGCAAGGGCCAGGCTTTACCCACACCTGTCTCCCCGCAGCGTCCCCGCCGGGACGGGACATGGCCTCGAGGCTGCAGCGGGAGCTGGCCCCTGTGACGCCCCCACCATTTCCCCCTCCCACCCTCACCCGGCCCCTCCCGGCCTCCTGGGCCTGTCTCAAGTTCCACGGCCCCCATTAGCCTTCCGTGACTTAACATGTCCCTCTGGGTGAGACCCTCCGTCTTGCTGTAGCTGCTGGGCCCACCCACGACCTGGACTATTTGGAAAATCAATGTTGGTTGAAACAAATTTTTAAAAATTGAAGACTGCTTTCATATTCAGAGTAATTATTCCCTCGTTTCTTCAAGTTCTCACTTCTTTTTTTCCAAGCATTAGAAGAAAAAACCCTTTTTAGTGGAAATGTTCAGGCATTCTGTAGGAACCACACCAGGGTCCCTGGATAGTCCAGGCCAATGGGATCACAGAGGCCTTGTTGTCAATACACCAGAATGCCCACGGCAGCTCTGAGCAGGAGCCTCATCGGGTGCCCGAGGCCCAGACACCATGAGTGGGCACAAGGACACACGGTGCGCTGTGCCCTTCTGTCATCAAAGGGTGGATGTCTCTGTGTCAGCTAACCTCTGCCTCTGGAGTAACATACAGGCTGCCGACCAGGAGCTGCGCGAGAGCAGCCGGCAGAGCAGAGGCGAGAGAGCTCAGAGAAGCAGAGCGATAGGCTCAGAGAAGGTAGCTCCTGCGGCAGAGAGGAGAGCTCGGACGGAGCCGAGGGCCGGCACTGCCCGATGGGAGGCTAGGAGCTCCCGGAGAGCTCAGAGTCCGCGGCCAGGTCACCCCGCCCGTGTGCTGGGCAGGGAGGCCGGAGGAGCTGCTGAGCCAGCGAGGCCGGGAGGCTGCAGCTCGGAGGGAGAGCGCAGGGGCCGCTACAGTGGAAGGCGGTGAGTCTGGGGCAGCGTGCGGCTGCTCAGGTAACAGCTGTGGGACAGGCTGCTCCTGCTGTGCAGGGAAGATGTGTGCTCACCAGCCGGGGTGCGGCCGCCTACATGGGATTGCTGTGAAGGACTGTTTTGTCTGACAACTATGTGGCCACTGGCTTCTGCAGTAAAGACTCATCCTTACACACCCACAGCCTCTCGTGGCTTCTCCATCTGAGGCCCAGCGTCCTAGGAGCTCCAGCCCCAGGCAGGGGGCTTAGACCCACCACCTGTAACTAGTGAGCAGAGGACACAGGAGGAACTTGGACTAAGTTCCCAACAGTTAGTACAATGGGCAGGGTTCGAAAGACCTGCCCGGCGTAGTCAGGAAGAACTGAGAGTACATGGACTAGAACAGCAGTGCTGAGCAGGGCTCCTGCTGTCTGACACACACCATAGGAGAGAATCTCCCTCCCGTCAGTCAGCGTCAATGATGTGTGCATGTGTACGCTAATCTCCACTCTAGTGTTTTTTCCATTGATTTTTAGAGAGAGTGGAAGGCAGGAGGGAGAGAGAAACATCGGTGTGAGAGAGACCACAGATTAGTTGCCTCTCACACACACCCCAACCAGGGCTGTGGATTGAACCTGCAACCCAGGTACGTGCCCTTGACCAGGAATCGAACCCGAGACCCTTCAGTGCATAGGCTGACATTCTAACCACTGAGCACATCGGCCAGGGCAGCTTCAATGATTTTTTAACATTTTCCAGTCTTCTGTCATCTAATCATCACCCCCAACTTAAAAAAAACAACAACACTGGAATATTTAAAGGCAAACACAAAGCTCTGTAGCACCTGTGAGCATTTTATTTTATTTTATTTTATCTGTAATAATAAAAGCATAATATACTAATTAGACCAGATGTCTTCTGGATGACCTTCCAGATGAAGCCAGGGCTGCAAGGGAAGCCGGTGCCGGCAGCCGGGGGAAGGAAGGCCTACTCTTGCATGAATTTCGTGCATCGGGCCTCTAGTTTTATTTATAACAGACAACAATCCTCACAACTAAGAACACATATTTTTACATTTTATGTAGATATATACTTATACCTGTACAAATCACATATCCATACATGCACATGGTGTAGTAGAATTTGTTCCTGTGAAACTTCCTGGGATAAATTTTAAAGAAAATGGTTAGAGCAAGGCCAGAACCTGTCCTATTGCCTCTGAGGTCAGGAACATGTCTGGGCGGCTCAAGTGCTTCTGCGAGTGTGGAAACTGAGGGAGGGAGAAGGCCTGTGGAGGTTCCTGGGAATCTTGTTCTTTAAGACCCTTCGATGTCCCTGCAAAAATCCTTGCATGAAGATGTGCGTTCCTCAGATTAATGGGAAACATGGCAGTGGGAGCGAGAGCAGATGCTGGAACCCAGTTTCTTGAACTTAAATGTTAGCTTTGCTTCATACTTGCTTTGGAACATCAGTCAGGTTAAGGCATTGCTCTGTGCCTTAACTTCCTCATCTGTAAAGTGGGGGTAATAATAGTTCCTACCTACCTCACGGGGTTGTCTGGATGGCTATATGAGTTTTTACGTGTGAACTGAAGCTCTCAGAACAATGCCTGTCACATAATAAGTCCTCAGTAAACGTCACCACAATAAATGTTATCATCATTTACGATGTGTCAGGCTGTGTGTGTGTGTGTGTGTGTGTGTGTGTGTGTGTGTGTGTTTTGAATGTGACCCAGCATACACACTTGGCCGTTTGGAGCATCAGAGCTTATTAGGATCACATAAGTGTGTACATGTATAAGTATATATGTGATGACTTGCTACCTATACTAATATCCTTCACATGTTCTGGTTAATTGATGTCTAATTAATATTCAGAGTTCTGACCATGCAGTTTGAGGCCAATGCCTTAGACTCAGGAGAGAGGGTGTGCAGGCTCCTCGCCTCTAGCATGCGCACTGCTGGCCCGGGCTCTGCACCAGCACCTGTGGCAGAAGTCCTGTCCTTGTCTCTCTCTGGTTTACGAGAGCCGTCTCCTTGCCTGGAGAGGCCGGGCACAGATGACCACCGCAGAAGTGGTGCCACTGAAGGACTGGCTGGGTGAATTGCTGGAAGTGGATCTTATTCAGCCAGAGATGCATTTGCAGGATTCCATGGCCTTGTGACACGCCAGCATCACCAGCCTGTGGCTGCAAAATCAGCCACTTCTTTATTGATCACAAACAGGGTCTCTTAGGCCATCCTCACCTCATTCTGGAAACTGGTCCCTTCCAAGCACCACCTCCCTCCAAGACTCTCCTAAGGGTCTTTCATGGGTACATGCCCGTCTCCACATGGCATCCCTCCTATCTCCTCGACCCCTGGGAAGCCTCACTGTCTGCCAAGAGATGCTGCCTCTGTGTTGGGGGGCTGACCCTCCTAGGTCTGCCGGTGGAGGAAACATCTCGGAGATGAGGATGCGTGAGGGCCCTCACCCCCAGGACCTGGTGCTCAGCGTGGAGACCCTGTGGTGCTCAGTGCCTCCTGTACAACCACGAGCAGCCGCCGTCTCGGGCTGTGCCCGCAGGCACAGAGCTGGAGGCGGTCTTGCCTAGGCAGCTGCTCCTGGAAACACGTTTGTTCCATGTGCTTAAGAGGAAGCGAGGCCCAAAGTCACGCCAGACAGGACCAGGATTCCGACCACCAGGAGCCTCAGCAGGAGCCGGAGGTGTGGCTGCAGGAGGTGTATTTACCTTCTCAGAGGGGGTGGCTGCGGGCTGCTGTGCTCCCTGGGAGATGACCTGGCCCATTGCCTCCTGACACTCTGTCAGGTCCAGCCTGACGATTGAACCGGGCTGAGGTAGGGAGGTGGGAATTGAGAAATAAAAGAATAAGAGAAATAAAAGCAAGAGAAACAACAGCGGGGTCAGGAGGTCCAGAACTCTCGAGAAGCTCTGGCAACTTTTATTAGCAATACAGTGCTTTTTATACATAAGACACTAAGCAGGGAATCACAAGGAAAACATTCTTTGTTTCTCTAAAATCACTACTGGAGGGATAAGTTGAAGGACAGGTTTCTTGTTATAATAAATCTCACTAGTTGGATACATATTTCTTGGTAAGCCATGAAAGTAGCTCTTATCCTACTGATAGCAGTCATATAAACAAACCCTGGGAAAGCTCTGTAGGCAGGGGCTGCTCTCGTTATACTGATTAGTTGCCATCCAAACAGGCCTGGGAAATCTGTGCGGGTAGGTGCCAGCCTTGCTAGCCCCTACAGGTGCAAGGACCGTGTCAGCTTACAGCCCGCTCCCCACAGATCTCCCTTCTCTGTCTTTTAAGCAAAGTTCATGTAGTCCTATTTGCAGGGACCGGATGCTGGATCCGATGGTTCGGAAGCAGACTGGAATTAAACAGAGAATAATGAGAGCAAGGATAACAATAGTTAACAGAGACCAGGTGAATGACTGCAATCCATGAGAAGACATAAGGCTTAGAATTTTATCAAAAATATTCTGTGCCACTTCACTAGGAGGCAACAGAGCAGAACTTACATCATTAATAGCTTGAATCTCTCCATGTAATCTACTGATGTCTGTTTTTTAGGCTACTAATAATAAAAGTAAATTTTAAATATCAATAACAAAGCTCTAATATTAAAACAATGCCAATGCAAAATTAAATTATATACATGTTATCATTTTTAAAACTTGAATGTTAAGAGCAAAACTATGGCTATTAAATAATAATAAAACAATAAGAGAGAAATCAAAACTATGGACATATTAATATTTTTAGCTACTAAATGAAAGAAAGTCTCTTTTGCTGCTGGTGTCCCTGGTGTATATTTACTTAGAGTCTTTTGTTTGCCTGCGTAAAACTTTGCAGAAGACCTGCAGCTAATAGATGCTAGCATGAGCAGGAACATGGTTGAAGAAGTAGCTTCAACTTCTTGCTTTTCCATAATCTGCTGCACTTCAGTTGTTAACTTCTTCAGATGACTCTATGTTGGCACCTCAGTCCCTTGCGTAGCTTTCAGTTTTTCTTCTTCCTCTGCTTTGCTGTCATTAGGGTAGTACTTAGTCCTTTCGAGTGAAGGGACACAGGAGCTTGTCTGAGTCCATTGTGGTGATACACGTAACTCTCTGGCACCCGAATTGGCTGCATTGCTCCTTCTGGGAAGATATAAAACACAACCTCTTCCCTCCTTTTTTTTTTTTTTTTTAAGGCAGTTTCTATGCGGCAGATAGCCTTACGAGCTGCAGGAGTGAGCTGACGAGGGGAGAGCGGGTCGCTATCTCCACAAAGAATATCAAATAAAGGTTTAAGCTTATTAGTAGTTATGCCTAAAGTTGGCCTAATCCAATTAACATCCCCTAAAAATTTCTGAAAATCATTTAAAGTCTCTAATTTGTCTATCCTGAGTTGAATTTTTTGAGGGCGGATTTTTCTTCCTTCTATGATATGCCCAAGATATAAGTAAGGATCTTGTCTTTGAACTTTCTCAGGTGCAATAATTAATCCAGATTTAAGAAGAGCCTGTTGTAAGTCATCATACACTTGTTCTAATCGACATTCCGTGTAGTGAGCTAAAAGAATGTCATCCATATAGTGTATGATATAAGCCTGCGGGTGTTTCTCTCGAACTCTGCGAATTGCCTGACTAACAAACTTTTGACACAGGGTAGGGCTATTAGCCATTCCCTGTGGCAATACCTTCCAATGATAGCAGCGCATTGGTTCCTGAAAATTAGTAGATGGAACACTGAATGCAAATCGTTTGCAGTCAGAGGGATTTAAAGGAATAGTGAAAAAACAATCTTTTAAATCTAATACTAGTAGCTTCATCCTGTTAGGGATTGCTACAGAGGAAGGAAGACCAGGCTGTAAAGGTCCCATAATTTCCATAGTTTTATTTATTTCCCTTAAATCCTGTAAAAGGCGCCAGTTTCCTGATTTCTTTTTTATGACAAAAATAGGAGTATTCCAAGGACTAGTAGTCTCTTCTATATGCCCTAGCTGGAATTGTTCCTGCACCAACTCATGAGCAGCTTGTAATTTTTCTTTAGAAAGGGGCCACTGCTCTACCCACACAGGGTCATCTGACTTCCAAGATATTTTGTCAGCTGTGTGGATAACAGGAGAAGCAATGACCCCCCCTAAAAATTTCCCTGGGCTGGGGTGGTAACAAGGGCAGCACTCAGAGCAGACAGAATGTCTCGTCCCCATAAATTCACAGGGATCTCTGGCAAGACATATGGCCGAAATAACCCAGAATGACCTTCATTGTCTTGCCACTTTAACATTTGTGAGCTCTGTAAAGGAGAGTTGGTCTGTCCTATTCCTTGAAGCTGTGTTATAGCTTCTCTATAAGGCCACTGTTTAGGCCAGTGGGCCAAGCTTATGACAGAAACATCTGCTCCTGTATCTAAAATTCCTGTAAATCTTTTTCCTTGTATAAGTAAAGTTTTCTCAGGCCTTTTATGAGAAATAGCTTGTACCCAATATGCCTTGTCCAAGGAGCCAAATGCCTTGGCCCCCCGAGACTCTGTGGAAAGTAGATTGCCTGTGTTAGGCAGAGGGAGCAGAATCAATTGAGCAATTTTCATATCTGAGGTGATAGTGATAATATTTCTGGGGGCAGAGGCCATAATTTTAATTTCCCCTTCATAATCAGCATCAATTACTCCTGGAAAAACTTGTAATCCTTTTAAAGTTAAGCTGCTTCTACCTAGTAAAAGGCCAAACATCCCTTTAGGAGTAGGTCCATATACCCCTGTAGGGATGGCCTGTGGTCCCAATTCTGGAGTTAATACATATCGATTTATGGGTCCAAGGTCCAACCCGGCACTTCCAGGGGTTGCTCGGAATAACTCCTGTATCCGTTTTGCTCCCGGGGGCAGGCTGGGTGCTGTGCAGCCAGCTGGCCTTGAGGCGGCACAGGGACAGGAGGGTAAACAGATAGTGCCCCCATTATTTGTCGGGGCTGGGCTGGCCCCCTTCCGGAGTTTCCCAACTGCTGCTGAGACAAGAAATTTCCATGGGCATCTGCCTTAAATCTACACTCATTTGCCCAATGTTTTCCTTTTTTACATTTTGGGCATCGTCCAGGTTGTTTAAGACCTCTGCCATTTTTTTTATTAACTCCTTTATTGGAGGGACACTGTTTTGCCATGTGTCCTGTTCCTCCACAAGTGAAACACTTGTATGTCTGACCTCTCCCTGTGCTGAACTGTTGCTGAAGAATTCCTTTAATGGTGGTTCCCTTTAATGCGGCCGCGATGGCGACTCCTTGCATATACGAGGGACCAATATCTGCACAAATGCGGATATAATCTGAGAGATCCCCTTTCTTTGATAGGGCCGCAATGCAGCTTGACAGGCAGCGTTAGCATTTTCATACGCCAACTGCTTGACTATTAACATGCTAGCCTCTCCATCCACCACTACTCGGCCAACAGCCTGTAATAGCCGAGAGACAAAATCCTGATACTTTTCATCTGGCCCTTGAATAATCTTTGAGAGCTCCTCTGTTTTCTGACCAGAGGTGGGAAGCTTTTTCCAGGCTCTGATCCCAGCTCCATTAATTTGCCCATAAGCTTCCAGGGGGCATTGAATTTGATTATGGGTATCAGCATAGTCTCCTTCTCCTACCAGCATTTCATAAGAAATATTAACTTGTGCAGCTCGATTACGAGCAGCTTGCTCCTTAGCCTTTTCATCATATTCTGATTTCCACAAGAGATAATCTCCTCCTGATAAACAAGCCTTGGCAATAGCTCTCCAATCATTAGGTGGGAGAGCCTCTGAGGCTATAGTTTCCAAGATGGTTAAAGTATAAGGAGAAGTGGGCCCATACTGAGCACAGGCTGTTTTTAACTCCTTCAGGGTTTTAAAAGGAAGCGGGTCGTAAGTACGCTCACGCTGTCCCGTGTTAGGGTTCACCCGTCCCATAACGGGGAAGGCGTGAATGCCCAAGTCCTCACCAGCCTCTCGTGCCTCCTGCAAAGCCATCTGGAGAGGGGAGAGTGGAACTGGCGCTGCACAGGGCAGCGGAGAGCGGCGGGAACGGCCCCCGCGGCTTCTCTTTTTCTTGCCAAGACGCTTTAATCCTTCTAAAAATTGTTCTAACACATCTTCTATATCACTACCCTCTTCAGTTCCAGCAGAAAAATAATCTTCCTCCTCTTTTGCCTGAACAACACCTGTATCATCATCATGACAAAGAGCAGTAGCTTCCTCAAGATCCTCCTCATCTTGAGGATTTAATTTGTCTTTAAAATTTACATTATTCCCTTTTAATATGCTGTCTTTTTTAGACCCCTTTTTTGTGCCAGTACACTGCTTCTCTTTTTTTCCTGGCTTAAGAGATGGTTGATTATGTTCATACCTGGGATCTAAACAGTCCCGTATTGAACTCCATAAAGAAAATGCATCAATCGGGGTCTTATTTGGCCCAAAGGCTTTATAATGATTGCGCATTTGTTCTCCAACTTTCTGCCACGTTTGTAAGTTAACGGTTCCTTCCTCAGGAAACCAAGGGCAGACTTCTTGAATGAATTTTAAAAAATTTTCTACTTGCTTGTCAGTAACTTTAGTTCCTTTACTGTTGAGCATAGACTTTAACATTTGCCCATAAAGGGCATTGTCTCTAGATTCTAACTGCCCCATTTTACTCCCGATTACCAAAAAGATGCTCCTCCCTTACCTTTACGAGTGCACTCTTTTTTCCGGAGGAGTTCCTCACCTTCTGTGTCCCAAGTCCTCAGTGACCTGTTCAGGCGCCAATTGTCAGGTCCAGCCTGACGATTGAACCGGGCTGAGGTAGGGAGGTGGGAATTGAGAAATAAAAGAATAAGAGAAATAAAAGCAAGAGAAACAACAGCGGGGTCAGGAGGTCCAGAACTCTCGAGAAGCTCTGGCAACTTTTATTAGTAATACAGTGCTTTTTATACATAAGATACTAAGCAGGGAATCACAAGGAAAACATTCTTTGTTTCTCTAAAATCACTACTGGAGGGATAAGTTGAAGGACAGGTTTCTTGTTACAATAAATCTCACTAGTTGAATACATATTTCTTGGTAAGCCATGAAAGTAGCTCTTATCCTACTGATAGCAGTCATATAAACAAACCCTGGGAAAGCTCTGTAGGCAGGGGCTGCTCTCGTTATACTGATTAGTTGCCATCCAAACAGGCCTGGGAAATCTGTGCGGGTAGGTGCCAGCCTTGCTAGCCCCTACAGGTGCAAGGACCGTGTCAGCTTACAGCCCGCTCCCCACAACACTCTGCAGAGGACCGTCTGTCCGTCGGGGCCCTGGCTCCCCAGAGCCCATCTGTCACTACTCCGGGGGCAGGGGCTGCAGGAGCCCGGCCAGGAGCCTGCGTGGCCCATCTGAGGAGCGCCCCAAACTCCTCAGAACTCAGTACTCCACACGTGCACATCACCTGCTTGAATAAGATCACGGGCAAATTCTAGAGGGTTCTTAATGAGGGGGCAACATGCAAAGACCTGTCCCACTTCCCGAAGGGCCGACAACCTCTTCGTTCCTGCCGTGGAGACCTGTGGGGCTCCTCCCTGGGGTGCTCCCCAGTCGCTGTGGAGCCAGGAGCCTCGGACAGGCCCCCGCGGCCCCTGGTGTCCACTCCTCTCACCTTGGCAGATGGAGGCTGGGCTGACTGCACCGCTGCCCCGGGGTGATGGGGACAGGGACCCGGCAATGCCACTGTCCTGCTCTGGCTGCTGGGTTGGTGGCAACACCCTCGCCTCACACAGCTCTTCCTGGGGTGCTCGGCAGAGCAGCCAAGAGTCCCTGACACTTCCTGGAAGAGCTCACCCCGAGAACGGCCTGCGGAGAACCCATGGATGCTGCCTGCACTTGGCGAAAGCCCTGTCCCCACTGCTCATTTCCCGCTCACCCTGGACCTGAGTGAGGGCCACAGGACTCTCTTCATTTTACAAATGAGGAGGAGGAGGAGCTGGGAGTTCAAGCAGCTTCCGGACGGCTGCACCGTGGAAGAGAAGAGCTGCCGGTCTCCCCAGATCTCAGCCCTGACACCTGCCTGCTCCCTTCCCGTCTTCAGTGGGGGGAGGGGGCTCATTCTGCAAGGGGCGTGAAGCTTTTCCTGTGGCCACTAGGACCGCCGCGCCCCCCCCCCCCCCCCAGGGCTCCAGCTTGAACACTTCTGGGCTCAGGGAAGCCCTGGCTGGGGCATCCACTCTCCCTCTTGCAAGGCCCTTTTTACACCTGTGTCCCTGGTTCCCGTGGGCACAGGAGGGCCCCGCGGTCTCTGCCCCAACACTTTGCCCACCTCCCTTCCCCCACCTTGCCAGCGGCCCCCACACAGCCTCGCGGTCAGCTGACTGCGTGCTCCCAGTGCAGCTCTGCCTTTCCCGCCCATTTGCTCTCCCTCAGTCTGCGAGGCTGCTGACCGCCCGCCTCAGCCAGCACTGGCCTCCCGTGTCTGCCCGCTCGGACGGCCGTGTCACAGGTGGCCAGGCCTGCTCCTCGCCTGACGATGCAGAGGCCCTAGGTCACAGGGGTCCTCAAACTTTTTAAACAGGGGGCCAGTTCACTGTCCCTCAGACCATTGGAGGGCCGGACTATACTTTAAAAAAAACTATGAACAAATTCCTATGCACACTGCACATATCTTATTTTGAAGTAAAAAAACAAAACGGCAGAAACCCCCGCATGTGGCCCGCGGGCCGTGGTTTGAGGACGCCTGGGAGAACCAAGGGACTGTGGTCTGGGACTGGCGATAGGAGACAGGGAGCCGACTCCTTGTCGATTCCCGGCTTCTGCTGAATGGAGAGCAGCCGCCCAGCACCAGGCAATGGGGAGGACTGTCCCATCGCAGCCGGGACCAGGGGAACGCCTTGCCTGCGGTTTTATCCAGAGCCCTGAATATGGGGTCACACTATCATACAAAACAGGGTGACCCTAAGGAGCAGAGAGGGGGAGAAGGAGGTGGGGAGGAGAGGGGCTCCGGGCCGCACTCTAAAAGTGCACCTTGTCAGCTGCACTCTTCTTCTCAAACTGCTGCCTGAGCTCGGAGACCAGAGCCCACTGGATGGGGCTCCCCGAGGCGCTGCGCGTGGGTGGCCCTCGAGGTTGCGGAGAGGCGAGTGAGCCAGAGACTGTGGGCACAGTCAGGGGGGCTGCCCCCGGCGCGGGTGCCACTCTGGGTAGAGGAGGGGGTATTGGGGCTCTGGGGGATGGGGGGCTCCCCAGGCTGCCGTTGCAGTTCTCCATGGGCGGATCCTCTTTGAGAACAAACTTGGCTGCAGCCTCGGTCCTGTGGCACTTGAGCCACTTGATGTGGGCGGCGCGGGGGGCAGGGCGGGGCCGCCTGCGAAGCACACGCCGCACTGGCAGGACCTTGTTGGACTTCTTGTTGTGCCAGAAGGTGGCCGTGGACACAAGGGCAGTGATGGCCACGGTAATGGCCATGGCACCGGCCAGCACACCCACAGCCTTCGCAGGTTCGTCTCTGGTCTGTGTCAGAAAGGCGTCCATGGGGCCCCGGGACAGCGTCTGGAAGAGAGAGCCACCTCACTCAGTGGCCCCTGCTGGTCCCTGAAGGACAGGGCGGGGTCACAAGCTCCCGGAAGTCCAATGGTTTTGAATTTGCTGGCACCAGGTCTCCCTTGAGAGTCTGGTGAGCACTGTGGGCTTCATCCCAGAAAAATGCACCCAGAGAACAACACACAATACATGTAACTCTCCCGGAAATGCACCCAGAGAACAACACACAATACATGCAGCTCTCCCGGAAATGCACCCAGAGAACAACACACAGTGCATGCAGCTCACCCGGAAATGCACCCAGAGAACAACACCCAATACATACAGCTCTCCCAGAAATGCACCCAGAGAACAACACACAATACATGCAGCTCTCCCGGAAATGCATGCAGAGAACAACACACAATACATGTAACTCACCCGGAAGTGCACCCAGAGAACAACACACAATACATGCAGCTCACCCAGAAATGCACCCAGAGAACAACACACAGTGCATGCAGCTCTCTCGGAAATGCACCCAGAGAACAACACACAGTGCATGCAGCTCTCCCAGAAATGCACCCAGAGAACAACACACACTGCATGCAGCTCTCCCGGAAATGCACCCAGAGAACAACACACAATACATGCAGCTCTCCCGGAAATGCACCCAGAGAACAACACACAGTGCATGTAACTCACCCGGAAGTGCACCCAGAGAACAACACACAGTGCATGTAACTCACCCGGAAATGCACCCAGAGAACAACACACAATACATGCAGCTCTCCCGGAAATGCACCCAGAGAACAACACACACTGCATGCAGCTCACCCGGAAATGCACCCAGAGAACAACACACAGTGCATGTAACTCACCCAGAAATGCACCCAGAGAACAACACACAGTGCATGTAACTCACCCAGAAATGCACCCAGAGAACAACACACAATACATGCAGCTCTCCCGGAAATGCACCCAGAGAACAACACACAGTGCATGTAACTCACCCGGAAGTGCATCCAGAGAACAACACACAGTGCATGCAGCTCACCCGGAAATGCACCCAGAGAACAACACACAATACATGTAACTCACCCGGAAATGCATGCAGAGAACAACACACAATACATGCAGCTCTCCCGGAAATGCACCCAGAGAACAACACACAGTGCATGCAGCTCTCCCGGAAATGCACCCAGAGAACAACACACAGTGCATGTAACTCACCCGGAAATGCATGCAGAGAACAACACACAATACATGCAGCTCTCCCGGAAATGCACCCAGAGAACAACACACAGTGCATGTAACTCACCCCAAAATGCACCCAGAGAACAACACACAGTGCATGCAGCTCTCCCGGAAATGCATGCAGAGAACAACACACAGTGCATGCAACTCACCCGGAAATGCATGCAGAGAACAACACACAGTGCATGTAACTCACCCGGAAATGCATGCAGAGAACAACACACAATACATGTAACTCACCCGGAAGTGCACCCAGAGAACAACACACAATACATGCAGCTCTCCCGGAAATGCACCCAGAGAACAACACACAGTGCATGTAACTCACCCGGAAATGCATCCAGAGAACAACACACAGTGCATGTAACTCACCCGGAAATGCACCCAGAGAACAACACACAATACATGTAACTCACCCGGAAATGCATGCAGAGAACAACACACAATACATGCAGCTCTCCCGGAAATGCACCCAGAGAACAACACACAGTGCATGTAACTCACCCCAAAATGCACCCAGAGAACAACACACACTGCATGCAGCTCACCCCGAAATGCACCCAGAGGAAGCATGATGCAAACATCCTCTCTCGAATCTAGACCTTCTCATTATCTGGATTCTGTTCCCCAGAAAGTAGGATATAATTTACCTTTGATTATGGGGGCCACACCTGCCTAAATGTAACAGGAACTCCTAAAATAATGATTTTTTTTTCCTGACACTTACCTGAGAACTATACATAACGATTTCACTTCTGCTTTCAACACCCATAACAAGAAGGTATCATTATTCCCATTTTACAGAAAAGGAAGTGGAGGCCTGGCAAAGTCCAGAGTCACACCATTATTGAGTATTGAAACTAGGACTTCAACCTGATTCTAAAGCTGGTGTATTTGATGGCGCAGAGCCTGCTCAGCATTGAGTCTTTCGGAGGAAGCTGGAGATGGTGTCTCCCTCGGGTCATGTTGCAGCGAGGCCTGAGAGGCCCTCGGAGCCTTCCCCAACCAAGCTTCACACCCACCTCAGCGTCTGTGATGTCAATCCTGAGGACGGCCATGGTGCTGAAGGATGGGGAGCCACGGTCCTTGGCCTGCACCTCCAGGGCCCATGTGCAGTCCCCATTGTGCGTGATGTTGCGCAGGGCGTCCAGGGAGCGGATGGAGCTCTTGAGCCTGATCTCTCCCGTGTGTGCATCCATGTCGAACACGCTGGCTGGCTCCGCGCGCGTGATGGAGTAGTCCACCAGGTTGTTGGGTGCCTCTGCGTCCAGGTCTGTGGCCTGAGCACAGGGAGAGGGGCAGCTGGGCTTCCAGGACACGCTGTGTCCCGTCTGAGCTGCCCGGTCACACGGGGCAGCTGGGCTGATGGACACACTGTGTCCCGTTTGAGCTGCCCGGCCACACGCGGCAGCTGGGCTGATGGGACACGCTGTGTCCTGTCTGAGCTGCCCAGTCACACGGGGCAGCTGGGCTGATGGGACAGGTCCTGACCCACAGAGTGGCCTGGAGCCGGGAGAGAAATTGAGTGTGTGCCCCACTGTGAGCCAGCACCCTGCCAGGCCCTCCCACCTGTGCCCACTATCCCACGCTCAGAACTATTGGAAGCAGGTGCTGTTGAAAAACAAAAGCTGGGATACCAGGTGGCAGGTCTGAGGACAGATGGTGAGGGCAGGAGCTGAAGGTCAGGCTTGGGGTCAGAGGCCATGCTTCTCCTCAGGGGAAATCTGTGCAGTGGACAAAGCGTGGCTCTGAGACCTGCTGTGGGACCAGCACCAGGCAGCACAGCCCATCGGAGGAGCCTGTTTGTTTGTGTTTGGACTCCATCTTTTGTTTGGTAGAGCCGCAATAACATCTGCTTCCCAGGGGTTATTTCTGGGTTGAGGTGAGGGTGGGGACCTAGCAGGTACCGTAAAACCCTCACCCAGAGCGAGAATTCAGTATATGGTATCCTATGTAATAAAGAGCTAATATGCAAATGGTCACCACGCCCTCATGTCATCATGCCCTCACGCCATCACACCGTAACTGCTCAGACACTCAACACTGGGGAGAGATGAATGGGGACCAGCCAGGCTGCGTCCTGGGAGAGGGACAAGCTGCCTGCCCACAGTCCCCTGTGGCTGTGGCCGGCCCAAGCAAAGCCATCCCGGGTCCTGGGTGCTTGCAACCGGCTGGAGGAGGGAATCCTGGGTCCCGGGTGTGGGGCAAGGCAGAGGCAGTTAGGGGCAATCAGGCCAGCAGGGGAGCAGTTAGGGGCAATCAGGCAGGCAGAGGTGGTTAGGGGCTATCAGGCAGGCAGGCAAGAGGTTAGAAGCCAGAAGTCCCAGATTGTGAGAGGCAGTCAGACATCCCCCGAGGGGTCCCAGATTGGAGAGGGTGCAGGCTGGGCTGAGGGACCCCCCACGCATGAATTTTGTGCATCGGGCCTCTAGTTTTGAAATAAATTCTTAGCCACACTGTCTCTTGCAGCTGCTAAACAAGTCTTTAGGGCCGCTGAGCTGCCTGAAGCCCACCTCAATTTTCACAGGGTTCCCCAGCACCATCGTCTTCTCCTGGATGCTCTGTCCAAACTGGGGGGGATGGTCATTGACATCCAGCAGCAAGACGGTCACCTTGGCCAGGTCATGCCTGCCCCCCGCATCCTCTGCTCTTACACGGAAGCTGTACCTGGCGGTGGCCTCGGCATCCAGGCTGGCCCACGGCTGCGTGCAGATAACCCCCGTGGAGGAGTGGACCTGAAAGCTGGCAGGCATAGAGAACAGGCAGGATGTGTACAGGACATGTGGACACACATGCACATGTGTGCACACATGTGCACACATGTGGACACATATGAACACATGGACATGCACATGGACATGCGTGCCTGCAGCCGTGCAGCTCCTCTAAGGCTCCCTATCCCTGCAGTCTCACCAAGGGAGGCAGGTCCACCCATATGCCACCACCAACATCCAACTAAAGGACCGAGTTGCAGACATGCCCCTCCTGCCACTGTCAGCCTCCCAGCAGCTGCTTGGTGGCTCCTGAGGTCAGGGCCTCAGCTCCTGGCCGTCAGCGAGCCTCCCCTCTTCAGCCCCGCACCTCGCCTCAGGTCTCTGCTTAACCTCCACTCCTTGCTGTGTGCTTACCTCCGAGACCAAGTCCTATCCTGCCCAGCTCACTCTTGACTGTGGCACAGACCCCGTCCACCCTCAGCCTCCCAGGCCCTGCCCGAGGCCCTGCCTGAGGTTGGGTCTACGTACAGGTCTGCCCCGGGCCCGTAGACAGAGTACGTGACTTCGCCCCAGGGGCCTGTGTCCACATCCACAGCCTGGAAGAGAAAGCGCCCCGTGGCACCTGCCCCATTTGTGGGCACATTGGCAGCTCTGAGTTGTTTTCAATGGCAAAGCAGGGGGTGGGGTTCGCCTGGCTCAGGTGGAAACTGATGGAGGCTGCGCATAGCCCAAGGGATCTCAAGTGTGTGAGGTCCCAAAGGGTATAGATCTGCAAGGTGTGTACCCTCTTCCTCTTCGTCAGTGAGAGGGGAGGAGGCGGGTCCCATGCCTGAGCTTGGGGCTCACACTCACGCCCCCCCTCATAGTCCTGGGACTACAGCCCATCTTAAAGAAGGAAACCTGGAGGCTCCTTGAGGGCCGGAAGCCTGTCAAGGGCAGGCTCTTGAGACCGCAACTCAGGCTGCAGCCTGGGCCTGTCTGACTTCATAAGGACTCCTTCAGAGAGCCCCACCCGGTCCCGTCCTGGGACCAGTCCCCAACCCACCCTGACGGCCACCACGGTGGAGCCCCCGGGGGCGTCCTCGGGAACCCTGGCAACGTAGTGGGGAGAGGTGAACCGGGGGGCATTGTCGTTGGTGTCCAGCAGCTGCACCACCACATCCGCGGTGGCACTGAACTTCTCGGCCGTGTCCACCTCAGTGGCCAGGAGCTGGGGAGGGAGGAAGGGGAGGCAGCTCAGGTGCTGATCCTCTCCTCAGCCTGGCCCAGGCCCACCTGTCTCTTCTCAGTCCTGACTCTCGGCCACTATTCCTGCTGCCACCACAGGAGGCACCTGGAAGGTTCCATCACTCCCCCACCAACTTGCACAGGCAGCTTTCTTATAGTTCCCACTGGTATTTCTGCTAGTTTCTTTTGTTGCACTAATTTGCATATTCCTTTTTAGTTCCAATTTTAAAATTTATTGTGCTTTATGCTATAATTTGATATTTGTTAGAGCAAATTCCTGCCTCACTCTTTTTTTCTGAGTTTTCCCAACTATCTATATATATATAAAACCCTAATATGCAAATAGACCGAACTGTGGAACAACTGAACAACCAGTTGCTATGACATGCGCTGACCACCAGGGGCCACGTCTGGAACACGGTGGGCGTCAGCAGCAGGCGGCAGAGCGAGGAACGCGGCAAGCGTTGGGCGCGGTGGGATGACGGTGGAGCAGGTGAGCAGAAGCGCCAGACCAAGTCGAGGCGCCGGTCACTGTCATCAGGGTGAGCCTCTGGTGGTTACTGAAAATTCTCTGCTCCCGTGCACCAGCCTCGCTCGCACTCGCACCCGCTGCCTGCACCCAGCACCGGTCCCAATCACTCAGCACCATCAGCGGGTGCGAGTGGCGTCTGCCAGCCCTGATCTCCCCTGAGGGCTTTCCACCTCCCCCTGCTTCTGAGGGGCAATCGGGGCTGGGCAGGGGTGTGGAGGGTGGGCTGAGACCTGCCCCTGTGCCCACTGCAGCCTCAAGGCCCACATTTCCTTTCAAAGTGCACGAATTCGTGCACTGTGCCGCTGGTGTTTACATATTTATTTCTTCAGAAGGTGTCAAGTCCCCTCACTACTCTCTGAAGGAAATTCTAGATAAGACTTAATTGAGGTGGCATTGGATTCTTTATTAAAGATAATTGGCATTTTTAACAGGGTTTTCTTCTTTTTATCTGTTTGTTAAATTTTTGCATTTATTTTTGTCATTTAGATGTACCCTATTTCTTGTTATAGGAATTTCTAGAAAATGTTTCTGCTAGTTGTTTTTGTAAAAGAAAAACCTTTATCCTATTGTTTCCATTGCTATTTTTTGTATGTAGGAAAACTATTTAATTTTGTGTGTTAACTTTGTAGCCAATCATGTTAACAACTTTGCAGTGTTTCTGACTATTTTTCTATTTCTCTTAGGTTTTTCTAAGCAAACAATCGCATCACCTAAAAAATGATAAAATTGTCTTTTCCTTTCTAATGTTTATACCTCTTATTTACCTTCTTTATCCAGGAATAATATTATTCCAGGAATAGTGTTAAATAATAGTGGTTATAGAAGGCATCCATGTTTTGTTTCTGGCTTCATAGAATGCTTTTAGAATTCCACTTTTAAGAATGATGCTGACATGCCCGGCCGGCATGGCTCAGTGGTTGAGTGTTGGCCTATGAACCAGGAGGTCATGGTTCAATTCCCAGTCAGAGTACATGCCCAGATTATGGGTTCAATCTCCAGTGTGGGGCTTGCAGGAGGCAGCCAATCAATGAATCTCTCTCATCATTAATGTTTCTATCTCTCTCTTCTTCTTCCTTACTCTCTGAAATCAATAAAAATATATTTGAAAAAAGAATGATGCTGGCTCTGTGTGTGTATGTATAATTACAAGTAATTATAATAATTTAAATAATATCAACAAAGTGTTTTTCATTTTTATTAATATCTATTACTTATGTGTTTATGTATAATAGGTGTTGTTTATATTTTTATAGTTTATGGCTTTTCTATACACCAATAATGAACTTATAGAAAGAGAGACTAAAAAAGCAATTCCATTTACCATCGCACCAAAAAAATTAAGATACCTAGGAATAAACTTAACTAAGGAGGTAAAAGACCTATACGCAGAAAACTACAGACACTGAAAAAAGAGATAGAGGAAGACGTAAACAGATGGAAGAACATACTATGTTCATGGATTGGTAGAATCAACATAATTAAAATGTCCATACTACCCAAAGCAATCTACAGATTCAATGCACTCCCGATCAAAATACCAATGGCATATTTCACAGACCTAGAAAGAACTCTCCAAAAATTCATCTGGAATAAAAAAAGACCCCGAATAGCCACAGCAATCCTGAGAAAGAAGAATAAAGTAGGTGGGATCTCAATACCAGATTTCAAGCTGTATTACAAAGCCACTGTTCTCAAAACAGCCTGGTACTGGCACAAGAACAGACATATTGATCAATGGAACAGAATAGAGAACCCAGATATCGACCCAAACCACTATGCTCAATTAATATTTGACAAAGGAGGCATGAACATACAATGGAGTCAAGACAGTCTCTTCAATAAATGGTGTTGGGAAAATTGGACAGATACATGCAAAAAAATGAAACTAGATCACCAACTTACACCATACACAAAAATAAACTCAAAATGGATACAGGACTTAAACATAAGACGGGAAACCATAAAAATACTAGAGGAATCCACAGGCAACAAAATCTCAGACATATGCCGAAAGAACTTCTTCACTGACACCGCCCCTAGGGCAATGGAAGCTAAAGAGAAAATTAACAAATGGGACTACATCAAAATAAAAAGCTTTTTTACAGCAAAAGAAACAATCAACAAAACAACAAGAAAGCCCACTGCATGGGAGAACATATTTGCAAATGCTATCACTGATAAAGGTTTAATCTCCAACATCTACAGGCAGCTTATGCAACTTAATAAAAGGAAGATAAATGATCCAATAAAAAAATGGGCAACAGACCTAAATAGAATCTTTTCAAAAGAAGACAGAAGGAAGGCCAAGAGACACATGAAAACATGCTCAATGTCACTAATTATCCGAGAGATGCAAATCAAAACAACAATGAGGTACCATCTCACACCTGTCAGAATGGCTATCATCAACAAATCAACAAACGACAACTGTTGGCGAGGATGCGGAGAAAAAGGAACCCTCGTGCACTGCTGGTGGGAATGCAGACTGGTGCAGCCACTGTGGAGAACAGTATGGAGTTTCCTCAAAAAACTGAAAATGGAACTCCCATTTGACCCAGTAATCCCACTCCTGGGAATATATCCGAAGAAACTAGAAACACCAATCAGAAAGGATATATGCACCACTATGTTCATAGCAGCACAATTTACAATAGCTAAGATTTGGAAACAGCCTAGGTGCCCATCAGCAGATGACTGGATCAGAAAACTGTGGTACATCTACACAATGGAATACTTTGCTGCCATAAAAAAGAAGGAATTCTCATCATTTGCAGCAACCTGGATGGAATTGGAGAACATAATGCTAAGTGAAATAAGCCAGTCAATGAAAGAAAAATACCACATGATCTCACTCATTTATGGATAGTAAAGAACATTATAAAGTGATGAACAAAAAGATAGATACAGAGACAGTAAAGCATCAAACAGACTTTCAAATTACAGGGGGAAAGTTAGGGAGAGGTGGGGGAGTTATGAAATCAAACGAAGGACTTGTATGCATGCATATAAGCATAAACAATGGACGCAAAACTCTGGGGGGTGAGGGCATGAATGGGTGTGGGGTGGGGGAGGGTAATGGTAAGATATGTACACATATAATACCTCAATAAAAAAATTTGAAAAAAAAATAATTACAAATACAAAGGAGTATTTTTTATGTTTTGCTTTTTTTTTTTTTTAATATTTCTTTATTGATTTCAGAGAGGAAGGGAGGAGAGATAGAAACATCACTGATGAGAGAGAATCATTGATTGGCTGCCTCCTGCACGCCCCCCACTGGGGATCAAGCCCGCAACCCAGGCTTGTGCCCTTGGCCGGAATCGAACCTGGGACCCTTCAGTCCGCAGGCTGATGCTCTATCCACTGAGCCAAGCCGGCTAGGGCTGTTTTGCTAAAGTTTTTATCAGAGTAAGTGACAGATGTCAAATGTATATGAGAAGAAAATGTATTGTGACAAGTAGTGTTTCTTTCTCCGCCTGTTTTTTTTAAAATATATTTTCATTGATTTCAGAGAGGAAGGGAGAGGGAAGAGAGAGAGAAGTGTTGAGAGAGAATCATTGATTGGCTGCCTCCTGCATGCCCCCTACTGGGGTTTGAGCCCAAAACCCAGGCATGTGCCCTTGACTAGAATTGAACCCAGGATCCTCCAGTCCTCAGGCCGACACTCTATCCACTGAGCCACACCAGCGGGGCTCTCCACCTAGTAACATGCACATCCCACCGCAGTCTCCCCTTGGCCCTCCGTGCAGTCCTGTAGCTGTCGGTTAGAAGCTGAGGCTCAGAGAAGCTGTGTGGCCACAGGAGGAGGCTCTCATGTCACCTTCTTCTCCCTCCCCAAGTCAGCAGCCGAGGCAGAGGGACTGAGAGAGAGAGTAGGACGAGGAGAGGCCCTCAGGAATGCATCCAGGGCTGCCTGAGCTGCCGGACCCTGCTCCGTGCCTGGCGGCCCAGAGCGTCACATACCTGGAAGGTTAACACTCTGAACTTCTCAAAGTCAATGGCGGCTGAGTTCTCTGCGAGGACTGTGACTTGGGCTTCCTTCAGGGCTGTCTGCGGGACCACGCGGAAGGCGCCCTCCAGCCCCACCAGCCGCAGGGCGAACTTGGCATTGGCGCCCTGGGTGGAGGTTTGGAGAGGAAACAAGGAAGGTGAATGTGAACAGAACTCACACTCAGCAGCCCCGGGCCGGGCCTCCCGCCCTCAGCCTTGGAGGCAGGATTTCCTTCTTCTCGAAGGCGAGGTGACGTGTCTGGAGGGTAATGGCTGTGAGGACCGCACTGAAGACCCTGAGGCCCGACACAGGAGGCCACAGGCCACGTTCACAGACCCGCCAGGCCAGGCAGGCGGGCGGTGCTTCTGTTGGACTTTAACTTTGTAAGTGAT
This sequence comes from Eptesicus fuscus, assembly GCF_027574615.1. Classification (NCBI taxonomy): domain Eukaryota; kingdom Metazoa; phylum Chordata; class Mammalia; order Chiroptera; family Vespertilionidae; genus Eptesicus; species Eptesicus fuscus. Next base: position 101,334 of record NC_072489.1, on the reverse strand, counting down.
CACGAATGTCTGGCCAATCAGGCTTTGTCAGCCTCTCCCACGCTTTCCCGGTTCCCCTCTCCTGCTCCGTTCCCGCGGTGGCCGCATGCCCTGTGACAGGCAGTGAAGGCTGATGCAGACCCCATGTGAGACGCTGGCCCCATTCGATTCTCAGGAAGACAGGTGGAGGGCAGAGCCACATACCTGGTCTGAGTCTTTGACGGTGACCTTGAGGCCTCGCAGGATCTCCCCCGGGGGCGGGTGCTCAGACAGGGACAGCTCGAACCTGGTCTGGGGTCCGCTCTCTCCGTAGAACGTAGGTGGGTGGTTGTTGATGTCCACGATCCTGATGGTGACGGGGACCGTGGCCTGGGCAGCGGGGCTCCCTGCAGCGCTGAGCTCAGTCACCTGGGATGGGACAGGCGCCCCGATGCTGGGACAGGCTGACCCCGGGACGGCTGCATGGCCCCACCTCCCAGGGGTCGTCCCTCACTCTCTCCTGGCGTGAGGTCTGCCTAGTGGCTCGTTAGCGACAGGGGTGACGAGGGTGATGAGATAGCACTCAGTGACTGGATCACAAGAGGCTCGAACAGCGTCTGCCAGCAGACATGCCCACCCGCTTCGAGGCAGCAGGCAGCTGCGACGAGAGGCCTGTGTCTCCGGAACTAAGGTGACCTCTGCCAACAGCTAGAAGGCAGCCGAGTCTCTGAACCCATCGCCCACGAGGAAGGAAGTCCGGCCCTCGGCCAGGTGAGTGCCCAGGACCCTCCTCGCTGAGCCTCCAGGGAGAGCGAGTCGGGGCTGGCAGTCAGATGGCGGCCCAGGAGCCTCGAGGTGAGGACCCACTGAGCTGAGCCTGGACTCCTGACCCATAGAAGCTGCGAGTGAGGAATGTGTGTCTTTCAAAGCCTCTAGGTTTGTGATCATCTACACCAACCGTGTCAAACTCACTGCCCACGGACCACGCGCAGCCCAGCCAACATAACGGTATGTAAGAAACATTTTAATAAACATTTCATAACTTAATTTTTACAATATCCTGTAATACATATGTCTCTGTTAAAATAAACCTACGTTTCTATGAAAATGGAAGCTTTTTATTTTTTGCGGCCACATAAACTTACACCTTGTTTATTTGGCGCGTGTTAGCCTTTGGGTTTGACATGTTTGCTCTATTATAACGGCACAGGAGACGCCTCACGGTGCTGTGACTGAGCCACTGACCGGGCGAGGCGGGGAGGGGGAGCAGGCCTGGAGTCACAGCGACTGAGTAGCAGGTGTATCGGACTCTGCAGTCAGTGTTCTCTCTACCTCACTGCACGACCCCCCTGTGCAGCCAGAGGTTCGAACCCCAGCTCTGCCAAGCTCTGTCCTGGGTCCCTGGGCCAGGGGAGCGGCTGGGAGTGGGGAGAAGCAGCAGAAGGTACTAGTACGGGCTGCGAGCGGGGCCGAGGCCACAGGCGCCTCATGAACGGCGTGGCACACACCGGGTGAGCCCCTCCAAGGCCTCTTCACCCAGTTCCATGAGCAGGCTCTGGTCTCAGCCATCTAACAGCTCCCACCCTGGACCCTTCTGTCCACCTGCGGCTTCCCACCTCTCCTCTCTCCGGTGCCTGCACCTCTCCCTGTCCTGCTTCCCACGCACCATCTCAGCTGCCCCACGCTGCAGAGGCCCTCCACGCCCCCCGTTCTGGAAAGCTCGGTGTCCCCCCCCCCCATCCTCTGGCGGCTCCTTCACTTCTCCCCTCCTCACTCCGAGCTGTGGGTGCCCGGCTGTCCGGTGGCGATCTCTGCCCTCCCCGCTCTCCCTGAATCCTAACGCTGTGTGCAGTTTGGAATTTCCAACTTGGCGTTCCCTGCGCTGCAAACTCCTCGTGCCTGTCCCGGTCTGGCCTCCCCGCCCGGCTGGCCACGCCCGTGTCACCATCCTCTCCTCGCCCACCCTCACGGCCCGGCCGCCATGCTCTGTGGCGTCTCCTCCTCCCATTTGCGCTTTGTCCACTTCTGCCTGGGCCGGGCTGGTGGCTGTGCCTCCCTGTCTCTCCCCCGCATCCCTCCCGCCCAGGCAGGCCCGCGGGCTCCGGTGCTGGCGGGTCTCGTTGCCTTGGGTACCTTCCGGGGCAAGAGGGCGGGGAAGGCGGGGAAGGCCAGTACCTGCACGCGCAGCTCATACACCTCTCTCCGGAGGTGGGCAGGGCTCTGGGTGACCACGATGGCTCCAGACGTGGCGTTAATGTCAAAGGCATCGTCACTCCCTGTCGGAGGAGACACCCTGCAGTGCTGGCCGCGCGCGTGGGGGCGAGAGCCTCGCCAGGTGGGGCCCATGTGCTCCTCAGGCCAATCTCAGCCTCCTCCACAGGGTGGGGCTGTCTCAGGGGCTGCGGGACCTTCCAGGCCACACATCAATGCCACGCAGGGACTGGAACTCACTTCTATTGGGCGCCCAGGTCCATGCCCTTTGCCTGGGACAGTGTGTGTGTGTGAAATCAAGACAGGTTCAGAGGGCGATAAAGAGGAGAGGGGGAAGAAGGGGAGGGGAGAAAAAGAGGAGAGAGTGAAAGAAAAGAGGCTGGAGGAGGAGGGGAGGGGAGGGGGAGAAGGAGGGGAGGGGAGGGAGGGGAGGAGGGGAGGGAGAGGGGCAGGACGGGTTGTGCAGGTGTGAAGTGGGGCAGTCGGCGCCTGTGGGCCTGAGAGGGGATGTGCATCCAGCAGCATGGTCCTGGGGATGGGCTGGAGGAGCAGGGTGTCCGAGTGAGAGCTGCAGACGTGGCCGCTGGGCTCGGGCTTAGGTGTGGTGACCGGACAGAGGGCCTGCCACTGGGGCCAGCCCCTGAGGGCTGCGCCTCCCCGGGGCTGCCACCTGCTCAGCTGCTGCCCCGCTGTGGGACTGGCAGCGAGCAGACTTAGGTTCAAACCTGGTGGGAACTTGGGATGTCTGCTTAGCTTCTCTGAGCCTCAGCTTCCTCATCCATATATAGGGCTAGTGCTAGGAAAATGCGATATCATCATGCATTTAACTCATTAATCCAAGCATATGTTCTAGGCCAAAAACTGTTAAGAGTATTAGAAAACACACAGCCATTGAAAGAGTGTAAGGAATGTTGCCACCCCTCTGTCGAGCATAAGCTCAGGGTGACGGTGAGGCAGGCCAGCAGCCAGGCCGTGGCAGGGACACCAAGGCTGGGCAGTCACAGCAGCCCCTCCCACAGGTAACTTCCCCCACAGGTAACTCCTCCCACAGGTAACTCCTCCCACAGGTAACTTCCCCCACAGGTAACTCCTCCCATGGGTAACTCCTCACACGGGTAACTCCTCCCACAGATAACTTCTCCCATAGGTAACTCCTCCCACGGGTAACTCCTCCCACAGGTAACTCCTCCCACAGGTAACTCCTCCCACAGGTAACTCCTCCCATGGGTAACTCCCCCCGCAGGTAACTTCTCCCACAGATAACTCCTCCCACAGGTAACTTCTCCCACATGTAACTTCCCCCACAGGTAACTTCCCCCACAGATAACTTCCCCCACAGGTAACTCCTCCCATGGGTAACTCCTCACACGGGTAACTCCTCCCACAGATAACTTCTCCCATAGGTAACTCCTCCCACAGGTAACTCCTCCCACAGGTAACTCCTCCCACACAGGTAACTCCTCCCACGGGTAACTCCTCCCACAGGTAACTCCTCCCACAGGTAACTCCTCCCACATGTAACTTCCCCCACATGTAACTTCCCCGACAGGTAACTTCCCCCACAGGTAACTTCCCACACGGGTAACTCCTCCCACCGGTAACTCCTCCCACAGGTAACTTCTCCCACAGGTAACTCCTCCCACCGGTAACTCCTCCCACAGGTAACTCCTCCCACAGGTAACTCCTCCCACAGGAAACTTCTCCCACAGGTAACTCCTCCCACAGGTAACTTCCCCCACAGGTAACTCCTCCCACAGGTAACTTCTCCCACAGGTAACTCCTCCCACAGATAACTCCTCCCACAGATAACTTCCCCCACAGATAACTCCTCCCACAGGTAACTCCTCCCACAGGTAACTCCTCCCACAGATAACTTCCCCCACAGATAACTCCTCCCACAGGTAACTCCTCACACAGGTAACTCCTCCCACAGATAACTCCTCCCACAGGTAACTCCTCCCACGGGTAACTCCTCCCACAGGTAACTCCTCCCATAGGTAACTTCTCCCACAGGTAACTTCTCCCACAGGTAACTCCTCCCACAGGAAACTCCTCCCACAGGTAACTTCCCCCACAGGTAACTTCCCCCACAGGTAACTTCCCCCACAGGTAACTTCTCCCACAGATAACTCCTCCCACAGGTAACTCCTCCCACCGGTAACTCCTCCCACAGGTAACTTCTCCCACAGGTAACTCCTCCCACAGGTAACTTCTCCCACAGGTAACTCCTCCCACAGGTAACTCCTCCCACAGGTAACTTCCCCCACAGGTAACTCCTCCCACAGGTAACTCCTCCCACAGGTAACTCCTCCCACAGGTAACTTCTCCCACAGGTAACTCCTCCCACAGGTAACTCCTCCCACAGGTAACTCCTCCCACAGATAACTTCCCCCACAGGAAACTTCCCCCACAGGTAACTTCTCCCACAGGTAACTTCCCCCACAGATAACTCCTCCCACAGGTAACTCCTCCCACAGATAACTCCTCCCACAGGTAACTCCTCCCACAGGTAACTCCTCCCACAGGTAACTCCTCCCACAGATAACTCCTCCCACAGATAACTCCTCCCACAGGTAACTCCTCCCACAGGTAACTCCTCCCACAGATAACTCCTCCCACAGGTAACTCCTCCCACAGGTAACTCCTCCCACAGGTAACTTCTCCCACAGGTAACTCCTCCCACAGGTAACTTCCCCCACAGATAACTCCTCCCACAGGTAACTCCTCCCACAGGTAACTCCTCCCACAGGTAACTCCTCCCACAGATAGAGGACATCTCAGCCCAGAAAAGCGCAGAACCAGGTGGGCCGCCACAGGACCAGCTGTGATGATGGACAGCCCGGCCCTGACACTGAGCCATCGGTGGCGACCAAGGCCCGGAGGAGCCACCTGGAAAAATGGGGACTGTGCTGCTGGAACCCTCCCGAGGCCTCCCCTCGGATTCCCGCCTGCGAGAGAGAAACAAACCCTCAAGACAAAGGACCCAGCGCTGTCCCCCAGGGGAGCCGCCCCTCCATTCCCTCCGCCCTCTGACCCCCACAGCCCTGCACTCCTACTCTAAGGGACCCCAGGAGACTTGCAACCTGGGGAGCAATGGGCAGTGGCAGCTCCTCGCAGGCTAGTCCCCTCAACCTGACCCCGAGACCCCCTTTTCTCTGACTCCCGGAGAGCGAGGGCGGCCCAGCCAGGCTCTCCTGTTGCGTCTTCTGTGAGAAACCCTTTCTTGTTTTCCGTCCCGGCTTTAATAAACGTTGCCTCAGTCACCTGGACTCGTGTTGGGAAATCTTTCCTGCACGAAGTCAAGAACCCACACACTGCCAGCCGGCTGGCCCCAGGCCGACCACGCAGGCCCAGGCCCCTTTCTGGCAACAAAAGGAACGTGAATCTGCCCACCCTTTGTTCTCAGTTCCCCGCCCAATGCTTCTCTCCCGGAGACTGGCCCTAATGCCAGGCGGCGAGGCCATGCACAGGGCCTCTGCCCGCTGAGCTGTGGTGACTGGATGCCAGGAGCTGGGAACGTGCTCTGGCTGCCCGGTCAGAGCTGCTGCCGCGGTGGCCGAACCCAAAGGTGCCCTGACTCACCATTCATGAGGCTGTAGAGAAGGCGGTTGGGTTTGCCCCTGTCTCCATCCATGGCGACCACTGTCAGCACCTCAGAGCCCTTGGGAACAGGAGCAGGGCTGGAGGCTAGGGTGGTGCCCCTCCCCCACCACAGACGTTGCCCTGTCAGGCAGGGGGAGTGCTGGCCTCACCCAGCGACACCCCGGCCTCCATGGGCCCCCCTCTCTGGGGAGCTCACAGGACCGTTGGCCTCGCAGGGACTCTCAGCCACAGACCTCTTACTTAGCCTCCTTCCCCACATCTCCCACTCAGCCCTCAGCCCTGTCCCCACTCCAGCTTCACCCCCTCTTCTCACCCAGGCTTTGCCTTTGGAGGTATCAGAGGGGAGGCGGAGGCTGGTGGGAGGAGCCAGCACGTGAAGTCCAGGATCAGGCTTCTACTTGGTCCCCGGGGTGCACAGCTAGACAAGCCCCTGTTGACCTTGGCCTGACACCCCTTCTATACGCTCTCCTCAGGCCCCTCTCCTGGCTGCTCCTCAGCAGCACAGAGGACCCCCTACCCCGCCTCCGGCCAGTCCCAGCGAGGAGGGGGTGGGGAGGAGGCCGGCACTCTCCCTCTCTCCTGCCAGCACACCCAGCCGGAGGGGGCATTTCCCACTTGGGCCTGGCAGGCGAATAGTCCTCGGTAAGGGTTTTCCATTGTTTTACAAAATCAAGGATAATCTGAAACTAGGGAAGTGAAAATGGGGAATGCAGCTCAATTCCACAGGAGGCCTCAGCCAGAGCCCTGGAAGTCTGGAGCTGTGGTCTGGGGGACCCTGTGGTGCCCATGAGGGGGTGCATAGCATGGGAGCAGGGAGGGGGAGCTCCCACCTCAACCCAGATATGGAGGGGTGCCACGGCTGGCTGAGCGGGAAGGGCAAGGGCCTCAGGCCGAGGGCATGTTTCAGGCAGAGGGATAAGGCAGTGCTGGGCTGGGGGTGAGGATGGTGAAAACTCAGGGAGGGGGTTTGTGAGGCTGGGGTTTGGGTGCCTCCCCTGAGAGGCAGAAGGAACGCGCAGGAGCCCAAACACTGAGGTCAGAGCCTGCACACCGGGAGACAGCTGGCGCTGAGCCTGTGTGATGTCCAACAAGGGTCACATGCTTTGGCAGCAAACTATGGGAACCACTGTCTGAGGGGCCCAGGCTCCAGGCCTGGGGCTGTGGGGGCACAGGAGCACCCCACCTCCGACACAGGTGCAGGAAAGACCCCCCAGATCAAGGCTGTCACCTCCCTCCCAGCCTCTTGGCGGCCTCTGCAGGGACGACCTCTGGGCGGGTCTGAGCTGAGTGTGAATGAGGGGGTGCCTGGAACAGCCTTGCACCCAGCGGTGCTCGCACAGGACCACCTGCTTCCTCCCCTAAGGCTTCCGGAGGCAAACACACCTGTTGCCCGGAGCCTGCAGGAGCAGAGGTGGGGGGACAGTCACTCACCGGAACCATGTCCTCGTACACGTAGCCGTGGAAGGGAGCGCCCACAAACACGGGGCCCACGTCCTGCACGTCCTCCACACTGACCGTGACCGTGGTGGTGGCTGAGAACACCGCAGCCACACCCCGCAGCTGCCCGCCGCCGTCCTGGGGAGGAGCCGGGAGCAGAGGCTGGGCTCTGGCCCGCAGACTCCACAGCACGGGTTCCTGCCCCTGGCGCGGGGGAGCTGCCCTCTGAGTGCTGTTTGCTCCTGCCCCCCCCCCCCAACCCCGATAGTTCCCCTCTCAGAGGCGTGCTGGGGACCAGACGATGCCAAGGCCTGGCCGTGTCTGGCTCTCACAGGAGTTCTTTCTCCAGGGAGGTCACATTGGACAAGTGGCAAAGGAGGGAGTCACCACCCCCCCAGCCAGGAACCAAACCTCACCCCCTCCTGGACCCACTAGAGTCTGACTGGGCCCTGCTGTGTGGAGTCCGGCTGACCAGTGGCCATGCTCTTGTCCCTGGCACAGGTGGGCAGGGGGCCTTCCTGGGGACCTGAGCCCAGGGCCTGGGAAGCGGGTCGTCCCTGGAGAAAGCAGCTGCTCCGAGCACCTGCGGAGCTGCAGGCCCCACACCACACACTGGAGCGTGAGGACTGAAGCCTCAGGGACAGGCTGACAAGGACACCGAGGCCCCAAGAGATAACTGGTCACACAGAGGAAGGCCAGGTGAGCCGGTCTGGGGGTGAGCCTGGTGGGGGTGTGGGTCTGGGGGGTGGGGGGGGTGTGTGGGCTGGGGGGGCTGGGGGGTGTGGGCTGGGGGGGGGGGTAGGGGGGTGTGAGGGCCTAGGGGGTGTGGGCCTGGGGGGGAGGTGTGTGGCCTGGGGTGTGAGGTGTCCTGGGGTGTGAGGGGGCCTGGGGGGGGGGCCTGGGGGGTGTGGGCCTGGGGGGTGTGGGTGGGGGTGAGGGCCTGGGGGGGAGGTGAGGGCCTGGGTGGGGGCCTGGGGGGGGTGGGCCTGGGGGGTGGGGTGGAGCAGAGCAGAGGCCAGGGCTGAGGTCATGCTGGGAGGTGTGTGGCCTGGGGTGTGAGGTGTCCTGGGGTGTGAGGTGTCCTGGGAGGTGAGCCTGTGAGGTGAGCAGAGGCCAGGGCTGAGGTCATGCTGGGATGTGAGTCTCCAGGCCTATGGAGGGGACCTGGCCTGTCTTCAGCTATGCCTGGCCTTGCCCGGACCCGGTCACCTGCTCTCCAAAGTGCCTGGTCCGCTGTAGGACGAACCCGCTGCCATCGAGGGCAGCTTCCCTGGCAGAGGCTGGGGAAGGACTGCATGCCCCCGTTCCTCCCTGGTACCTGGGCAACCACAGTGACCAAGTGGGCCTGGGCCTTCTCGTAGTCCAGGGTGGTCCCCGCCCGGAGGTGCAGCATGCCGCTGTGGCGGTCCACGGTGAACTGGGTGGCCGGCATGTTCTGCAGGAGTGAGGGGCAGCTTGGTCTCCGGGAGGGACCCACGGGCCCCAGGATGCCGGCTCTGCTTCCAGAAGGGGACCTGCACTGTCCTGGGTCCTGGGGACTCCAGCCTCGTCCTGAAGCTCAGCCTCTCTGGCCTCCGGGTCCCCTTGTTAGGGCTCCGGGTTCCCCCTGTCCCTCCTCAGTCAGAACCAGTGGGTCCCTTCCAGAGGCCTTAGCTCACCCAGGAAACAGCTGAGTCCAGCTCTGGGTGCACCTGGCCTGCAGGTCCCAGCAGGTGGGGTGTCAGCACAGAGCTCCCCCTAGAGGGGTGGGATCTTCAAACCCTACCAGCTGAGCATGAGGGCCAGTCCCAGGCAGCGCCTGGGGTGGGGACGAGGGGACAGGAGATGATCCGTCTGAAAGAGGGGCCTCCTGTCAGAAGCCGTTGTTGGGACTTTATGAGGATTTAACCCTCACAGCCACCAGTGAGGATGCTTCCATCTTCCCCACCTCACACGTGAGGGGATGAGCTGGTGACATTGGACAGCCCACGGGTGGGAAGTGGTTAGAGTTCTCCAGCACCTGCGGATCCCAAGAGATTTCCCCTCCAACCTGTGTTTAACCACCAAGCTGTGTTGCCTGGGAAATTGTGAGAGAAAGTGGGTCAACATGGAGAGAAGATGGGTGGATGGATGGATGGATGGACCGACGGACAGATGGACAGGTTGGGGTTCACAGCCAAGATCTGCCCTTTCCTACTGGCAGCTCCAGGCACAGGAGCTTTCCCCCGGGGGCGGGGGGGGGGGGAGCGCGATTAAGTGCCCAGGCTTCTCCTGGGGAAGGGTTTTGGGGGAGAACTGCGAGTCCTGGAGATCAGGGAAGGGGAAGGTAGGAGGGGCAGTCAGGGGCAGACAGCTCCTGCCGGCCCCTCAGTGCTCACCTGCCTGTTCTCCCCCTGCGTTTACTGAATCCATGGGGTCTGGGGTGCCATTTCTGACAATTTGGGGACGAGCAGAGGCACTAACCTAAGGCCTGGTGACGGAGGGGTCAGCCATTTGTCCCCGCCAGCCCAGACCTCTGGTACCGATACGCACGTGCCCTGCTCACCTGCAGGAAGTAGGTGACACTTCCTCCAGAGCCCGTGTCCTTGTCCACAGCATGGACCTCAAAGATACTGCTCCCAGCAGGTGTGTCCTGAGGGTGCACAGGGGTCAGGCCTGGGACAGGGGCAGGATGCCGGGGAGTGGGGTGCGGAGGGGCATGGGAAAGTGGGTCAGGAGAGTGAAGGGCTAAGAAGAAGTGGGAGGGGGTGATGAACCCAGAAGCCCTGGGGAGGGGGGGCAGAGGCCTGTCAGGCGGGGGGGCGGGTGGAGAGAAGGAAGAGAAAGGGAGGAGCAAGCAGACGCCCCAACCCCCAGCACAGCCTCCAAGAAAGAGGAAACTAAGACTCCAAGGAGATAAACTGTTTAAATGTGAACTGAGAAAAGGGTTAATAAACATGGACATAATCAGTATGGCCAGGAATAAAATCCATACAGTTGAAAACCAAAATAAAATATCTTTCTCCCACTGAAGCAAACATTTAAATATATGAAAGTCCACGTGTGGCAGGGCCAGGGAGACACCTCCCCCACGTCCCCCACATCGGAGTGCAGCTCCCACACCCTGGAGAAACAACAATGCTCAGGCATTCACACTGCAACCTAGCAATTCCAAATCTTGGCTGTATCTTTAGGAAATAATTCTAATTAGAGAGAAAGAACTGTTATGTTCAGAATTTGATTTTTCTTACAGCAAAAAGTTAAAGTATCTTAAATATCCTATATAATAAACTGCTAACATGCAAATAGACTGAACAGCAGAACAACTGGTCGCTCTGAAGCGCACTGACCACCAGAGGGCAGACACTCAATGCAGTAGCTGCCCCCTGGTGGTTAGTGCGCCAGAAACTGGGCTGGCAAGCACAGTGGTGGTGGTGGGAGCCTCTCCCGCCTCCGGGACAGTTGGACATGCCCCAAGGGCTCCCAGACTGCAAAGGCCAGGCTGAGCCCCTGCCTCCCAGCGCACGAATTTCATGCACTGGACCTCTGGTCTAAAGACAAAGGAACAGTTCCATAAATGGTACAATGTTCACTTAACAGATGCTATTAAAATTATAATTATGCAAACTTTAAAAGTAATGGGGGATGCTTACAAATTAAGTGGAAAAAAATACACAGAAAGCATGCTGAGTGTAGTCCTAATTACCCAAAACACACACAAAATAAATCCAATAATCACAAAAACAGCTGGAAGGAAATACACCGAAATTTAACAATGCAACCTCAACCTGGAGGGGTTTGGAGTGGTCTGGAAACTTTTTTTTTTAGAGTAAAAATAGCATTTTTTATTATGTAACAAAACTTTCTAAAGACAAAAATATCTAAATGTAGATTGATCAAAAACTGATTCTGAATTTTGTAAAAATGTGTAAGAACGAAGTGTAAGGCAAGGCCTTGCCGCCTTGCCAGTGGGATGGTTGAGAAGTCATCGGGAACATCCCATAAGTCAATATTGACTCAGATTCGATGAAACTTACAGTTCATGTTTCCTTAATCCACCAAAATGAATGCATTGCGTCTATTTTCTAGCTAGTGTTAATGGAAACTTTCTTCTCTCTACTTTTCTACGTATTTCACATTTCCACAATGAACGTCCATTATGATTTGGAAAATGGTAAGCGAACATTCCCTTGTGGGGAATGCATGTGTGAGGAACGGCAGTGGGGGATGCCAGGGAGGCCCCTGAGGCAGTGAGTGATGGGAGGCCCCTGACTCAGTGCCAGGGCCCCTGGGCCAGGCCTCGGCAGCCCCAGAGGGCAGGCGGGGTCTGGGGCAGGGATGCATGGGCCCTGCCTTGGGCCAAGTTCACCTCAGGAATCTGGACCGAGTACGGCTCCTGGAGGAACCTGGGTGCCTCGTCATTGACATCAGTCACCAGGATCACGACTTTCTCTGCCACCTGAGGAGGGCAAATGGGACAGGAATTGGGGAGTAAGGCCTTCTGGTGATAAAAGGACAGTGGCCCCTAGTGGGCCAGGTATATGTCTCTACCCATCTCCTTCCCTTCCTCCCTCCCTCTATTCCCCTCCCTTCTTTTATTCATTCATGCAACATTATTATTAAGCAACTACTTGGTGCCAAGCACTGTGCTCCATCCCAGAGGCAGAAGATACACTCTGATGGCGTGTATTTTGCCAAATGAGATGGCAGGGAAAAGGTCAGCATGTAAAAGGAGGTGGGGACACACTCGGTGATGGCAGGCCTGACCCCGGACACCATGCCCACCTTTCCCAGGTCAGTGCATCCCGAGGGCCGGGCGCACAGTGCTGGAGGCTGCAGTCAGGGGCCTAGAGAGGCATCTAACCAGCCTGGGGGCGGGCAGCAGGGCGCCTTGCAGTGGAGTGGGAGGTAAGCCCGCAGCAGTGTGTCAGGCGTGAGGACGAGAGGGAAGGAACACCACTGCCAAAGCAGGAGGAGGGCCCTGGTGAGCTCAGAGAACACAGTAGGTTGTGGCTGATGTTGGTGGGGAGAATGTGGAAGGGAGGGCGAGGCCAAGTGTGCCCCACAGGGAGGCCCTGAATGCCAGGCTGCAGCTCGGGTTTTCTCCTGAGGGGGTGGGGGCAGCTGCTAGTGCTCTTGGCAGGTCCTGGCCAGGCCTGGGTTCTAGATGGCCCTGGCCCAGCTCTGAGGGGGCCTAGGACCCTGCAGGCAGGACGCCACTGCAATGGCGGGGAAGAAGCGTGGTAGGGGCTGTGAGAGTGTGGCTGTGGGGAAGGAGGGAGAAGCAGGCTCGGGAGCCCAGGAAGTCTGCGCGGGTGACAGGTTGGCAGAGCCCAGAACAGGTGGAGGAGGGATTGGGAAAGACTCCAGGAGACACTGAAGCGCCTGGCTTTCTCCTCTCCCTACCCCTTCCCACCGGCCTCCCTCCCTGCTGCCTCTCCTACAGCCACTCCTGGGGGCACACATCTTGCTGGGGCAGGTCTTGCTGGGCCTCAGCTTGGATTGCAGGGAGTCCCATCCCCCAGTAGGTGGGATTGGGAAACCGCTCAGGCCCGGGCTGCGGGCTGCGGGCTGCCAGGGGCTGGCCCCGGTGTCTGCTCACCAGGTTCAGGCCGTCGGAAATGCTGATGATGGTTTCGATCTCGTCCTCCATCTGTGAAGCACAGGACTGAGTGTCCAGGAGAGACACACCCTAGGGACCGAGGCTGGGGGGCCCTGCTCCCCTGAGCCCGAGAGAGGCTGGAGCAGGGCTGGGTGCCCCAAAGCTGCCTCTGGCCATGCTTTCTTTCAGGGCTTTGCACCAGGTTCTCCTAACCCAGGGGACTGCCAAGGAGCCAGCAGAAAACGGCCCTGGCTAGAGCGGGGAGACGCGGGCCGGGTCCCAGGAAGGTTTTATACGTTCTCCCTTTTTCTTTCACACCACTGGTCTCCCCTGAGCCTCCATAGCCCCCAGGCCACAGAGGGCCAGGTCTGTGGTGTCTCACACTCCCCAAGACTCAGTGGGACTTTGGCGGGGAAGGTATTGAGGCTTCCTCTCTCTCCCCGGCCCAGGGCTAGTGGTGGCTGCATCAGACCAGAGCTGGCAGGAGCCCACGGACAGGTCCGGTTCTGTGGACAGCCAGGCCCGCCAGCTGGTGTGGGGGCCCTGCCCTGTCACTGCAGGTTCGCGGGTGCAGAGGGCAGAGTTCTACCAAACTCAGACCACCCCTAAACCATGCAACCAGCCCTGGTCAGCCTGAGTTTTTTGGCTTATAAGACCTCTCCAAGGACCATCTCGGGGGCCTTTCACCCACAGATACTGGTCTCCATGCCAAAAGGCTGCACCCTCACACCTCCCAATACCTCTCGGTCCAACTCTTCAATCAGGGTGATGTTTCCAGAATTGGGGTCAACAGAAAAGACGCTTCTAGTGCTGGGGTCAAAGCTGATGTGGTAGGAGACCGGTTCGCCCTCGGGGTCTGTCCCATTCAGCGTGTACACGTGAGAGCCTGGAAGGTGACACGGATGCCTGGAATCTGGAACCCAACTTTTCTTAACAGTGGCAGCGGCTCAGATCCAGGATCCCCTGTTTATACAGTGAATATTCGATTCCGAGCAAAGGCCCAGCCTGAGCGGAACCAGCCGGGGGCGTTGGGGGTGTGAGGGGGCGGGTGGGGGGGTTGTGCACGTTCTGGCAGGAGTGGCTCTTGGCCCCGGAGCCCCAGGCCAGGTCAGCTCCTCGGGCCTGCACTCTGCTGTCCTTTCGCTCAGGCTGCCCAGCCCAGACGTGGGGAGGACGTGTGGGCCTGTCTCCTCCTCCCTCTCTGTGTAGCCCAGGCAGGTGGGTGTTCTTGGGCCATTTTAAAGCCTAAAGATCTGCGACTCTAGGAGTCAGCACGTGTGCTCAAGGTCATGCCAGTGGGCACTGGACAGCCGGGCCCAGCGGTGACCGCCATGTGCTCCGGAGCCTGCCCCTCTGCCCGCGTCCCGCACCGCCGGCTCCGGCTCCAGGGCCCCGGGAACGCAGGGCACCAGCGGGCGCCGGGCGCCGGCAGCCGGCGCTGTCTCCACAGGCTCGGGGGTGCCATGTCTGGGGGTGAGGGCCACCCCTCCCGAGGCCCGGGGCCCTGCGGGCTCCTCACCGACAGGGGTGTCCTCCGGGAGGCTGAACAGGGCCATGTTGCCGTCAGAGCTGCCCGCCCCATTGTCGAAGAAGTGGGGGGCCAAGTTGACCTTAGCTGGGAAGAAAACAGAGCAGGTGGCTCCCAGACCTGAGGGGACACCTCCGCCCAGCTCTCGGGGTCTGGCCCACCCTGGCCCCGTGGGACCCGCTGGGGGGTCTCTTTGCCACACCCCGGTCTGCTTGTCAGGGGCACCGACTCTCTGGGGCGCCTCGAATTCAGGCAGCGGCCGAATAAACCCACCAAAGGGCACTGGGAACCGCCCCCTCCCCCCGCAGAACAGCCGCCTCCGCCCCCTCCCCCGCCCCGGTTCCTGAAGACGCGGCGGGCAGCTGGGCCTCGGTCCCCACCGGGTCTGCAGGCTGCCGGCCTCCGGGAGCATCGCCCCCCCCCCGCCCGGCCCGGCCCGCTCACCCAGGCAGAGGCGCAGCAGCGCCAGGGCCAGGGCGGCCCGCATGTCCCCGCGACGAGCAGAGGTGCGGGGGGCTGCGCGGGGCGAGGCGCGGGGCGAGGCGCTGCGGGCGGCCGGCTGGGGGCCGATTAGCCCGGGGCCGCGGCGGCGGGGGTGGGGGGGGACGAAGACCGCGCTGGGGTCCGAGCCCAGCCCGGCCTCCCGGGGGAGACACGCGCTGCGGGGCCTGAGAAGGCGGGGAAATGGGCTGTCGCGTCCCCCAGCCCCTGGGGCGGCCCCGCTGGAGACGCCCGCGCAGGAGCTGCCTCGGCTTCAGGAGGGCGGGTCCGCGGGAACAGAGGGCTCCCGGGCGGAGGAGCGCGAGCCCAGGCGTGTGGGCGGGGCCTGCCTGGGGACAGCCCCGGTTCCGGTTCCGCGGAGTGTCCGGAGGCTGTGGTCCCCTCCCCCTCCCACCTCCCAGGCCCAGACCAGGGAGAGCAGCCCCCTCCAGCCCTTCCTTCCGAGAGCTGGGGATTGGGGCGGGGCAGGCGGATGGGGTCCCAGAGGGGAGAGCTGGGCGGCTGGTACTCATCCTAGCTCCTCACGACCCCCTGGGGCGTGGCCCTTGGCCCGAAGGCGCACTTTGTGTCCCTAAATGCTGGTGTCCCACAGCCTGTCTCCGGATGAGGACTGCCGCCTTCTGCAGGCCCCCCCGTGCCTGGAAGCAGGGCCAGGATCTCCTGGGCAAATGCCCTGTCAGTGGGCCGAGAAGAGCCCGCTCTGTGTCCTGGCCCATCCCCTCACCAAGTGGCTTCTCTCTCCTCCGGCCATTCAATCCGCAGACTTGCACTGGGGAGGGACAGGGAAGGGCTCACCCGCCTTCACTATCACGCTGTCATCTCATGTGACCGCAAACCTCTCCTGGAATGCGTGTCCCTGCTGCGGAAAGGGGAAGTGAAAGCACCGGGAGGTGAGTTGCCTGAGCTCACACAGCCAGTGAGGGGCAGAGCCTGGCTTCACATCCACCTTGGGCTGGTTCAAAAGCTCTTCCCGCTGCAGAAGGTGACTGAAGCTGCTGAGTTTTCAGCTGAGCCCCTTGCGCACACATCCTTCCCACAGCACTGGCTTTATATTGGCAGTTTATATTGTCTTCTTACAGAGATCGCGCCCTGCCATCGCACAGGCTCACATCTGCTAGAGGGGCTTGCCTGGGACTGAGGGTGTTTTAACATGTGGGACCTTCAATGCTACAACCACAGACATCTGGGGTGAATGGACAGAGCGGACATCCTCAGGCCCCGAGAGCCCAGGAAACATCAGCTCTTCGTGGAGGCCTCAGCACGGCTTGATCCTGGCCTCACAGTAAGGAGGGCCTGATGGCTTGGTCTGTCATATGTGGAAGGAAGGATTCCCTGCTGTGGGACCTGGGCTTGGCCCTCTGGACAGACCCTGCGCTTCTCCAGCACCCCGGAGACCTGGCCTCCCCCATGCCACCAACGTGCAGAAAGACAGCTGCCTCTCCTTGGTTTTCCCACCACGGACCTGTAGTGAAGGCCAATGGGGCAGCTTCCTCTAGGTCAAGTCCCTCTAGGGCAGGTCCCTCTAGAGCAGGTCCCTCTAGAGCAGGTCCCTCTAGAGCAGGTCCCTCTAGGGCAGGTCCCCCTAGGGCAGGTCCCTCTAGAGCAGGTCCCTCTAGGGCAGGTCCCCCTAGGGCAGGTCCCTCTAGAGCAGGTCCCTCTAGAGCAGGACCCTCTAGGGCAGGTCCCTCTAGGGCAGGTCCCTCTAGGGAAGGTCCCTCTAGAGCAGGTCCCTCTAGGGCAGGTCCCGCTAGGGCAGGTCCCTCTAGAGCAGGTCCCTCTAGAGCAGGCGTCCCTCTAGGGCAGGTCCCTCTAGGGCAGGTCCCCCTAGAGCAGGTCCCTCTAGAGCAGGTCCCTCTAGGGCAGGTCCCTCTAGGGCAGGTCCCCCTAGGGCAGGTCCCTCTAGGGCAGGTCCCTCTAGAGCAGGTCCCGCTAGGGCAGGTCCCTCTAGGGCAGGTCCCTCTAGGGCAGGTCCCTCTAGAGCAGGTCCCTCTAGGGCAGGTCCCTCTAGGGCAGGTCCCTCTAGGGCAGGTCCCCCTAGGGCAGGTCCCCCTAGAGCAGGTCCCTCTAGGGCAGGTCCCTCTAGAGCAGGTCCCGCTAGGGCAGGTCCCTCTAGGGCAGGTCCCTCTAGAGCAGGTCCCTCTAGAGCAGGTCCCTCTAGGGCAGGTCCCTCTAGAGCAGGTCCCTCTAGGGCAGGTCCCTCTAGGGCAGGTCCCTCTAGGGCAGGTCCCTCTAGAGCAGGTCCCGCTAGGGCAGGTCCCTCTAGGGCAGGTCCCTCTAGAGCAGGTCCCTCTAGAGCAGGTCCCTCTAGGGCAGGTCCCTCTAGGGCAGGTCCCTCTAGGGCAGGTCCCTCTAGGGCAGGTCCCTCTAGGGCAGGTCCCTCTAGGGCAGGTCCCTCTAGGGCAGGTCCCTCTAGAGCAGGTCCCGCTAGGGCAGGTCCCTCTAGGGCAGGTCCCTCTAGAGCAGGTCCCTCTAGAGCAGGTCCCTCTAGGGCAGGTCCCTCTAGGGCAGGTCCCCCTAGAGCAGGTCCCTCTAGAGCAGGTCCCTCTAGGGCAGGTCCCTCTAGGGCAGGTCCCTCTAGAGCAGGTCCCTCTAGAGCAGGTCCCTCTAGGGCAGGTCCCTCTAGAGCAGGTCCCTCTAGAGCAGGTCCCTCTAGAGCAGGTCCCTCTAGGGCAGGTCCCTCTAGGGCAGGTCTCTCTGACTCCACCCAATAGCAAGGGGTGGAGACCCCTGCTCAGGACCCCTGTTCAGATCCATAGCGTATTTAATCACTGAGTTGAGCAAACAGGTTGCATTTTGATGTAGAAAATGACCTTTTGGTTCTGACATCTTGTAACCTGACACCTCCACCTCTGGTTCACACTCTGTAGGTCCCTAGGGCAGTGTTCTTTGACAGGTTTAACAGCAGATGAGCCAATGACCTTTTCCTGGGAAGGAGCTGCTGACAGCTAGCCTACCAGTTGCTCCTGGAGCTGGTGCAGGCTACCAGGCTGCTATAAGCACAGGGCCAGCCCCTGACTAAACCGAAGCCTGACACACCGGGTCCCAGGAGTTCCCTGCTGTTCTCAGGGCAGGGAAGTGCTGCAGGGTCCCCGGGGCCACAGGCCAGGCCTGTGGAGCACTGACCAGACCAGGCATGGAGTCTCCAGCCCCAGGAAGGACCACCTCAACAGTTTGCCCCGATATAAGCTGGGAGATGAGTCAGCAGAGGGGTGGGCACAAGTGGCTGTAATGTGTGCGGTGCCAACAGGAGGCCCTGCAGTGGCTGGAAAGGAACCGCTCCAGGAGGCCTGGTCCTGTTTGGTGGAAGCAGATCTGTGACCATTCGGCTTCTATTGCAGAACCAGGCCTTTCTCGTCTGACTTACTCTCCGTGAGAGGTTCTCAGTCTCATTGCAGAGGCGGGAACCTGAGGCCCATGTGGGCACATGACAGAGCCATCATTTGAACCCAACTCTGTCTGGGAAGCTTGAAGCTGTCAGCAGTACAGGGTCCCACAGTCAGGGAGTGTGAGCCCCTTCAGTTGCCATGGAGACTGCACACTTCCTCTAATGGCACCACTGTTACCTGCAAACATGGCTGGATTCTTCAAGGAGTCAGGGCTGCTGAGAAGTCCAGTTTTCTAACTAAAAGTCACTTTCAGATGTTTGGGGTTTCCCTGTCATCTCCAGGGGTCCCTGAGAACCTTGAATCGCCGTATGCACACGATTACCCAGTAGACTCACCAATTAAAACCCATGTGGCGAGCTCTGGAGGCGGCTCCCAGGTGAGAGGGGAGGGTGCTCCGGCCCCTGCAGCTCTGCAGGCACCTGTTTGTGTGGGAGCCAGGCTCCCTTTGGCTGCTTCCCAGGTAGCCCCAGCCCTTGCATATCACTAAGCCCTTTGAGGACTCAGCCCTTTTGCCCTTTGCCTACTTTCCTTTGTCCTTCTACCTCTAGAAGCAGTGGCTTATGGTGGGGGCAGAGCAGATTTTCGTGGGTAGCCTGCTGCCGGGAGGACTGGATAATCGCTCATATGATTCAACCTGGTCTCTGCTTAATTGGCTCAAGTGGTGACAGGCAGTGCGGACCCTTGGTTGCCCGGTTACACTTTTATTTGTGCATTTAATGTCTGACTTTCCCTTCCGACTGCACCCGCAGAGGGCTGGGCCTCAGGCCCGGGGCTTTCTGAGTGTAAAGAGAGACTTGGCTCAGCCGTCGGCATGTGGCCTTTGAATTGTTCCTCCTGGTTGAGTCTTGAGTACAGGTGTTTAATTTTGTGTGAGATTTTTTTCTTTTCCTGTTTTGGAGGGTGTGGGAGTGGAGAATAGAGGAGGGAGCAGGGCTGGCTCTCCGGCATTGCTGGAAGGTGAGGGTCCCTTTGCCGAAGAAGCTCTCAGTGGGAGCCCTGCATGCCCAGGAATGGTCTCGTCCACACAGCCGTCCACACAGCCCGCAAGCTGCTCCGTCTCACCCTCCCGTCTGTCTGCCTGGCCCACTGTCCTGCCTTCATCCCAGCAGGCCCCTCTCCCTGCCTGCATTTGCCTCTGCTCACAAGCGTCTCTGGCTCTTCTCATCAGCATAAACTCTAAATATCTGATGGCTTCCAGGGGCTCACAGGGCCTCAGAGTGAATCCCCCCTTTTCTCTTTGTCCATTGGTGTTGCTGTCCAGTTGCTGAATTTTCCTCAAATACTTAAGTTTTCCTGCCTGGCCCTTGCTGCACCCCTACTTCCCCCCAAACAAACAGATAGATAGACACCTTCTCTCCCAGCTGGAGCTCCCCCAGAACTCAGCTCAGGCACCAGCTCTTCCTCTTCCCATCCCTCCCCACGGTGCTCCCAACTCTGTGGGACTGTGATGGCTCCTCAGCCCCAGCCTGAGGGCCTCAGAGCCTCCCAGTCTGACCATTCCCAACCAGGAGGGTGAGAAAGAGTGCGTGAGGCGTGCGCCTGTGACTGGAAAGCAAGGCAAGGGCTGCTGGCTGCCCTGGGACCACATCCCCGAGGCCGCGCAGAGCACCGCTTTCCATCAACCCTGCACCTGGTGGCCTAGCAGGCTGACGTGTGTGGGGCTCACCTTGCGGGAGAATCCGATTGAAGGGAGCTTTACTGAGAGATAAGCCTCTCAGACCTGGGCCATCTGCCCCTCTGAGCCGCAGCCCTGCAGCTCTGCATTCACCGTGGACACAAACACTACCCCGGATGGGGGCAGGGAGGCAGGGACTTCCCTGAACCAAGCCTACCCCCCACCCCCCTGCTCCTGTGAGCTTTATTTCACAGAAAAGATGAATCCTGGGCAGGGCTGGAACTTGAATCCTGGGCTGTTGGCGCAGGCCTTGCTACTCTCACTAATTCTCATTCTTCCCGCTCTGCATTGGGTGTGCTGTGGTGAAGGGCTTTCCTTGAGCAGAACCTTGGGGCTCACATCCTCTGATAGACTTGCCCAAACAAGGATGCCCCATGCAGTTTGCTTATTTATTTGTCTGATTATTATTCACTAGAGGCCTGATGCATGAAATTCATGCAAGGGGCTTGGCCCTTGCAGCCCAGCCTTCGTTCGAAAGGTCATCAGGAAAGCCATTCGGCTGCCCAGTCTAATTAGCATATTATTCTTTTACTAGAGGTCCAGTGCAGCACTGGAGGGGGGAGTCCCTCAGCCTGGCCTGCCCCCTCTCACAGTCCGGGAGCCCTCAGGGGCGGGAGGCGACCCGGTGATCAGGGGAAGGCGATGACCCATCACACCTCTGCTGCTGCCACTGCCGGCAGTGCAAGCCTCAACTGGCCCTGGTTGCCTGCGCCTCAGGCTGGCCCTGGGTGGCTGGGGGGCTGAGAGGACTGGGGGACTCCAGAAGCCAGCACATATAGCTGCTAGGCCCACCTGAAGGTGGGCCCAGCCTTGCCAAGTGCCTGCCACCACGGTGGGGTTGAGGGGACTGGGCACCGCCATCTTGTGGCTGTGGGCGCTGCCGCCATCTTTGAGAGTGGGACAGTCAATTAGCATATTCCCTCTTTGTTAGATAGGATTATTATAGATTCCTGCCGACTCTCATGGGGAAGATAGGAAAGGACCCCTCAGGGGCCTTTGGATACAAGTGGAGGGGCTGGGCGCATGTGGAACGGTGGGGCCCCTGCAGCCAGTCAGCTGCCCTGGGGAGCCTGCTCCCTGCACCCTGCAGGCTGTAAAGGCTCTGGATTCATAGCTGCATGTGTCCCGGGAGAATCCTGTCTGTGCACAGGGGCCAGGTGGGGACTGAGGCAAGGTGGGCTGAGCTTGGTTCACAGTAACTCTGATGGTTGGTGGCACAATGGGACCAGGATCTGAAATTCTGGAACTCCCCCGGGGCCCTGCTGCCCAAGAGGAAGCGCTCCAACACCCAGCTCACAGCAGTGAAGGCTGAAGGAGGAGAATGGAAGCCTCAGAACAGCGACGAGGGGGCCTTCCCTGGCCTCGTCTTTTCCTCACCAGCGTTTACAGCTCTGACGCCGATGTGAGTACCAAGGTGCTAGGTTATTGTCCAAGGACACCCAGAAAAACAAGCGTTCCAAGCTCTTCTTTCTTTATTGTGGCTTTTCTGAAGGCAGCGCAAGAACAATCCAACATGGCGCGGGGAATGCTGTGTCTTTAAGGAGGAGACCGGTGGTTTGGGGCAGAGGCTTCCAGGGCTGGAAGTCCCAGGGCCTTTGCCTCAGTCCCAGCTCCAGAGGGGAGCCGGGGCTTCTGGGCGCCTCAGGAACCGACCTTTCTTGGGAAACACTAAACCTGTGGGAGCGCCCCGGGCACCACCCAGAAGGGGGACTCCGGCTTGAGCTTGCATGGTTTGCAGATCCTCACACGGTGCCCTGGGAAGGAGCAATGGGCAGACACGGCAGGCAGAGCCAGGGGTGAAGAGAGGGAACACAATTAGGATTCACTTCTAGACACAATTTAAAAAAAAATCAAAGCATACTCTACCCTCCTCCCCGAGGCACAGACGAGGCCTCCGAGCACGGCCAGCCCAGGCTATCTCATCCGTCAGAGAGAAATCCGATTTCCTCGCAGGAGAGGGAGAGAAAGTGGCTTAGCTGCTCAGTTGGCTCTGCCAAGAGCAGAGTCCATTGAGGCTGAGGGGCCGGGCGGAGGCCCTGCCCACATGCATGCAGGCCCTCGCACCCTCAGACCATCTTTCAGCAATGTGTGTGACAGAGCTGGGACGAATTTATGGGACGGACAATCCACAAAAAGAAAAAACTGCATGCACTAAGGTATTCTTCAGAGTTTTGTTTTCAATAGTGGAAAATTTTAATAGTAATAAAGCATAATAAAGCACTATGACTATGAAGACTATGTTGCAACATGAAAAAAATGATTATGATGTAGTGTGAATTTTAAAAATTAAAGAATGATATACAATAAAAAATAAAACCAGGCAAACATTTTGCAGGACAAAACAAAGGAAACACAAATGAGAGGCTTATTAAGTGATGGTAATGGGATTATTCTTTTTTTTTCTCCTTCTGTTTCCAGGCTATTTCTATGAAGGCAGTGAAAGAATTAAGAACATAGGATCTGGAACCAGGTCATTTGGCAGAGTCAGGTTTACCACTTACTAGCTGTGTGACCTTCAATAAGTTACTTAACCTCTCTGTGCTTTGGTTCCTCTTGTGTAAAGATGGCCACACTAATAGTACCGAACTCTTGGGACTATTATGAGGTGGGGGATCTGACCCCTTCCAGTGCTCACGGACAGCAGGTTGAACATTGCTTTAAAAACTGCCGCTATGACAGAGCAGCTGGACAGAGTGCTACGCGGTTCTAACACTTGAGAAAAAGACTTTTTTAGTAAATTGGTCTGTGTAACTTCAGCAATTGGCCACTTGGCACATTGATTTTTGAAGATGATTTTGTTGGTTTGACCCAGAGTCCTATGCCTGGCACTTCCTGTCCCCGTCCCACCCACTCCCCCCCCCCCCCCCCCCCCCCCCCGCCCTCCGAGCGCAGCACCTGCAGGGAGCCAGAGCTCAGGAGAGCCTGGAGGCTGAGAGCAGCTGATGTCCACGCGTGGGCCACCGCCCACCGGGTTATGTTCTTTCCAAAGACAGGCGCATGGACATGCCTGTCGGCACACCCGCCCCGCTGCTGGCCACACACATGAGGAGCCCCAGCCTGGCCTGGCCGAGAGAGAACTCATGGCTTTGCTCTCAGTGTCCACCTCGATGCCTCCTGACGCTGCCATCCTGGGCCCGCTCACACCTCCTCCCAAGAAACAGCGGGCGCGGAGGGCTCAGGACCCCCGCGGCTCCACCTTCAGTGCTGTCCGCACCGAGCGAGGAGGAGGAGGAGTGCGGGGCCGCAGGTGGGGCGGGTGGCTGACGGCCAGGTGAGTCCTAGGTCCCCGGCACGCGAATCGCTTCACCAATGCGCTGCGGGAAGCCGGCTGGGGTGCGGGGTGGGGGGCGTGGCTGCAGTGGGAAGACTGGACACACCGGGCTCCTCGCTCGGCCTCAGACTCAGTTTCCCAGTCTGTGAAGCAGTGACCATGCTTCCCCGTGGTCCCGGGTTTAACTGAGATCGCTAAGGACACAATAGAACTGTTTGTTTCGCTCTTTTTGTTCTAAGTTGTTTGCAAATTTCTGCAATGGAATTTTAAACAGGTACACACTGAAAAACCCGGGCCCACCACGAGAGCCTCCACATGGAGGTTCTGGAGTCCTGTGTGACTCACCACCTCCTGGCTCGGGGCGCGGCCGCCGGCTGTTTCGCGGAGCCGTGTGCTGGCCTGTGCTGTGCACACATCCTTAACTCCCCCCCTCCTCCAAGCAGGTGCATCCTGGGGAGGGTGTGAGCATGCCCTTCTCTCCGATGGGGTGGATGCTGCTTCTCTTCCCTCGGCTTCTGCCTTATTTCTTTCACGAAACACGGCCTCTGCGCCTGGTTGGGCCTCAGGTGGGAGCTGAGTTCCAGGCAGCCCGTCAGCGGCTCACTCTCCAGCTGGCCTGGGTGCTGGGCGCCCTGGGCTCAGGGTGTGAGGTCTGGTGCTTCTCCTGGCCCCTGCGGGAGGCGATGCCCTTCCTCAGAGGAGTGGCCTGAGGCTGAGCCCCTCAGCTCCCTCTGCACAGGCTCCTGGAGCCGGTCAGGCGCGGGCGCAGGAGAGCCGCGGGAATGGGAATGGAGGCACTTAACCGGCCTGAATGTTAGTGAGGGTTTTTTTTGTCCTGAATCGTAGCAAGAAAGCAGTCATTGCTCTACATCAATGTCAAACTGTATCCTCCATTACAAATGGTGACGGAGGAGGAGCTGGTGCCTGAATCGGTCCTGCAGGGGGCCTTAGGCTGCGAGGAGTCGGGACAGGCGGCCTGGCTCAGTGTCAGGCCTGGCTGATGGCAGGCTCTGCAGCTCACCTGAGGACTGTGCAGCCCCAGGCTCTAGGTCCCACCCACCACGGCTCAGCAGAGGTCCAGCACTCCTACCTCTCACCCGGGCCAGCCCATGCCCACGCGTCAGTCTTCCCCTGGCCTGGCTGGGACCTGGGTGCCTGCAGCCTCCCCCACTGCATGCCCCCTGCCACCCAGCCATGCCCAGGCCTTCTCCCTGCCTGTGCTTCCGGGACTCGCCACCTGCCGGCCTCATCTGCCCGGCCTCTGTGCCAGCTCCAAGACCAGCCCTGCCTTGGTTCGTAGCTTCCATGAGCACTTCTCAGCCCCCTCCCTCTGTCCTCCATGCCTTCCTCTTGCACATCACAGACCCCTTGCCTGAACCCTCTCCCTCCACCCTGTTCCCCATTTTTTTTTTTAAGAGAAAGGGAGGGAGAGTTAGAAACATCAATGAGAGAGAAACATCGATCAGCTGCCTCCTGCACACTCCCCACTGGGGATGTACCTGCAACCAAGGTACATGCCCCTGACCGGAATCGAACCCGGGACCCTTGAGTCCGCAGGCCGATGCTCTATCCACTGAGCCAAACCGGTTAGGGCTGTTCCCCATTTCTTAATTGCATCCTGTTCTTTCATTTGACAGAACATATTGAGTTCAAAATGATTCATTTGTTGACTTTGGGGCTGGGGTGGTCAGTTTTCCCCACAGACTGGAAGCCCCACCAGGCAGCGATCCTATCTGTCTGTGGCCCCTCCATACCAGGCCGACCCCCGGCTTGAGCGGGACTGACATGGCCCCTCGGGGTGTGGTGCTCACCTTTCTGGGTCCTCAGGGCAGGATCAGGAACTTGGGAACAGCAGTGCTTGCCTTTCCAGGGCTTGGCAGGAGGCCGGGGGTGCCTTCTTCCTGAGGGCGGACACAGGGGGCACTGGGCTTGGTCTGTGCAGAATGACTGGCGTGAGCTTCAGCTCTCACGGCTCAGGGCTCAGACATGCTGCTTGAGAAGCTCAGGATGGGCTCTGGGAGGCCCGGGTGAAGGAGGGGCCTGGAGGTGATTTACTTTCAGGAATATTAAAGTCGATATGGAGGGATTCTCTGCCCCCAGGATCTGTTCCTCGTGTTCTTGTCCGAGAAACATTCACTGCCTTTTGACACCATAGCTCTAGCCGTGGCAATTGAACCTAAGATAATAACCCTAAATATAAGAATTATTTTATGTACACATATGCCTTTGCCACATACCTAAAATAGTGCAAAGTTGTCAACCATCTAAATGTCTAAGCATGTAAATTCATCATGCACATTCACTTGATGGCAAGTTATACCTAAAAAATATTAGTTGAATAGCACTGCTATGGAGAATCTGCCGGAGATATTCCTAAACGGACAGGAAACTTTATAGGGAAAGAGCTTTATCTTCATTAAATCCTCATGAAGGAGCAGTGGCAGCCTCCAACATGGTGAACAGAGGTCTGTCTGCACTGCCAGGCCCTGTGTGTGAGGATGCCAGGCCTGGCTCCATGTCATAGACGCACATGTCCCTTCAGGGGTGTCAGAAAACAAACCCTTCCTGTCATCTTGCTCAGAGATCACTGCTGCTGACACGCTGGTGTGAACGCTCTCAGGACCCCAATCCTAACTGTGCTTGATGAGCATCATCACGCAGTGATAAGCAACAGACACAACCTCAAACAAAAAGGCTGGCACGCAATACTGAAAAGAAACAGTCAAAATGTTGAACATGGCTATTCTCGCTTATCCCCAACCCCAATGGATGTTAACTGCAACCACTAAAACAAGAGTAAAAGTAGGCAGTTTCTAGAGGGTTAGGTAAGAGAAAAAGCTCAAAATACTCAGCTACCTACAAAATACTCATATCCACAGAGGCACAGCATCGCCCCCCACTTCTAACCCCCACAGGTGCCCTCTCATGCCTTCTGCCACAGTGTCTACTGTGCATGAGTTTGGGAGATGTTCAGACTCACATAATCTAGTAACTAATTCATTCATTCAACACACATTTACTGTGCTTCGAGCGTGGCACAGTGGCCCTTGAATTCTAGTGAGGCGGGACCGGTGCAGAGCCCCGTCTGGTCTGCGCGGGGAGCCTGCCCTCCCTCGCCTGTGTGCTGGAGCTCTGAGGAGATGATGGCGACGGCTCCCAGCCACCTTGGTGGACACTGTGGGGAGAAGTGCTGCAGAGACTCAGGAGGACAACGTCTTTGGGGCCCAGGCCTGCCTGCCAGGGGCCTGCCCTCCAACTTCCTGATTCCAGCCTTCCCGATGCTGACACCCCGTCAGGCCCAGCACCCGCACGGTCCTACCTTCCACGGAGAAGACGGAGGAGCAGAGGAGCAGCGTGCAGAGCAGGCTGGAGAGGACCAGAGCCCGCATGGTGCGGCCGGGCCTTCTGTCCGTCCCGGGAGGCAGCTGCGCCCCGGAAATCCTCCCCAAGGACACCGAGTGCCGGGGAGGTGTTCCCAAATGGGCAGGGCGCAGCAACCTTGAAATTCTCATAAAGAGTAGAGTCAGCCCCTCCCAAGGAAAAAACCAGCTTTTCAGGAAGGCGAGAGCCTTTGGTGAGTGGGAAGCAGGGCTGTGGCCCAGCCCAGGGAGCTCCCAGGGCCTCGGTGGCCAGAGCAGGAAACGTGCCAGGAAGAGCCACTTCCCCGGGTTGAACATTAACGTTTCGTGTCTGTGATCATCCCATCCACGCAGCCCTTCCTGCTCGCTGCTGAGCTGCGGCAGGAGGAGGCCGGTGAAGCCCTGGCCGAAGCCTGGGGGCGCCGAGAGCACTGGGGATGTGGAAGCAGCGGCTCGGGAGCCAGAGAGCCGGGCTTGGTTCTGCTGTCACACGGCAGCGCCGGAGCCTGCGCTGACTGCTTCCCGGCGGTGAAGGGGCAGGCGCTGCCTTCCTCCGGCCCAACGAGAAACCAGGGGAGAGGAGGCTCTGCCTGCGGGGCCGGAGGCTCCGTGGCCTGCTCATGGCAGGCGGGCTGAGTGCTGGGCCCGGCGGAAGGCACCGTGCCGGCCTCGGGGCTTCCTTAGTGGGGCAGCCGTGAGATCCGGTGTGCTTCCCCTGGTGCCCTCATGTCCTTCTCTCCTTTGCCTTCATACGTGTGCCCTTCTACCCAAGAGCAGGCTCCACTCCGGCCCACAGGCGCATGGGACACGGTGGCATCTGGTTCAAGCCTCCAGGCCCCTGCTCCCAGCAGCCCATGCAGATGCTCAGGCTGCCTGGGACTGGCAGCCACGCCCTCCCCAGCCTCCCCGCTGGAGCTCAGGGAACAATTTAGACAAGTGTCCATCAGCTCAGTGAGCAATCAGGGCCCAGGGGATGTCATGACAGTCAGCCTGTGTGCTTTTGTGTGTTTAAACCAGTGATGGCGAACCTCTGACACGCGTGTCAGTGCCATTTCTGATGACACGCGGCCGCTGAGGCGGCCACATGCTGAGGATGAAACATTTATGTTATTTAAACTGTAAGTATCGCGAAATAATGATTTTTCCTCAAAGGCACACACTACCTGAGTTATGCTCAGTTTTTTGGCGAAGTTTGAAAAACCAAGCTCAAAAGGTTGCCCATCACTGGTTTAAACCATCCACACAAAGGGGCTGCTGGCTTGAGGTCTGAGGTCCTGCTGACAGTCACCCAGCCCCAGTCTGGTTTCCTCTCCAAGCGGTTCCCAGCCTTGATGGCCTCGCTGAGTGGGCATGGCCTTAGCGAGGGTGTGGCCAGGAAGACCTGGGGGCGGGGGGGCGGGGGGTCTTCCAGAGACAAGGCCAGTCTCGGTGCCAGTGCCCGGAGCGGTTTGAGGGCAGCCGTTGTTGACAGGAGGGCCGGGGAGAGGTGGGACTTGTCTTGAGCTGCATCTGCCAGCAGCAGCTATTCTTCCTAACTGCAGGTGACAGGTTAGGGTGCATCCATGGTTCCATTCAAGAACTATTACCACTGTTTTATTTACTTTTATTGGGTGACTTGGGGTGCCACCACCAAGTCCTCTGGGAGATAGCATACCTTTGGCTGCACTCACGCATTGCCTGCTGTAACAGCTACTCTCTGTACTGGCAAACCAGCATCAGAGGGGAGGAAGCCCGCCCTGGCCCAGGGCAGAAATGCAGTCAAACTCAGACTTGAACTCTAATTGCTTTGCAATGGCAGAGACAGTAGGAGAGACTTTGCCTACTGAAGAGAGGTACTCATCTGCTCCCAAAGTCCAGGCCTTGGGTAATTTTGCAGGCCCTCAGCCACCCAGCTACTGAGTCAGAAATAGATGCCAGCTTCTCAACACAGAACAGGATCGTAAGGGCACTGACAGCTAAGAGCAGGAGCCACTGGCTCTCTCGGCTTCCGTTCCCTGCACAACCACACACACTGTTCTCAGATTTGCAGGTGTTCCTGGGATCGCATGCTTGGCGGGAAGGATGGATTCAGATGTCAGAATCCCACCTGCTTTTAAATGCTTATAAAAGTTACGTCAGCAACCTCTGCCTCAGTAATTTAATAACACAGGGTATAAAGTGCAAGTTCTACCCAAAACCCCACTCCCCAAAGACAATCCCTGCTCTCGGATTTTCACCTGCTTTCTTAACATTTCAAAGACAGATGGCTGTGGATGTCTTATTTTTAAAAAGGAAGAAATGCCTTTGGCTCTTTAGAATATTTGAAATCTCATGTTGAGCTGAAAGAGGTGAAAATGAGAAGCATTTTAAACAGGAACATCTGTTAGTTGAAGCATTTGCAGTTTGTGTACAAAAATAATCAAGTTTGAGGCGTTGAATAATTTCCAGAGATGATTTGGCACTTGGCAGCCTCCTGAGAAAATGTCCTCGAGGCTCACCTACCTCACAGGGTGCCAGGAAGGAACCGTTTCAAGTCAAATTTCTGGTTCTAACTAGGAAACTGCCTGAAGCACCTCCCCTGGAGCCAGGCACCTGAGGCGGCCCTCCCTTCTCTCCCACCACCCCTCTCCCCAGGGCGTGGTCCTGGCCCTGCAGTGACTGGTCCTGCAATGATGCTCCCTCCTCTATTTGCTTAGCAAATCCCAGGTGAATTTATAATAGGAGGAGGGGTCAGACTCCTGGGACCACTTCAGTGATCCTTCAATTCCTTTCTCGTGGAATTCTTCCCCAGCCTCGGAGACACAAGCATTTAGTTTCATCTTGTTACAGGGAAAACGTTCCTCCCCTCACAGGAAACAGCAGCAGTGTGTCTGACTCCAAAGCCGAGGTTCTTTTCTGATGTGTTGGTTCCACAAGAGCTCATGGGATCGACAATAACCTACAGCGTTGATCTAGCTCACATGCCATCCTGAAAATGCACAAAAAACTAATGGCTTCCTCTGTTTTACAATTGATCTGCGCTTCCTCATGAGCCTCCAGCCTGGCTCTGGGGTCAAGGCTGATAAATCCTGTCCCCTCCACCCTGGCCTGGCTGGCCCTTCGGTTCCCCGCATGCTGTGCACCCTCCCCGTTACTCTCTCTCTCCGCCACTGGGGGCCCATCCACCCACAGCCCTGACAGCGGGCCACCTGCCCACCATGGTGGCTGCCAGCAGGACTTGGGCTCTTCCCGGGGCTCATGCTGGAATGCGGCCTTCTGCTCCAGGACACAAAGGGGGCCACCTTCCCGCCGGCACCCCCTGTCCTGCGGGAGCACCTGTGAGGCCACTGCCTCTGAGCCCCTTGCCCTTCTGCCCTTCCTCCCCATGGAGGCCCTGCCTTTGGCCCGACACCTTCACACCTACCAGTAGTTTCAGCCTGGAGGGGGGCTCAGAACCCTGGTCTTCTAAGAAGCACAGGCCTTAGAGCCACATGGCCCAGGCTCTGCTGCAGGGCAGTGAGAAGCCAGGAACAACCCGGGGCAGGAGGAATAGGGAAGTTGAAACAAGAAAGTTTGAACAAGGCCAAACAGTGAGGGTAATTTGCAGCTGGCCTGCAAATAGCAAGCCATTATCTTTGAGAGCAAATGGTTAGAGCCTCCCTCAGGAGAGAATGCAGGCAAGCCAGCATGCTCAAGGCTTGACAAGATGAAGCTGCCAGGTGCTTCTCGTGTGTCCTGGGAAGGCCACAACACAGTAAAAAGGAACCTTGAGAATTGATCTGCACCAACATATGCAGCAGGGCAATTCTGAAACCTACAGCCAGGAGGGTACAGAACGCCTGACTCCCACCCAACCTGCTCTTCAGATTAGCTGAGCGCCCGTCTGCGCTTCATAAGACAGATGGATAGGTTTGTTGCCTTGCTTCTCTAATAAATGTGCATGCTTTAGTAAATTAGCTTTATCACAACTCAATCATCTAGAGTCCCTCATTTAAACTCATTTACGGGAGCATCAAGAGGACGGAAGTGGGGGCAGGCCTCTCCCTCTGACTCGGGCTGTCCCACAACTTCTCTTCGGGGCCTTGGGCTGTGTGAATAATGGAACTCTGCCACTGAGCGGCCCTGGGGCCGCTGCGCAGCTATGCTGTTCAGTGTCTGCTCCGAATCACAACAGCAGCGGCAGCTGGAGAGGAACAGTTCCTTGTGATGAGTGCAATGCTAACTCGTCCTGGTATCTGATGACTTGATAATCTCTTATTAGATGGTTGATTGCTGGAAGTGGGGTGCAACCTGTCTCCAAAAACTAGCAACCCCCACTTGTGTTCAAGGATGTATGGTGCTTCTTCAATGTAGAGCAAGCATGTCAAACTCGCATTCCTTGTTTAAATAAATGAGGCATGCGGCCCGCTGGCTCAAGTTTGACATGCTTGATGTAGAACAATGACTGTGTTTTCTTGCCACAATTCAGGACCAAAAAAAAAAAAAAAAAAAAAATCCTAAAATTCAGGCCTAAATGATGGATGCCAGCACCATTCACAGCTGTGGATTCTGACAGAGAAGGGAGAACCTGTAGAGCACGCGTGAGGCGTGGCCGCAGGGCGAAGGGGGTGCCAAGGTCTCCGCTTTTGCCAGCCCTCAGCTGGCTGGGATGGATCCTGTCTGCAGTGTCTGGCCTCTGACTTGCATGGTTGACAGCAGGCTTCCCAGAACAGAATTGTCAGCTTTCCCCAACCCCACCCTCCCTCCTGGCACCACAGGGACAGGGCGAGGTCTGAGGTGCGGCCAGGGCCTGGCAGTCCCGGGGAAACTTCAACCTGGGCTCGCTGCCAACGGCCTGTCAGGGCCACAAGCACCTCGAAGGCTCTGGGTCCAGGTCCACTCGGAGCCGGGCAGGGCCAGGCCTCAGGGTGGAGAGGTGTCCTGCTTTCATGGTTCTTTTGAAAAGTGTTTCAATGGATTTTCTCACCGTATGTACTTATCTTTGTAAAAAACTACTTAGGGGCAGTTATAATATACTAGAAAACATAGCAAACAACTCATTTTCCTACGAGTGTCCCTTTCCCTGCCTCTTAGATTAACAGTGATGATCTTGTCATAATTTTTCCAACTTCTTTTAAAATGACTTCTACTTACATGAGGTAGTGATCACACGCTTTCCTTTGCTGAGGCACCAGTATGGCAAGGGTGATACACCCTGAGACACAAGCAGTCAGACACATTGGGTGTGCTGGCAGAGGTTGGGTCCTCTGCAAGGGGGGCCAGGATACTTTCCATGATGCTGTGTGTGGGGTGTCCCAGATATTCCCTTCCGACCAAAGCAGAAAGCACCTTCCAGCCATCAGCCCGCTGCAAGGCGTGGGGGACGCCTGCCTTCCTGTGGGCATCTGGCACACCTGTCCCTTCCCTGCACTCCTGCAACCTTCAGTCTGGATCATGCTTTTGGAGTTTCTAGGTATTTCATAACTACCGTGGGTCACTTGTTGCTGTTTCTCACATTTTAACAGCATGGTATCTAGTACAGCATCTAACATGTATCTGTTGACTTGATCTCTTCGAGTGACCTGTGGTGATTGACAGTTGTGTTTGTGAAACTCCCCACTGATCCCAAGAGCTTTCGGGTCCAAGCCAGCCAAGCCTGGGCCTCCTCCCGCGAGTTCTCTCCTGCTGCCACCCTGCCTCTGCCCATCAGATAGATGCCTGTCTTCTCAACAGCCTGCTTCTAGCTAGGCTGATGGCAGGGCAGAAAGGACAGACACAAGGATTCATGTTTCTCCCCACAGCTGGTGCTGAGTTAGTTCTTTCAAGAAGCACCAAACTGAACCAACCTAACAAGTCCCTGAATTTTCCTAACGAAGTCAGATCAAACCACATCCCTCATGCTCTCAGCTTCCACTGGTCTTCCTGTTTACGTCATTCTGCATTCAAGCCCACGAGACACCTAACTGGGTGGGGCTAGGCTAGTACTGTCTTGTGAAAGGTTCCCTCTGAATCATCGGGAAAAGTTAATAGCTACTGGCAATTACCATGATTATTCTTTAGATACCTGTTCTTACAGGATAATGAACTATTGGGAAATTATGGAAAACACCATATTTCTTCAGTTCTAAAATGCCACTAATTTTAAGATACACTAGTTTTGTAAAAAAAAAAAGAAAAGAAAAGAAATTAAAAGTGTAAAAAATACTGCATCTTAGCATCGAGGTAACACAGCTACTGAGTAAATGAGACTAAGACATGCCCACCCTTTCTGAGACCACCACATGAGCCGTTCTCAGCAGCTGGGATGCTATGCACACTCCCACTGGGGCAGTGAGCAGCCCACGTGTTCCAGGCACACGTAAGCCTAGTCTGGGGGTACGATGGCCAACTGACACCATGCTTCAGCTGATCAGACAGTTTTTACAAGGGTCTCAGTGGAGAGCATTTCTATTTTTAAAACATATTTTTATTGATTTTGGAGACGGAGGGGGAGACGGAGAGAAACATCAATGAGAATCATTGATTGGTTGCCTCCTGCACGCACCCTACTGGGAATTGAGTCCACAACCCAGGCATATGCCCTTGACTGGGATCAAACCCGGGACCCTTGCCCTAGCCGGTGTGGCTCAGTGGATAGAGCGTTGGCTTGCAGACTGAAGGGTCCCCGGTTCGATTCTGATCAAGGGCACATGTCTGGGTTGTGGGCTTGATCCCCAGTAGGGGGCGTGCAGGAGGCAGCTGGTAAGATGTTTCTCTCTCATCGATGTTTCTAGCTCTCCATCCCTCTCCCTTCCTCTCGGTAAAAATCACTAATAATAATAAAAAAAGGACCTGAGGAAGTAAAGCTGAGGTCAATTCCTTTTGATAAACACTAGAACTCTCACGTCCCGGGTGTGCTCGATAGAACCCCAGCCTGCCTATTTAACTGGTTCTCAATAGGATTTCAGCCCGATGGCACTCTTCACAGACCTCCCAGTGTAACAGCTTAGGAGGGTCATTCAACTCTACCACGTTCTCCTTCCCAGCCATATGATCTTGTTACAAAAATTAAACTTGGGGCTTCAGTGTACTCCTTTGCAAAATGAAGACAGCAGCACTTAGTTCAAAGGAAGGTTATCATTTGTGCAAAGGGCTTAGCACACAATACACACACACCAGCCTCTCTAGACCCCCCCCACCCTACTAGGATGATACAAATCTTGGGTATCATTTAGTTTCAGGAATCCAATGTGGACACATTCTATACAAATGAACAACTTTAAAGGAAACATGATGCTAACACTTCAAAGAGCACAGAAAAGACCAAGAGGTCAGTGTTCTAAGCACAGAACACACATGCTGTGAGCAGAAAACCAGGTTTCAAGGAAACATCTCATTTCCTGCCATCTTTCTCCATGTCCCTCCTCGTCCTCCGTCATCCTTCTGCTGTATGAAATGCCCGTTTTTGTGCACTGTAACTATGTATTTACTTGAAGACTTCCTCCTGGGTCAGCTTGAAAACTCAGTCCTTTGTTGGCTTCTCGGATTGACACCATAACGAACAATGGCTGTTTTCGTGGAGATGTGTCTCCCCTGGCCAGCTAGCATGGCAGGCACACTTTTTATTGAAAGGTCTTCACTGTCTTAGCACAGTCGGAAAAGGTGAAAAACTAGGTCACTAAAACACAAACACACTTGATTTCCTGGATAAGCTTCTGCCTAACAGCCATGCTTAAAATTATATTTTGTTTAGTGTGTGTGATACCATCCAAGCATCAAGATATGAACTTTGGGTTCCAAAATGTGACAAAAGGAATTCTAAGATTTCACGTTAAGGTCATACTAACATTGTACCAGAACCAAAGTAGGGAAAAAATAGAATTTTTCTCAGGGGGAAAATAACAAAAAACAAATCAACCAGTAGCTAAAATGCCCAGTGTTTACGAAGTGGCAGCGCATGTCACCTTCAGGTGGGCTCTGCTGTCCTCCCCATTTTAGATGAGAAAATGGGAATAGTGCCGTGACATAATGCCTGGGTCACATAAGAAGTGGAAGAGTTGGGGTTCAAATAAAGGCAGTCCAGCTGTCAGTACATGGTCATAACCACACTA
Organism: Eptesicus fuscus; assembly: GCF_027574615.1. Classification (NCBI taxonomy): domain Eukaryota; kingdom Metazoa; phylum Chordata; class Mammalia; order Chiroptera; family Vespertilionidae; genus Eptesicus; species Eptesicus fuscus. Next base: position 66,818 of record NC_072489.1, on the reverse strand, counting down.
CACTATATATATACTATATTGGGAAGAGAATAAGCCGCTTTCTTGAACAAATGCCCTATTCAAAAAATATGCATATGGTGCAGATGGAAAAATTACAGACCAATCATTACAGACCATCTGGCTGGAACCTTTAATATTTCAAAAATAAGCATCCTCGGTAACTTGATGTGGCTAGAATACTTTTTTCTGGATTACAGTAATAAATTCTTGTCAAAAACACCAATCATTTCAATAATCATACACACTCATTTCATTCATTAAGAACTTCTAAAAATAACTCTTTTGTTCTCAAACATTTATAAATGTCACAAGAGAGTTAAGGAACAGTCTTTGAAGGAGAGAAGGAAAATTCTCCTAGAGGACACTCTCAGGAAGTATTTTGCCCATTACAATCTGACTGATGTACTCCAGGAAGAAAGAGTAGCTTTGCTTTCCTTCTTTTAGTGTTTTATCTGAGAGGGAACCCGAGAAACCAAGTCTCAGGAGAAAAACTGCCTTCATAGTGTAAACCACAAACAGATTTTTCTAATAAAGCTGCAAAAATTGAAGAGGTGAAAAAAACAAGCATGTATTCTATTAAACATTTCAATAAATATGCAAAAAATCCAGCAATTGTTTGTATACTTTGAATATTTTATCCTGAGGAAGTATTTTAAGGAATATTTTGTTCTAGAATATTCAAAAATAAAGCTTGCACACACACGTATTTTATACCAGGAATTCTGTATGATTACATTCTGGAGTGTCCTACCAATGTCAAATAATGAGAAGCCATTATGGTCACATCTCTGCTGGAAAGAGGCTGGCAAAGGAACAGCAGGCAATGTTACCTACGCCTTTGTTTTGTGCTCAATGCTTTCGGTAAGTTAAGGAGACAAACGTTAAAGTGATCACTTGTTTCCAAATAGCAAGTCCTAAAGCCAGTATTCAAAGGAAGGTTGCAGGTGACCCTTTATTTCTTCCTGGTCCCTTTACCAAATCTCCATGCCACTCATGACATTACTTGTTAATATTCTGCATTTCAAAATCTAAACAGGTAAACACAAGTTTGCTAATTTTTACTTAACAAACAAAACAAAATTTAAAACACTTAAATTCTCATACACAAACCTCAGTTTTCACATTCATTAAAACATTTCAGAATTACTCAAAAATGAGAACTGAACACGTGTGCGCTTATCTGGCAGAGAACTACTGAATTTATTCTCCAGAAGGAAAAGCAGACCTGAAGGATCATATCACTGGGACATTTCAAACATGATGACAAGTTCTTATCTTCTAAACTTCAACGAAAGCTGCTTGAACAAACTATTTAATGAATACCTGCCCTACTAGACAAGCCAGGAACCTGATGCACTAACGATGTCAGAAGTGGAGTCGCTTCACTTCTTTCTGCTGTTTCCAGTTGCTAGAATAGTGGCAACTCGCATAAATATATTTAATGTATCCATGTAGATTCCCAGCATCCTAGAAAAGAAATAATACCCGTTTAAGTATGTAATTCTAATAACAATGATAAAAACTATTTCTTAATCTAGAAAAGAAGAAAAAGCAATACTGATTATTTATCTTAGGTATATAAGACGGAAATTTTAAAACAGGATATGCTAACTAAGGAAGTCCTGGACAAGAAAATAGTCAAGATTTTCTTCTGGCAGATTAATCTTTTAAATGGCAATGAGCAGTTTAAAAATCATTATTCTATCCTCTAACACTCTAAATATAATATCTTTTTAAAAAAAATATAATATCTTGATGGGGGCCATTGAGGGGGGGTGGGAAATGGGTGCTAGACAATACAAGAATCCAAAAAAAAAAAAAAAAAAAAAAACCCAAAGAAACACCTTCTTGTTAGACACAAGTCTGGCATTTTTAAATATAATATACCCTCTCCTTAAGGCCCTACTCCCCCTTCATCCAAAGAAACTATTATAAATCTGTAAGCATTATAGCAGCATTTTAAAATCATTACAGTTTCAGTATTAAAAAAAGACAAATAAATTGAGTTGCATGAGTTCTTTATATATTTTGGATATTAACCCCTTGTTGGAGCTGTTGTTTGCAAATATCACTCCCCATTCTATTCGTCGCCTTTTTGTTTTGTCAGCAGTTTCTTTGCTGTGCAGAAGCTTTTCAGTTTGATGTAGTCCCATTCATTTATTTTTGCCTTTCCTTCCCTTGCCTTTGGGTTCAAGTTCCTAATATGTTCTCTATGACCAAGGGCTATAAATTTAGTACCCATGTCTTCCATGTATTTTATTATTTCAGATCTTGTATTTAGATCTTAATCCACTCTGAATTATTTTTTGTACATGGGGACACCAGACAAAAAAATCTAACTGAAAAATGGGCAAAGGATCTTAACAAATACCTCTCCCAAGAAGACATATCAGCAGCCAACAGATATATGAAAGAAGATTCAACTTTACTATTAGCGAAATGCAAATCCAAACTACAATGAGATACCACCTCACACCTGTTAGAATGGCTATTAACAACAAGACAAGTAATAACAAGTGTTGGAGAGGTTGTGAAGGAAAAGGAACCCTCATTCACTGCTGGTGGGAATGCAGCCACTATGCAAAACAGAACAGCAGTTCCTCAAAAAATTAAGAATAGTTACCATATGACCCAGCAACATCTACCTGAAAAACTCTAAAACATTTATTCACAAAGATATAGGCACCCCTATGTTCCCTGCAGCATTATTCATGGTGGCCAAGACATGGAGACAACCTATGTGTCTTTTGGTAAAGATGTGGTACATATACTAGTACACAATGAGATTCTATCAACCACAAGAAAAGGTGTAATACTGTCATTTGCAACAACATGGACGGACCTTGAGAATATCATGCTAAGCGAAATAAATCAGTCAGAAAAAGCTAAGAACCACGTGATTTCACTAATATGCGAGACATAAAACTGAAACTCAGAGACAGACAGACAATAGGATGGTGATTACCAGAGGGGGGCAGAAAGTAAAGGGGCCAAGTATATGGTGACAGAAGATGATCTGACTTTGCATGGTGGGCACACCACTCAATAAACAGATCATCCTATATAATAGAAGGCTAATATGCAAATCGACCGAACGGTGGAAAGACCGTGTGCTCCCACAGCCGGAAGCCAGACTCACGGGGAGTGGACCTAAGCTGCTAGTCGGACATCCCCCAAGGGCTCTTGGACTGTGAGAGGGTGCAGGCCAGGCTGAGGGACCACCTCCCCAAAGTGCACAAATTTCATGCACCGGGCCTCTACTGGATTATAAAAACGTGCACTTAAAACCTATATGATCTTATTAACCAGTATCACTCCAATAAATATAATTAAAAAAAAAGAAAAAGAAATTGCTTTAGCCCAGCTGGCATGGCTTAGTGGTTGAGTATCAACCTATGAACCAGGAGGTCACTGTTAGATTCCCAGCCAGGGCCACATGCCCAGGTTGTGGGTTCAAACCCCCGGGGGTAGGAGGGAAGGGCATATAGGAGGCAGCCTACTAAGGATTCTCATCATTGATATTTCTATCTCTCTCTCCTTTTGTCTCTGAAATAAAAAAAAAAATATATATTAAAAAAAAAGTTACTTTAAAAATATGTGGTAACACCATGAAACTCAGGAAAATTATTCAATAAAATAACCTACTTTGGTGGAGAAAAAGAAAACAGCATTATTATATAACACTTAGTATCAGTTAAATTTAAATATCTCCAAAACGAAATTTTCATACTAAGGTATTTCCAATTTTTAGTAAAAGTCTTTTCAATTAAACATTTCAAGTCAATTCCTTATACTTTCCAATGAATACCCAACAAATACATCTTTTCTTCAGTTATAAAGTCTGTTAAATATTAAAAGTAACTGACCAATAAGAACACCATAAGACTAATTATTCTGAATTAACTGAATACCTAAATATTACTTAGTTGCAATAGAATAAAATTTCTATGGATACACAGCTTACTAGAGAAAAAATAGACCAAACAGCAATAGAAATAAAATAGTAAAATTTGACGAAGCCATTGTTGTGGGTTGAAATCAAAAGGTATGTCCAAGTCCTAATCCTCGGTTATCTGTGAATGTGACCCTATTTGGGAACTGGATCTTTGCGAATATAATTAAGATGTGAGTTGAGATGAATACTGGAGTAGGGTGGGCCTTAATCATATATGACTCCCGTTCTCCTAAGAAGAGAAGAGACAGCAACGGACAGGGACAGGAAGAAAGCCACATGCAGACGGAGGTAGAGATCAGTGATGTATCTACAAGCCAAGGAATGCTGGCTCTGCCAAGACAGTAAGAGCGGCAATGAACAAATTCTGCCACAGAGGCCTCTGAAGGTACCAACGATGAAGACACCTTGATTTGAGACTTCTACAATTGTGAGAGAATACATTTCTCTTGTTTTAAACCACCCAGTTTGTAGTTTGTTATGGCAGCCCTAAGACACTAATCCTACCCTATATAATAAAGAGGTAATATGCAAATTGACCACCACTCCAACACACAAGATGGCTGCCACAAGAGGGCCAGCAGGGGAGGGCAGTTGGGGGCAATCAGGCCAGCAGGGGAGGGCAGTTAGAGGTGACCAGGCTGGCAGGGAAGGGCAGTTAGGGGCAATCGGGCCGGCAGGGGAGCAGTTAGGCGTCGATCAGGCTGGCAGGCAAAAGTGGTTAGGGGCAATCAGGCAGGCAGGCAAGCGGTTGGGAGCCAGCAGTCCTGGATGGTGAGAGGGATCCCAGATTGGAGAGGGTGCAAGCTGGGCCTAGGGACAACCCTCCACCCCCGCCCGTTCACATGAATTTCATGCACCGGGCCTCTAGTATAATCATAAAACAAAATAGGACAAAATAAAACAAATGTCTTTATATAACAAAGATATTAAAGACTACTTACGAATTGATGGGATCATATTTTTGAACTCCATATACTGGCACTATTTCTGCACGCTTGATGACTTTCTGTGTGTCATACAGAAGGAACATGCTGAAAAGAGCTAATCCACCATAAATTGCCACAGAGTACAGAGTGGCACCAGCCACAGTGGTAGGTGGAAGAAACATAGATCCTGAAATCAAAATGGGGAAAGAGGTGTTTTGTTTTGTTTTTTAAAAAGGGGACTTTTCTCTAACTGTATATATAGTTAATGATATTTTTAAAATTTTTCTTCGGTATACTGAACAGGTAAAAAAGCATCTCAGTTATAAGCATGATCTAATTTTATATACATTCAATTCAAAACCCATGATACTCATTTCTGCAAAGGGTGGCTTACCCACATTACAGGAAGGCTCTTGCATCAGAGCAATGCTCATGTTCTGCAGACCAACTTTGCCATTTTAGATGCATTTGGTAAGCCAATAGTAATGATTTGCTATGATGCCAAATAAGAAAATTAGTCTAATTAGCACAGATCTTTTAAACCACTTTTAAAAATGACTAAATATTTTCCCTCCAGTAGGAAACCTGAGTACCTAAGATGGTTTTGTACATCACAAACCAAGAACCAACTGTCAAAGCACAGTGGCTTACCCAGTGAGGACACAAAGACGAGGCCCAGGCCCACTCCCAGGGGTGCTCCCATGTTCAGAAACTTCTCACTGGGTGCACACATGGCCACGGTGGAGAGGCCTCCGACGACGCCTGCCGTGTACCATGCAGCTCTGATGAGAAGAGGCCCCCCTAATATCGTCAGAGGAGCCACCACTGCGCCCATCACACCTGGAGAGAGCAAGTGGTTACTTTTTACTAACAACCAAAGGGAAAATGCCACTTCTAACATGCCCTCTGAACCTATGTACCTTATGTTAGACGGTGCGGTACAAAAAGCCTTCCCCTGATTTAGGTAACTCTACCCCCAAAATCCTACAACCAAAACTTGGGGCTATCCAGATTCTAAAATCACAATAGCAGCATTATTCCTAGTCAAACAGCCACAACTCACAAGTACAAACACTAATCTACATTTTTAGTGATTGTCAAATTCTGTGCTGTAGTTAATTTTTTGGATTCAAACCTAACTTTAGTCTTAAACAAAGTAAGATGAGAAAGTGAGTATATTATGCTAATCTTAAATGTAGCTTAGGGTTGAGTGTTGATCTATGAACCAGGAGGTCACAGTTCAATTCCCAGTCAGGGCACATGCCCAGGTTGCGGGCTCAATCCCCAGAAGGGGACATGCAGGAGGCAGCTGATCAGTAGTTCTCTCTCATAATTGATGTTTCTTTCTCTTTCTCCCTCTCGCCTCCTCTCTGAAATCAATAAAAAAAATATATATTTTTTTAAAATGTAGAAACTTCAAGGACACTGCTGTTACATTGTGTAATAAAGAACATAATCATAACTTGTAAAAAGTAATTTGTTGTCAGATATTTATAAACAGCCTCATAAAAATTACAGTGAAAGTTATCAATATAATTAACCAAGTAAATAGAATTCAACTGAAAAATAAATCTTGCCCTAACCAGTTTGGCTCAGTGGTAAGAGCTTTGGCCCTCAGACTGAAGGATCCGGGTTCAATTCCTGGTCTAGGCATGTACTTGGGTTGCAGGCCTGCATGTGCAGGAGGCTACCTATCAATGTGTCTCTCTCACATCAATGTTTCTCCTCCCTCTCCCCTTCCATCTTCTCTAAAACTCAATGGAAAAAATATCCTCAGGTGGGAATTAATAAATAAATCTTAGATAAGGCATTATTTCAATGGTGAGTAGAAGAAGTTACGTACCCTTTTCTTAAACATTAAATGTGCATAGTTTAACTCATAGAATAGGCACAGAGCTGTCTTCATACTAAAATTTCAATACTAGTGTGTTTCTTTTGTGAGAATAACATTTTTAGGTCAAGTAGTAAGGTAATTAATTTTATTTCATGATGAATAACTTTAAAATATTTTTTGCTCTAGGAAAATATACTAAATAAAAATTCTGTATAATATTTCTGTTAGGATTTCCATCAGTTTTACATTTGACAGCAAAATTTTTATCAAAACTTTTAAGGAGACTATTCAGAGATTTTTCAATGACACTTTCTGATGAAAATCTGAAGTGGTTATAGCTGTTTGCTGCTTAAGGACAAATCAATTATAAAACTAACAAGGATAGCGCATTATTATTGTGAATGAAAGCTGGCATTCAGCAAATTGGTTCAACCACTGTAGAAAACAAGTGGAGAGGTTCTTCAAAAAATTATAGCCAGAACTACCATATGATCCAGCAATCCCACTTCTGGGTTTATATCAAAAGAAATTAAAATCAGGATCTCATAGAAATAGCTACATTTCCATGTTCATTGCAGCACTATTCACAATAGTTAAGATTTAAAAACCTAGGTGTCTATCAATGGATAAATGGGTAAAATATGTGTGTGTGTGTGTGTGTATGTATATATACATACATACACACACACATACATACATACATACACACACAATGGAATATTATTCAGTCATAAAAAATAAAATTTTGCCATTTTTGTCAACATACATGGACCTTGAAGGCAATATGCGAAGTAAATAAGTCAGAAAAAGAAAAGTACCATATTATCTCACTTATATGTGGAATCCAAGAGTCAAACTCAGAGAAACAGAGTATACTGGTGGTTACCAGGTGTTTGCGGGGTTGGGGGAGGGAGGCGGGAGATGGGGAACTGGGGAGATACTGGTCAAAATTATAAACTTCCAGTTCTAAGATTAACAAGTTTGAGGATTTAATGTACAGCATGATGACATTAAAATAAACAAATGGAGACTAGATGTGAACATTCCCTGGGCAGACAAAACCAATTTAGTCATAAAAATAAAGCTCAATTTAGTTTATTTTACAAGATTAACCTGACCTGGGTCATTTCTTGCTTATGCCTCTGGAAGTCATTAGCAAAATTTGAACTGTTTCCCAAGGTTGATATGAGGTAACCGCAGAAAATCCTATTATAACCAATCCCTGTGAAGAATGAACAGCCACTGCTTTCTCACTATGTAAGTTGCTTTATAATAACACTAGAGGCCTGGTGCATGAAGTTCATGTCCTCGGGGAATGTCCGAATGATGGCTTAGGCACACTCCCCACGGAAGTCGGATTTCTTAGCACTGCTGCAGAGGCGGGAGAGGCTCCCACCACGCCTGCTGGGCTCGCCAGCCATGAGCCTGGCTCAGGGCTTCTGGCTGAGCGGCACACCCCGTGGGAGTGCACTGACCACTAGGGGGCAGCTCCTGCATTGAGCGTCTGGCCCTGGTGGTCAGCACACGTCATAGCGACCAGTTGTTCCACTATTCAGTCTGCTCCCCTGCTGGCCTGGTTGACACCTAACTGCTCCCCTGCCGGCCAGATCTTGCCCTCAACTGCCCTCCCCTGCCGGCCTGATCTCGCCCCCAATTGCCCTCCCCTGCAGGCCTGGTTGCCCACAACTTCCCTCCCCTGCCGATCATCTTGAGGTGGCCATCTTGTGATGATGCGAGGGCATTACGCGAGGACGCAAGGACCACCTAGGCCAGTGATGGGCAACCTTTTGAGCTTGGTGTGTCAAACTTCACCAAAAAACTGAGCATAACTCGGGTAGTGTGTCACTTTGAGGAAAAAACATTATTTTGCAAATGTTTCATCCTCAGGAGCAGCAAATGTTTCATCCTCGGCATGCGGCCGCATGTCATCAGAAATGGCTACGCGTGTCAGCGCTGACACGCGTGTCATAGGTTCGCCATCACTGACCTAGGCTTTTATTAGTATAGATACCCGAGCCTCATTCCATATTTCTGGTTAAGTGCTCCCAGTTTGCAGACTGTCATTTTGGTGTGTGTACTATTAACTTTTACTAATTACTATTTCAGTAATTCACTGATTTTACTTGTTATTTCTGAATTTTTGACAGATATTATAGCTAGTAATACTGCATCATATACTTGAATGTTGCTAAGAAAGTAAATCTTAAATATTCCCACTAGAAAAAAAGAAATGGCAAATATGGGGTGGAGGTGTTATTTAATGCCATGGTGGTAATAATTCTGCAACACACACGTGTATCACATCAACATGTTGCACACCTTAAACTTATACAATATTATGTGTCAATTACATCTCAATAAAGTTGGGGGGAATAACACAATTAGAATAGTTTTTCAATGAGCATTTCAGTAATGCCTGCTAAGTATCACTTGGTCCTGACTGAGACCACTGATGTACTAAACATGTGGATAAAAAATGTCAGCTTTGATGTCCTTCTGATGCTGAGTAGTTGTCCTTGAATCATCCAAACCCCCTCTGGGTCCCATCTCAATCATGCCAGTGAATAATAAATGGGCATAGTGCAGGACTTGAAAAAACAAGGCTAGGGTGCCAATTTTGACTTTGGTGCTTCCTGGTGTGTGACTCACCCAGCCTCAGTTTCCTCAATTATACAATATGAATATGCTAATATCTACCCAGCTTCCTAAGATGTTTATGAAGAATAAAACAAATTTTGAGCCACAACAATTAAAAAAAGAAAATAAATTGGCCATCATACTGTGCAGCCGGGGTTAACACAGCAGGCCTAGGGCTGTCTTTACAAAGGCCTGCTTGCCAGGTTAGTCCTGCCTCTTATCTGAGAACCTGGCACTTGGACAGTTCTCTAACGGACAGGGTTAGGCTACTGGTGCAAACATATGAGTTATGCTAAAGACCTGCTTTCCTTCAGGGAGTCTGGTTTTTTTATTTGTTTTTGTGGTTAATCCTCACCTGAAGATATTTTTACATTGATATATATATATATATTTAAATAGAGTGGAAAGGAGGGGCAGAAGGAGGACAGAGGGGAGAGAGAAAGGGAGAAAGAAACATCAATGTGAGAGAGACACACTGATGGGTTGCCTCCCACATGTGCCCCAACTGGGACTAGGGATTTACGGATTGAACCTGAACCCAGGTATATGCCCTTGATCGGAAATCAAAACTGTGACCCTTGGTGTGCAGGCTGACATTCCAATCACTAAGCACACCAGCCAGGGCAGGGAGTCTGGTTTTTGATAGTTGCTAGGAGGGTGCCTACATGATCAGCTTTCAATAAAAACCTTGGGCTTGGCCTGCCTGGCTCAGTGGTTGAGTATTGACCTATGAACCAGGAGGTCACAGTTTGATTCCTGGACAGGGCACAGGTCTGGGTTTTGGGCTTAATTCCCAGTGTGGGGCATGCAGGAGGCAGCCAATCAGTGATTCTCATCATTGATATTTCTTTCTCTCCCTCTCCCGTCCTTTCTGAAATCAATAAAAATATGTTTACAAATAAATAAATAAACTGAAAATAAAAACCTTGGACACCAAGTCTCTACTGGCTTCCCTGGGCAGAAAAACTACACGTTCCTCCGCTTTTCCCATTCTCGGTGTGCCCCCGCAGGAAGGAGAGCATTGAAAGGTTGTGTATTTCTCCAACTCCAGACTCTGTCTGTATCTTTTCCCCTTGCTGACCCAGTTGTGCATCCTTTCCTTGTAATAAACCTCACCTCTGAATACTAATAAATTGCTGAGTGAATTAGTGGTCTTAAGGACCCCACCCCCACAACACACATAAAATACTGACCCAAGTAATTATATGCTACAATGACATAGATTTAAAGGGGTTTTGTAAGCAAAGCCGGTAGAAATGCTCGATTCAATTCAACAAGTGATTTAAGAGACCAAGGACAGAGGGGCAGGGGGAGAGAGGAGGGAGGAAATCCATGACGAGAGTCACTGACGGGCTGCCTCCCGGCTCGTTATCCTGGATAAAAAGACACTGACCCTGTTTCCTCAAAGAGCTCATTGTCTAAAGTGGGAAACAGGTGCAAAACTACTCAGTAGCCAAGAGATTTAGAAACATAAATGTAAATGTGAAAATTCAGATCATGAGAATTTTGGTGATTCAATGAAAGTCTTATTAACAAATGCACAGTCTGTTCTTCTAAATAATTATTTTCTTTAAAGCAGGTCATTGGTAATAGAAGAAAAGGGACCATCTCTCTCCCAACCAGTGATTTGTCCTGCAAATCTCCAGGGAGAACATCTATGATTGAGTAACCTAACACCAAAGACTCTTGAAAACAAGGTAGGGAAATCATGCTGTCTAATAGTTACCAAAATAAAGATAGCATATGAATAACATAAATGACATATTTCACCCCAAGTTGTTATTGAGTGCCAAAAACCTGGTTTCCATTTACTAACCATGCTAGAACACTTCCGAGTCCGTCTCCCTGAAGTTTCAGGGAAATGCTTATAAATTGTATTGCGATAGAGAACATGCACCGAAGAAGCATTTTTGTTTCTTGGTCTGGTTGGCTCTTTATTCAACCTAGAAACAAACTATGCCAGGAAACTTGAGGTAGAAAACTTTGTCTGAACTTTCAAATATTTGTCTTGCAACAATTAAGAAAAAATTCACAGCATATACCTACAAGGATATGAAAACTGCCCTGCAATAGCAGGGCTGACAGCCTTTGCCCTACCCAATGTTACCTTGTGCCAAGAACTGATCTAAACACATCAGACACAAATGTGTATTGTGATGGGTATCAGGTCTGAAATCCTCCTGGTATTAGATGAAACACAGTACTAGACCAGTGGTCGGCAAACTCATTAGTCAACAGAGCCAAATATCAACAGTACAACGACTGAAATTTCTTTTGAGAGCCAAATTTTTTAAAGTTAAACTATATAGGTAGGTACATTGCTATTAACTTAATTAGGGTACTCCTAAGCTGGCCTTTGCTAAAAACTCAAGGGGCCAAAGAGACTCATGTGGCTCGCGAGCCGCAGTTTGCCGACCACTGTACTAGACTATACATGAGGTCAGGGTACTACTGGGGATGTCCATGGTCTTAGTATATAAACAGTAGTAAGTAGGAAATTACAAGTGTTTTCTAAACATGAAGCTTAACTAAATTATGTACAAAGCATGTGTGATTGTGAAAAGCCACCTAAAAGGCAGTACTCAAGATTTATTTAATAACTGAAAACTAGAACATACCAGAATGCAGTAACCAAGCAAGGTGCTTTGAGCCTGGGCTCCGGTCATAAGGTATTGACTGTACCAGCATTCCCGCTCCAATCATGGCTGCAAAGGTTGCACCAATTGTCTGCAAGAACACATATTACTAAGAAAAATCTATCCTTATACAACAACAAAGTAGAAGCCCACAAGTTCTAATTTTCAGTTAGTCTTTCCATTAAACCACGTTTTCCCAACACATTAAAGGCCTTTATTTCCATTTGGCCAAGTTACAAGAGTGCCAGCACCCTTAAATTTGCAGACAGTTTTAAGTGAATGAGATAAGCTTTGACTAATAACATCATCTTTAAAAATCTTTATTCTTTTTAGACATAGGTTTCACAAATTCTCTTTAAAAGTCCCAGAATAATTATTTTAAATTACATTTTAGTATAGCACTAATAGCATTTAAAAATATTAGTCAAGATATACCAATTAAAACATATATACCACACTTGTTAAAAGAAACCTGAAAAAATAAAAGCACATGGAAAAGAGGAGAAATAAGACTGTTTCTTTCCTTCAAACTTTCTGGCTGACTTGGCCCTCTTCCCTTTTCGTTGCCTTAGATTTCCATTGTTATGACTTGTAAAGATTCCTTGTGTGTATAACAAGAAAGAAATATAGGTAATGGAAGAAAGATGATAACAAATATCCAGGAAACTTAAAGGAAAAACTGTAAACTTGTAGCTTTTGGACAGAATCAGGTAGCAGGCCAATTACTAAACATAACCACCGTAACTGAATGCAAATGCTTCTGGCTGGGAAGGCTTTTCTCCAGATGCTGCGAATCCTGTGTGCTGCTCTAGACCTGCCTCCTCATCTGCACTGTCTGTCTGACACACAGGCACCGGCTGCTCTCATTCACATTACACAGAAAAACATGCTGAGTTCTATTCTACCATTTCCCAATGCACAATTACTAAAATCTACTTCATACATCTCTGTGCAAAGCATTTTCAGGTTATTTATCACAATTACATTTTTTCTTTTAAGCACCTTCATGATCCAGTTCCATTTTTTGCCTTTCAGTTTCCCAGTCTCCACTCCAGCTGCACAGAACTAGTAGTGCTACAAACATGCCTCAGGCTCATGCCTCTTTAAATTCTGTTCATTGTGCCTAAGAACTCTTTCCCGTTTGACTTCAGAACTTCCTTTTTGTCTGGGAAGGTTTATGGTGGGTCCCCTTGCTGCCAAGAGGTGTCAGATTACTCTCCTCTGTTCCAAAGACATTTAGTACAGTGACTAGTGTCTACAGACATGTCACCCCCTCAAAAAAAAAGACTACACCTTCACCAGTGTAGCATCTGTCTGGCTTCCTAAACTTTTACTTAAGTACGAGAGTAAAAGCACATGAGAGTGGTCTAATGCCCACAGGGAGTTGAGAATATAGCCCATGCACAAAACTTCTTTAACGTCTTATTTTAGGGGCTAAACTCCTTTGTGTATTTTGATTTTCCTAATATAGCCATGCCTGCTTACAAAAATCACTATTGTAAATTACGTAGTATTGATTAAACTAACATTCCTGGTGAGAATGCACATGCTTATTCTTGTGCATTCTAGAACCTGTAGGCGAGGCAATCCATGACACCCATCTGAGCAGTAATATCCTAAGAATACTGACTGTCCACATGGCTATGCTACTGTAAGTGTTTCTCCTTTTGGAATGTACAATCTGTGGAAACATTACAGATTTGGAGGTTAGATGGATTTGGGCTACCTATGAGAGAACTGGTTTGCCATAGGACATCTCTGAGTATTACATAGACTCTCCCGTCTTCTCTTCCCGTCCAGCCTCACACTCACTGTTCTAGTTCACACTCTTATCATCAGATCTTGCAAAGGCAGAGGTAGTACACTGGCTCTTCCACACTAGTTCTCCATACTCCAATACCAATCAGCCTTTTGCTGTTCCAGTTCTCTGCAATGGCCTCTCACTGCTTAGGCACTCCTCTCAGCTTGCTAATCACACAGCCCCTTTCTGTCTTCTTCACACTCCAGCCCTCAAATATGCTAAGGAATTGTAAAGGCACTTTTAATAACTGCTTTCTTTGCTCGAGCTGTTTTGCAAACTTGGACTACCCTTGTACTCTCCTAAAATAAGAAATGACAGGCTCCAATGGCCCTGATGAGATAAAACTGTCCTTCATGGAACTTCCCTACTAGTCCAAGACAAAAATAATCTTTCAACTGATTTTAAACTTTCTACTTCTTATTGTATATTCTTTACCACTTACTCTAGTTTATCTCTTCAACCAGAGAGTAGAAAAATAGTCACCACACTTGAAATCAGTTTTTGGTATCTAGTAAAAGAACAAATTCTCAAGAAACACTCATTCAGACCATGCCATCTGGAAGGGGAAAGTGGATCTCATTGGAAGCCTGAAAATCGACAACTACGGTAACCACCGAACAGCTGCGAGCTCCAGAACACCGGTCCCCAATTGGCACAAACACGCAGATTCAGAGGAGCTCTACACCCCACCACGGAAAGGTCAGATTTCGCCTGGGATAAGGAGAGAGAGAACTACATAACCAGGCACCTGGAAGAGAGACCATGGGGAGACAAAGAAACAGCCTGCATATGAAAGAAAAGCAGGCATCACCAGAAAAGGAAGTATACGAAATAGAGGCAAGCAAGCTATCAGAGAAAGAATTCAGAGAAATGGTCATAAGGTGGGTGAAAAGAATGGAAGACAAATTCGACAATATGAGTAATGAAGAAGAACCAAGAAGAAATGAAAAATGACATCACTGCTGTAAAAAACTCAATAGAAAGCATCAAGAGTAGACTAGAAGAAGCAGAGGACTGCACCAGTGAGCTAGAAGACAATATGGGGAAAAATACCCAAATAGAGCAGCTTCTAGAAAAAAAAAAAATTAAAAAGCAGGAGGAGAGGCTAAGAAAACTTTGGACAACACGAAACAAAACAACATCCGCATAATAGGGGTGCCAGAAGGAGAGGAAATGGAGCAAGGACTAGAAAACCTGTTTGAAGAAATAATGACAGAAAACTTCCCTGATATAGGGAAGAAAAAAGCCACACAAATCCAAGAAGCTCACAGAGTCCCGAGCAAAATGAACCCCAAAAGACCAACTCCAAGGCACATTATAATTAAATTGGCAAACACCAATGACAAAGTAAGAATCTTAAAAGCGGTCAGAGAGAGACAGAAAGTTACATACAAGGAACCCCCATCAGACTAGCTACTGATTTCTCAACAGAAACTCATGAGGCCAGAAGGGAATGGAATGAAATATACAAAGTCATGCAAACGAAGGGTCTGAATCCAAGAATACTGTACCCAGCAAGGCTATCATTCAAAATTGAAGGTGAAATCAAAAGGTTCACAGACAAAAAAGGACTAAGGGAATTTATTACCACCAAACCAGCAATGCAAGAAATGCTAAAGGGTTTGCTGTAAAAAAAAAAAAAAAAAAAAAAAAAAAATAGGAAGCAAAGAAGGAACACAGGGGTTAAGAATAAAAATGGCGACAAATAAGTACCTATCAATAATAACTTTAAATGTAAATGGATTAAATGCCCCAATCAAAAGACATAGGGTAACGGACTGGATAAGAAAACAAGACCCATATATCTGCAGTCTGTAAGAAACTCACCTCAGAAGAAAAGACGCACACAGACTGAGGGTGAAGGGATGGAAAAAGGTTTTCCAGGTGAATGGAAATGAAAAAAAAAGCTGGGTAGCAATACTTATATCTGACAAATTAGAGCTCAAAGTGAAGGATATAACAAGAAATAAAGAAAGCCATTTCATAATACTAAAGGGAGCAATCTAACAAGAAGAAATAACTCTAGTAAACATATATGCACCCAATACAGGAACACCAAATACATAAAAAAATCTCCTGGAGGATATCAAGGGAGAGATTGACAGCAATACAATCATAGCAGGAGACTTTAATACCCCACTATCACAAATCCTCTAAACAAAAATTCAGCAAAGAAACATCAATCCTAATTGATTCACTAGATCAGATGTAATTAATTGACATCTTCAGAACATTTCACCCCAAAGCCACAGAATATATATTCTTCTCAAGTGCACATGGGTCATTTTCAAAGACAGACTATATGTTGTGATATAGGCAAAGTCTCTTCAAATTCAAGAAGATAGAAATTATATCGAGCATCTTCTCAGATCACTGTGGCATAAAACTGGAAATCAACTACAATAAAAACAATCCAAAGAACTCAAACACATGGAGACTAAACAGCATGCTATTAAACCATGACTGGGTTACCAGAGAGATCAAAGAAAAATAAAAAACATCATGGCAACAAATGACAATGAAAACACAATAATCCAAAATCTATGGGACACAGCGAAAGCAATCTTGAGAGGGAAGTTCATAGCTCTACAAGCCTACTGCAAAAAACAAGAAACCATGGTAATACATTACCTACCATAACCCTACAACTCAAAGAGTTAGAAAGAGAGCAACACGAAAAGCCCAGTGTAAGCAGAAGGAAAAAAATAATAAAGATCAGAGTGGAGATAAACGACAGAGACCAAAGAAACAATACAAAAGATCAACAAAACCAAGAGCTGGTTCTTTGAAAGGATAAACAAGATTGATGGAACTCTAGCCAGGCTCACCAAGAAGCAAAGAGAGAGGACCCAAATAAACAAAATCAGAAGTGAAAGAGGTGAAATAAAAACAGACCCCACTGAAATACAAAGGATTGTTAAAAAATACTACGAACAACTCTATTCCAACAAACTGGACAACTTGGAGGAAATGGACATATTTCTAGAAAAATATAACCTTCCAAAACTCAATCAGGAAGAATCTAAACCAGGGGTCCTCAAACTTTTTAAACTGGGGGCCAGTTCACTGTCCCTCAGACCGTTGGAGGGCCGGACTATAGTTTAAAAAAAACTATGAAGAAATTCCTATGCACACTGCACATATCTTATTTTGAAGTAAAAAAACAAAACGGCAAAAACACCCGCATGTGATCCACGGGCCGTAGTTAGAGGACGGTCTGAGGGACAGTGAACTGGCACCCTGTTTAAAAAGTTTGAGGACCCCTGTGATAAACCCACAGCTAGCATCATACTCAATGGGCAAAAACTACAACCATTTCCCCTAAGAACAAGAACAAGACATGGATGCCCACTCTCACCACTCCTGTTTGACATAGTACTGGAAGTATTAGCCATTGCAATTAGACAAGAAGAAGAAATAAAAGGCATCCAAATTGGAAAAGAAGAAGTAAAGCTGTCCTTATCTGCAGATGACATGATATTGTACATAAAAAACCCAAAAGACTCCATCAAAAAACTATTAGACTTAATAAATGAATTCGGCAATGTAGCAGGATACAAAATTAACGCCAAGAAATCTATGGCATTTCTATACACCAATAGTGAACTTACAGAATGAGAGACTAAAAAAAGTAATCCCATTTACCATTGCACCAAAAAAATTAAGATACCTAGGAATAAACTTAATTAAGGAGGTAAAAGACCTATATGGGGAAAACTATAGGACACTGAAAAAAAGAGATAAGAGGAAGACATAAACAGATGGAAGAACATACCATGTTCATGGATTGGGAGAATCAACATCATTAAAACTGCCCTAACCGGTTTGGCTAAGTGGATGAAGCGCCAGCCTGCGGACTTGGGGATCCCAGGTTTGATTCCGGTCAAGGGCATGTGCCTTGGCTGCAGGCACATCCCCAGTGGGTGGTGTGCAGGAGGCAGCTGATTGATGTTTCTCTCTCATCGATGTTTCTAACTCTCCCTCTCCCTTCCTCTTTGTAAAAAAACCAATAAAAAATATATTTTTAAAAATGTCCATATTGCCGAAACGGGTTTGGCTCAGTGGATAGAGCGTTGGCCTGTGGACTGAGGAGTCCCGGGTTCGATTCTGGTCAAGGGCATGTACCTTGGTTGGGGGCACATCCCCAGTGGGGGGTGTGCAGGAGGCAGCTGAGCCATGCTTCTCTCTCATCGATGTTTCTAACTCTCTATCTCCCTCTCCCTTCCTCTCTGTAAAAAAATCAATAAAATGTATTTTTGAAAAATTATTTTTAAAAAAAGTAAATAAAAAAAATAAAATGTCCATACTACCCAAAGCAATCTATATCAAAGCACTCCCCATTAAAATACCAATAGCATATTTCACAGACCTAGAAAGAACTCTCCAAAAATTCATCTGGAATAAAAAAAGACCCCGAAGAGCCACAGCAATCCTGAGAAAGAAGAATAAAGTAGGTGGGATCTCAATACCAGATTTCAAGCTGTATTACAAAGCCACTATTCTCAAAACAGCCTGGTACTGGCACAAGAACAGACATATTGACCAATGGAATATATTAGAGAATCCAGTTATCGACCCAAACAGCTACGCTCAATTAATATTTGACAAAGGAGGCATGAACATACAATGGCGTCAAGAGAGTCTCTTCAATAAATGGTGTTGGGAAAATTGGACAGATACATGCAAAAAAATGAAACTAGATCACCAACTTACACCATACAGAAAAATAAACTCAAAATGGATACAGGACTTAAACATAAGACAGGAAACCATAAAAATCCTAGAGGAATCCACAGGCAGCAAAATCTCAGACATATGCCAAAGGAACTTCTTCACCGATACTGCCCCTAGGGCAATGGAAGCTAAAGAGAAAATAAACAAATGGGACTACATCAAAATAAAAAGCTTTTTCACAGCAAAAGAAAATATTAACAAAACAATAAGAAAGCCCACTGCATGGGAGAACATATTTGCAAATGGCATCACTGATAAAGGTTTAATCTCCAACATCTACAGGCAGCTTATACAACTTAATAAAAGGAAGATAAATGATCCAATAAAAAAATGGGCAACGGACCTAAATAGAATCTTTTCCAAAGAAGACAGAAGGAAGGCCCAGAGACACATGAAAACATGCTCAACGTCACTAATTATCCGAGAGATGCAAATCAAAATAACAATGCGGTACCATCTCACACCTGTCAGAATGGCTATCATCAACAAATCAACAAACAACAAGTGTTGGCGAGGATGCGGAGAAAAAGGAACCCTCGTGCACTGCTGGTGGGAATGCAGACTGGTGCAGCCACTGTGGAGAACAGTATGGAGTTTCCTCAAAAAACTGAAAATGGAACTCCCATTTGACCCAGTAATCCCACTCCTGGGAATATATCCGAAGAAACTAGAAACACCAATCAGAAAGGATATATGCACCACTATGTTCATAGCAGCACAACTTAACAATAGCTAAGATTTGGAAACAGCCTAGGTGCCCGTCAGCAGATGACTGGATCAGAAAACTGTGGTACATCTACACAATGGAATACTATGCTGCCATTAAAAAAGAAGGAATTCTCATCATTTGCAGCAACCTGGATGGAATTGGAGAACATTATGTTAAGTGAAATAAGCCAGTCAATGAAAGAAAAATACCACACGATCTCACTCATTTGTGGATAATAAAGAATATTATAAACTGATGAACAAAAAGATAGATACAGAGGCAGTAAAACATCAAACAGACTGTCAAATTACAGCAGGAAGGTTAGGGAGAAGTGGGGGAGATAAGAGATCAACCGAAGGACTTATAAGCATAACCAATGGACGCAAAACACTGGGGGGTGATGGCATGTATGGGAGTGGGGTGGGGAAGGCAATAGTGAGATATGTACACATATAATCCTATATAATAAAAGGGTAATATGCAAATTGACCAAACTGCAGAATGACCAGTCACTATGATGTGCATTGACCACCAGGGGGCAGACGCTCAATGCAGGAGCTGTCCCCTGATGGTCAGTGCACTCCCACTGGGGTTACGCTGCTCAGCCAGAAGCCAGGCTCACCGCAGTGAAGGTGGCGGGAGCCTCTCTCACCTCTGCGCTAGCGCTAAGGATGTCTGACTGCTGGCTTAGGCCTAAGCCGGCAGTCAGACATCCTCTGAGGGCTTCAGGACTGCAAGAGGGTGCAGACTGGGCTCAGGGACCCCTCCCTGAGTGCACAAATTTTGTGCACCGGGCCTCTAGTACCTTAAAAAAAAATGGAGAACAAAAAGAACGATTAAACAGTGTTTTAAAAAATACAAAAAAAAAAAAAAAAAAGAAACACTCATTCAATATAGGGTCAAGAAAACTCAGAATAGTTGTAGCACTATTCTACTCTTAATAGTACAGAATGTTAGGTTTTTGTGATATGCATTTCCCACTCACCTCTAAGATGGTTTGGAATCCCACTTTATTTTAGTAAATTGCTATAAGATATGCAAAATACAGATAGTTTGGTAGATATTTATCTGCTAAATAGGACATTCCTATAGGTTTGGTTTCCAACCCCTTTGCCACTATAAATACATATCCAACAAAGAACAGCTGACAGACCTCACTGTGTGCTTCTTACTATCTCGGCTGCACTGCTAATTTCATGTGTTATTTGAACAAAACCCTGTTAAATTAGTAAGGTATTCTTTCCCTTTAACACACATCCCAGTATTTTCTGTCTAATCTTTTGATACGTAGTGGAAAAGGTAAACAAAAACAAGCTGACTTACAACCCAAGAGCCTCTCATCATGAAGTTCATGAGAACAGGAGTTCTGCTCACTGCCAGGGCTGACAAGGCTGTTAAACCAATGCTTCCTGCTAAGTACATGTAGGTAGAATGAATTCTATCCTTCACATACTGAGGCCAAATTCTGTAAAAAGTAAATAAATGTTAACTTGTAAGATTCTGAATGTGAATTTTGGTTGAATCAGATTAGCTGGGAGGTCTTGGGAAATATGTTACTGCTCTAAATCTTATTCACCTCATTTATCATGGAAATGATGCATATATTGAAGTTACCATAAAATGTAAATGATAAAGACATATAAAGGGGGGGCTGATAGGTGGAGGTGGAAGAGGGCATAGAGGGGATAAATAGTGATGGAAAATTTGAAAAAATTAAAATAAAAAAACACACAAAAAAGAATGAGATATATGCCTTCTACAAAAAGCTGAACTTGAAAAACATTGTGCTAAGTGAAAGAATCCAGGCCCAAAGGACCACACACAGCATGATTTTATTCTGACTACATGTCCAAAAAAGGTAAATCTACAAAGACAAAAAGTATATTAATGGTTACAATTAAGCATAAGGAATCTTTTCGAGGTGATGGGAATGTTCTAAAACAGCTGTGGTGATAGTTGAACCTCTATACATTCAAGAATCACTGAACTGTATACTCATAATGGGTGAACTTACATAAATTATGCCTTAATAAATCTGCTAAAAAAATAAACACGACCATAATAATAAAAATAAAAGACATAAGGCTAGAACTGTATTTGGCTCATATACAAAGAGACACATTTTCTCCTTACCTGAATACATATAACCTTGGAAAAAGAATTTTATTTAGGTTTGAATAAATATAGGTCAAGGAAACAAGAGATTCTATCTGTATTCATTTTTCTCCTACCAAGTAGAATACCGAAGTGGCCAAAGGTAAGAATGAGAAGAAAATTGGAGCCTTTAAGGCTAGAACTGTTTGGGAACAATTTACTTACACAGCCTTTTCAATTGCTCCAATCTCATTAGACATTCCCAAGCCATAGTAGCACAATGCACCAAGGCCAACAGCAGCCCCTCCAGCAATAAACCATCTTCCCATCTGATCAACTGCAAAACACAGGAGAAAATGGAGGTTAACAATGTCATGTTTTAACTAAATTAAAATGTTGGCAGTAAGCCCTTCCCCATGCTTAGAGTAAATGAGGGAAATCAAATTATACACCATACTTCTATAATTAGTATATATAGAAATGGCCTTATAATTAGGGGACTAGTAAGAACACTGCTGAAAAATAGGTGTAATAATTAGTACAAAAAGGATCATACTTGGTTAACCTTTCATCTCACTCCAACAAAATTAGAGGCAGTGTATCTGTAGATGTGAGGAGCCTTTTGTGATACGTTATTTTACTCATAAGAGTTTGGGGTGTGTTCTCATGACAACTAGAAAGCAAAGATGAGAAAGAGCCCTGGCTGGCAAGCTCAGTTGGTTAGAGTGTTGACCCTTGTTCAGGGCATATACAAGAATCAACCAATGAATGCATATAAAGTAGAACAAAATTGATATATTCTTTAATCTCTTCTCCTTCTTCTCTCTAAAATCAATCAAGCAATAAAATTATTTTAAATATAAGAAAGAAATGTTAAGAGTTAGATCACATTGTGTCTAAATGTTAAGAGTTAGATCACATTGTGTCACATTTGACAGTAGCAAAGATGGTGCTTTATATGGACTCAAGGAAAAATGTGAACCATGTTTATGCTGCTGAATTAAGGGAGAGGGTGCTTTTGCTTTTAATATTGAGAAAGAAACAACTTATCAACTTTAATTGGATAAAGGTGTTCATGAAGACCAGCTTACTCCCTTTAGTCTAAATTTGTCCACAAATGTTACTACTCTATGGCCATAGGACTCATATAATTTGGTTTCTAGGGCCAATTTACTGATCAGAAATACCCCATGGGATACCAATTAGGGCTGTCTCCCACATAATATATTGACATTTTGCAAGGTTAAGGAACCTTGGCTGGCTTTGGGTAGATTAACAATCTAGTTTCTGAACTTGCAAAACTGAATTCCAAATTGTGAACTGAAGGTACAGCTTCCGAGAAGCCTCTAGGGCAGTCAGTTAATAGGACCCTCCCTGGGCACTAGGCTTTTATTAAGGTCTGGTTAGGCACCTACTTTTAAATATTTTTTCCATTGACGGTTCCAATGCTGCTTCCTTGAGTTCTTGTCCGGTTTTCCCACGCCGGATCCCAATTCTTGTCTTGGTGGCATATTCCTGATACACATGAAAACAAAGACATACACCACCCACAACACAACAGAACGTTAACGATAAAATAGGATCTTATTACACTAGAAAATATATAAAGTTGGTACTTTATATGCATGTACTTTCACTATGAAAGTATGGTAGCCAATTTAAATGTTAAATGGAGACCCCACTGACTTGCTAATTCTTTATAACTTAACTTCTTCAAGTTTCAGAATTTATATTTCATAAACTACAGACTTTATTAGCTACATTTTTTTCCATCTGGAAAATGAGCTCAATAAAGTTTCTTTCCTTAACACAAAGCCAAAGGAATGACTACTACCTCCATTTTAGCTCCTTTTCAACAGTGAACCAGTTCATTTAAAAGGTAAAATCTCTTCTAGATTCTGTATATGTCCTTATCAACCTCCCGTTTCAAAATGTATACTTCTGAATGTCAGGATTCTATTATCTAAGGAAATGGCTTTCTCTCTTACCTGACGAATTTTACTATTCCCTAAACAAAAGTTGAAATGACATATCCTAATAAAAGAGTAATATGCAGCCGAAACTGGTTTGGCTCAGTGGATAGAGCGTCGGCCTGCGGACTGAAGGGTCCCAGGTTCGATTCTGGTCAAGGGCATGTACCTTGGTTGCGGGCACATCCCCAGTGGGAGTTGTGCAGGAGGCAGCTGATCGATGTTTCTCTCTCATCGATGTTTCTAACTCTCTATCCCTCTCTCTTTCTCTCTGTAAAAAATCAATAAAATATATTAAAAAAAAAGTAATATGCAGATTGACCATCACTCCCACACACAAGATGGCTGCTCCCATGTGGTCAAAGATCCTACCCCCATGAGGACACAAGATGGCCACCACAAGATAGCCAGCAGGGGAGGGCAGTTGGGAGGGACCAGGCCTGCAAGGGAGGGCAGTTGGGTGCGATCAAGCCTGCAGGGGAGGGCAGTTAGGGGCAATTAGGCTGGCAGGGGAGCAGTTAAGCATCAACCAGGCTGGCAGGGGAGTGGTTAGGGGGTGATCAAGCTGGCAGGCAGAAGCGGTTAGGGGCAATCAGGAAGGCAGGCAGGCGAACAGTTGGGAGGCAGCAGTCCTGGATTGTGAGAGGGATGTCTGACTGCCGGGATTGGGCCTAAACGGACTTGAGGGGTCCCACATTGGAGAGGGTGCAGGCTGGGCTGAGGGACACACCCTCCTGTGCACGAATTTTGTGCCCTGGGCCTCTAGTTTAGTAATATGATTGGCAACTGGTAATATTCCCAGGGTAAGTTTTTCACTATAGGCTCCATGATCTCTATGCTACAACATGGCTCTCATCCCTCACTAGTTATTTTAATGAGAAACCAAGAGCTGTAAAAAACAGAAAAGTTCTAGTTCCTTTTCTCTTTCACACAAGATGAAGATGGAACAGAAAGATACAAAACTAATGGGGAGAAAGAGCTAATCTGGGACATTTTCAGGGCTAGCTGTTCCAGTAAATGACGAATGGTGGAGCAGAGAGCTGGCTGGGGAGCAGAGAGCCAGCCCTAGAGGCATCCAGGTGATCTTTACCCTGCTGGGGGCTAAGGGCCAGGGGTCCTTCCTGACGGGGCCCCTCAGCACAGGGGCGGCCTTGGTGGAAAGGCCCGGGCGGAAGGCCCTGGACGGCAGCGTCCGGAGACACACGAGCCTCGCGGCCAGCATGGTGCTGCGCTAGGCTCCCGGCAGGTCGCAGGTGCTGGAGAGACAAAGACAGAAACCACCGTGAGCCGCGGAGGAAGGGCAGGGGTCCAGAGACAGAAAGGGGCCAATCATCTTTGGCTGAAAGGAGGGACTAAACAGAGCTTTTAAAATGTTAAACTTCTGCTTGTCCCTTGTTAATTCAGGAAATTCGTCCTACAAAACCCAGGAAGAGACAAGTACCTCTTCAAGGTCATACTGCATTGCGAGGTTGTAAGACATCAATAGAAACCGAACACATTTCTGCCAAACATGCCAAAAATGACTTATCTTCCAATATGATGTAAAATATTCAAGTTATTGAAACCACCTGGGATGCACCATTAAGTGCAGATTCCTGAGTCTCACTCTGCTGGTCCTAATGATTCAACCTCCAGGGTGGGTTGCAGGAATATGTATTTTAACCTATTCGTAATTCTCCCCAAAGCTCGTAATTCTCGCTAAAAACGCCCATCTCAGAGTCTGCCCGGCTCTGCCCCAGCCCTGCGTCCACGGGGTTACACGAGCGGGCGGGCACGGCCTGGGAACCCGAGTTCCGGCCCTGTCAGCCTAGCTCCAGCCCCGCCGGCACTCGGCCCGCACCGACCCGAGGCCCGGCCCCCAGGACCAGGAAGGGCGGCTGCCTGCGCTGCAGCGGGAGGGGCCCCGGGAGTTGGACCTGGGACTCGGATCCTGGCCCTAAAGGCGCCCGAGAGGGCGCCCCAGCCCCGGGCCGCTACGAGCGCCCTCGCGACCCTCGCCCCGTCCACGCACCCAACACCGCCGCGGGCACCCCCTTCTCTGCGGGGCGGCGGGGTGACTCCGCACTCGCCGTCCAGGGAGGGAGGCGGCGAGGGCGAGCCCCGTCGGCCACGGCCCCGCGCCGCCCCGGCCACAGGTCACTGCGGGCGGCACAGGCGACGCGCCGCGGGCTGTGACGCAGCCGCCGCCCTCGCGCCCCCAGCGGACGCGGCGCCCCCAGCGGACCCGGACCCCGAGAGCGCGGCGACCTCGGGTGCCCGCAGCGGGGAACCGCACCTCAGCTCCGGGTCGCTTCAACCGCAGGGCCCCTCCGGCAGCGAAACGCAGGGGCGCAGCTCAACCCGTCCACCCGCCTCCGCCGTCGGCGCGCGCAGCTCCCCGGCTCGCGGCGTGACGCAACGTCCGGAGAAGCGGCCCCTACAGACAGCCAATCACAGGACGACCTGCGACAGAGGGGCGGGCACCAGGGCCGAGGGTGTCTGGGCCGAGGGGCGGGGCCAGTGCGAGGTGGTTGGGAAGGAATAGCCTGTGTCCCAGTCTGGTGGGCAGAGCTCTGTTTTTTTTTGTGTTTTTTTTTTAAATAAATCTTTATTGTTCAGATTATTACAATTGTTTCTCCTTTCCCCCCCCCATATCTCCCCGCCACCCGGTTCCACCACCCCCTCTGCCCTTACCTCCCTCCTGCTGTCCTCATCCACAGGTGTACGATTTTTGTCCAGTCTCTTCCCACACAGACACCACTTTCCCCCGAGAATTGTCAGTCCACTCCCTTTCTATGCCCTGATTCTATTATATTCACCAGTTTATTCTGTTCCTCAGATTTTTAATTCACTTGATTTTTAGGATCACTTGTTGATAGATATGTATTTGTTGTTCATAATTTTTATCTTTACTTTTTTCTTCTTTTTCCTCTTTTTAAAGAATACCTTTCAGCATTTCATATAATACTGGTTTGACGGTGATGAACTCCTTTAGATTTATCTTTTTTTTTAAATTTCTTTATTGATTACGGTGTCACATATTTGTCCTCATCCCCCCATTCCCATTCCACACCCCTCCCCACGGATGCCCCCACCCCCCTGTTGTCCTTAACCGCTGGTTAGGCTCGTATGCATGCATACAAGTCCTTTGGTTGATCTCTCCCCCCTATCCCCACCCTCCCCTATCCTCCCTCTGAGGCCCAACAGTCCGATCGATGCCTCCTTGTTTCTGGTTCTGTTCTTGTTCATCAGTCTATGTTGTTCATCATTTCCCCTAGATGAGTGAGATCATGTGTCACTAGAGATATACTTATAAGAACTGAATGTGAGACGAGCAATAATGGTTATGGTGACAGGCAAATGAATCAGTCTGTAGTGAGTTTCTTTCTGGACCAACAGTTCTTTTGAGACCCAATTTCAATGTCCACCAGTTCCTTATGTGTACATGTCAGCACTGACTTTTCAGTTCTGGATGGTGGACAAATGGTGGTAATGCAGGTCCAACTCCCTCTGGTTTGGTCTCGCCCGGACCCAGGGGCGCGGCCTCACCCGGACCCGTGACCCAGCCTCACCTGGACCCAGGGGTGCATGGCCTCACCTGGACCCAGGGGCACACGGTCTCACCCGGACCCGGGGGCGCACGGCCTCACCCGGGCCCGGGACCCAGCCTCACCCGGACCCAGGGGCACGTGGCCTCACCCGGACCCGGGGGCGCGCAGCCTCACCCAGACCCCGGGGCGTGCGGCCTCACCCGGACCTGGGACCCAGCGGGGCTTCGTCTTCCCGATCCCAATTCCTGTCGGTCAATTCCTTCTCAGCAATTCCTTCGGCCATTTTCTCAAAGCTCCAGGGCAGCTGCCGGGAACTTGTTGGGAGGCAGGCTCAGCGAAGCTCCAGTGCTCCCGGTGCGCGGCAGCGGGCTGATCCAAGGTCGCTGCGGCGGCACTCGGGTCTGCAGTGGCAACCAGTCGCCGGGCGAGCGCACCTGAATCCGGGACCCAGCGGGGCCTCATCTTCCCGATCCCAACTCCCATAGGTCAATTCCTTCTCAGCAATTCCTCCGGCCATTTTCTCAAAGTTCTGGGGCGGCTGCCACGGAACTCGCTGGGCGGCGGGCTCAGCAAGGCTCCCGTGTGCCCGGTGCGTGGCAGCAGGCTGGTCTGAGGTCACTGTGACGGACTCGGGTCTGTAGCGGGGGCCGGTCGCCAGGCGTGCGCACCTGGCCACTTCTGGGGCGCAGAGATTCTCGAAGGACTCGGAGGTCAGCAAGCGTGGAATCTCCCACCCCATGTCCCCCAGGGGCTTGTTTGTCCATGCTCGGCAGCGAGCGGAGCCGTCCCCTCAACCGGAGACCACCAGGGGAACTGCGCCAAGCACACTCCAGGCCACCATTGTGTCGCCAGAGCCGTAGTTCTTAAAGTGTGATCTTTGGCTCACCGGCATCAGCATCATCCCGCTTACCCCTCTCTTTTATTCTAGTTGTAGAGCATCCGCTCAGCCAGCCCTCCAGTGGTTCTGGATGGTGTCTGCTCTGTTTTCCAGTTGTAGTTTCAAAATTGTTGTGGTAGGCAACAATCAGGCGTCCGCCCTATGCCACCATCTTGGTTCCATCCCCCTTTAGCTTTTTCTTATCTGTGAAGCTCTTTATCTGCCCTTCAATTCTGAATGATAACTTTGCTGGGTAGAGTAGTCTTGGTTGTAGGTTCTTGCTATTCATCACTTTGAATATTTCTTGCCACTCCCTTCTGGCCTGCATAGTTTCTGTTGAGAAATCAGCTGACAGTCGTATGGGTGCTCCCTTGTAGGTAATTAACTGTTTTTCTATTGCTGCTTTTAATATTCTCTCTTTGTCTTTTGCCCTTGGCATTTTAATTATGATGTGTCTTGGTGTGGTCCTCTTTGGATTCCTTTTGTTTGGGGTTCTGTGCACTTCCTGAACTTGTAAGTCTATTTCTTTCATCAGGTGGGGGAAGTTTTCTGTCATTATTTCTTCAAATAGGTTTTCAATATCTTGTTCTCTCTCTTCTTCTGGCACCCCCATAATTTGGATATTGGTACGCTTAAAACCATCCCAGAGGCTCCTTACGCTATCCTAACACTTTTGGATTCTTCTTTCTTTCTGCCTCTCTGGTTGGGTGTTTTTTTCTTCCTCATATTCCAGAACTTTGGTTTGACTCTTCGGGTACGGTGGTCTACAGTTGAGTGTCTGTATATTCTTTATTTCAGACAGTGTATGCATAATTTCTGACTGGTCCTTTTCAATTTTTTTGGTATTCTCATTAAGGTCCTTGAAGGTCTCTTCAAGTTTCTCAGCGGTTTTTAGAAGATTCTTGAGTAACCTTATAAATGTGGTTCTGAACACTGTGTTGTCCATTAGTTTGCTTTCCTCCATCTCTCCTACTCGTGACATACTTCGATGTCTCCTCCCTGTGTTGATGGAGTGGCTTTGTGTGGTCAGTGACCTACAGGGGCCGGTCGCTCAGCTTCCCCAATCACTCTAGGTGGTCGCTCTTGGTACTCCCCTTTGTGGGCTGAGTGGAAAGTCTTGGTGTAGTTAAAAGCCTTGATTGCTGTTGGTACACTGGGAGGAATTACCCTCCAGGCCAATTGGCTGTGAGGACCTGCTGTGTCTATAACGGAAGAATTGCTGTGCTGGAGACACAGTAGGGCTTTGGTGCTCACTGAGTCTGCCTCTTGAATGTGTCCCTTATGAGAGTGGTTGAAATCTGGTGTTGTCCACACCGACCACTAGATACCCTAGTGTCTGGATCTCCAATGGGGTGCAGGTCTGAGGCCTCCCAGCAGGAGCTACAGCAAAAGCTACAGTTTTCTCCTCTTTGTTTGGGCGGTTTTGGAGCAGTCTGACTGGAGCTGCAGTTAATTTGGTTGAGCTGCCACAGAACAGGCCATTTATATGTAAAAGCCGCTGTGTGGGGCCTGGGCGGGTTTGTAGAATGTGTGGGGCGGGGTCTCAGGGCGGGGCATGATCCAACTGCTCACTCAAAAACTTCTATATTTATGAATACTTCCTCTCACTCCCTTCTCAATCCTGACCACACTAGTGCTAGTCTTACCCTCAAATGACTCCTTAACAATGTATTTAAGGATCATCTGCATCTCCCTCTTTGGACTCCTCCTCCTTATAGCACTCCTAGCAACCCCTTATATATAACTTAGACCATTTTTATTTCCTTACCTGCTTTGTGAAAATTACATATTATGACCACACCTCTAATTCTGACCTTCCTCTTGATTCTTCTAATAACTGCACCCTCTTTCTCACACTATGAATATTACATATCTTAATGACACCCAATATTCCTCCTTTGTTGAAAGAACTTCCCTATATTTTCATCCCTCTGTACCTATCCAATTCTCTATCTCCCCGAAGCATTACACCGCCCCCGTTTCCATTAATAACACCATTTCTAAGTTAAAACAACTCCAGAAAAACTCTGATGACACCATCAGAAAACTGGGAGCAACATAAAAAACCATCAACCATCCGATGCTCCTGATATCTAACAGCATGACCCTCAACACAGCTGCGGACCTGGCCGACCTCGACAGACACTGTGACCTCGGGACCACCGTCGTTTCTCTCTGGAGGACTGTACCTTGTACCGCCCACTGGAATCTTTTTAACCCCATCTATTACATCCAGAAAGGATGGAACTCCCTTACCTCTGCTTGGCAAACAGCTAAAACCATTTTATTTCTCTTAGCCATTATCTACCTCATCTCCCTCTTCATTAGACTCTTGCACTGCAGAAAGAATAAACTAAATTAATTTTGGCCTTCTCGGATCCCCCTCCATATATGTTCCTCAGGGACCACCGGGTGGAATGTTATAATAATGTAACCCCTCTAATTATTGTGTGAAATGATTGCTGTATGGAAACCCCCAATACTCTGTAACTTCCAAAATTAATGAACACTCCACTATCTTGATGTAAAAGCTCTGAGCCCTTAAAGTGTAAACGCCCTGCTCCCAGCATAAGGCGCACCGTCTGGCCCACACCGATAAGGACACAAGTTGTTGACCAAGGTCTATATAAACCCAGGACCAGCTTCAGTTGGGGTCTCCTGCCCGATAAGAGGAGGACTCCACGTCGCTCCGAGAGACAAGCCCCTGATTGCTCTGCTGTGTGAGCCTGAACCAACTGCGGCCGCCTGCCTGTCTCTGTTTTCGTCGTCTGTCCTTCAGGGTGCATCGCCGGGTGGCCTTTGCTGGAGCCCAAGACCCACTAGGAATAGGTAATAAACCCTGTGTGATTGCATACTCATTCTGTCTTGTGTGCCATGTGTTCTGGTTCAGCTCAGCTGTCTAGGCATTGAAGTACCAGGGGATAGGCCGTTATTGCTGACTCCTGGTCACCGGCGTTTGTCCCACTGAGTCTAGACAGATAATCAATTAATTGGGGCATAATTGGGACACTGGATGTATTCTCCAGGGCCAAAACCAAATCGGGCATGGGTCAGTCATGTAAAAGCCATTAGGGTGACTGTTGCTAGAAGAAAAAGTCTCCGATGGAAGGATAAATTGGTGCCGGGTCGGGCTAGAACGGTAGGTTTCCACCAGGCGCAAGTCAAAGCCCAGCCATTGACTACATGAGTGCTTGGGTCCCTGCCCAGCTCCAAAGGGATTCTTGGATGTTCTTACATAAGAGCCACAGCAGGGGTACTGGGAGAGACTCCCCATAGCGTATAGGGTTTTAACAACACATGTAATTAAATTCTGACCCATCCAGGGAATGCATACAATGACTGGTCACTCAGCATCCCAGGTCCTCATGGCTGTTTTGGACAGCTGGGAGAGAAACTGAGACAGGGTTCTAAAAAAAACCCAGCACATTTCTGACCACTGCATATGTCCACTCCCCTGGCCGAGATCCCAAGCAGGTTTTAATTGGAGAATCATCTGCCTTTTCTTCTGCTTCCTTTCTCAGTCAAGTCAAATAGCATCCAGCCAAGACCGTTGCCTCTGCTGTCCAGGTCCCACTAAGCTTAACTCCTAAGTCTGCATTGGTGCGGGCCTTTATAGGAAGGGTCCTGGGGAAAACTTCTAGGCAAGGGAGGGCCAGCTAACTGTTTTCCATTCCTGACATATGAGCATGGCCCTAGACCTTCCCATCAGGCATAACAGGAGCTAATCACCACCCTTAGCCGCTTCTGCCACCGCCCCTGCAGAAGTTTTAGCCTTTCAGAGAATTCAGCATTACAGTCATACACAGCTGTTAAGTTAGCCCATTAATTACTAGGTAGCTCGCCTCTCGCCTTCATTGTGATTCTGTAAAATGGTCGCACACTTGGGAGTGTTCTTAAAAGTCTCATTTTCGTCATGTTTTTATTTCCCAGTCCATCATTTGAAATTTAGGTAGGGAATCATTTCTCACAAATTAGGGGTGCTTCCAGGACTTTCTATACCTGTGTAGAGGGAAAGGCTAGTTCCAGGGTAGGCATTCCACCTGATTTTGGGTGGCCCATTGGCCTGAGCCCATCTCTTCGTGGATGCTATAGAATAGGCCTGAGACTGTTTTTCTTTAGAAAAATGGCAAAAATGACACAAGGGAAATGCGAGGCAACCAGGCAAGCCACATGGCCAAAATAGTCCATTGGAAGGATGCTGAGGTTCTGGGAGGGTCAGTCCCCAAACCTGTGATGAGAGACATTGCCTTTTTATTTTTATTTTTTTAATTAATTAATTAATTAATTAATTATTTAAGACATTGCCTTTTTAATGGAGTGCTTTGTGGAGTGCCTGTGGATTGTGTGCACCTGTAAATATGGTGCTTGTATTGATGCTTCCTGTTGGTGTTTGAATCAATCTGCTTGTGGACAGGCTGAACATGTGGCGGGGTTTGAATCTCGAGTCTCCTTGTCTGCGATGTGCCTTGGTTACTGATTGCTTTGCCAGCTCGGTTTGCTCTTCGCCGTTTTTGTGAACTTAGACAGCCCGCTGTCTCTGCTCCATGTAGGCTTTGTGCCACTCAGAACCAAAGGTTGTTTCGCTAGGTTAAGATTTTAAGATTCTAAGGCTAATTTTAAAGTGTAAATTTGTGAAGGTTACATATATGTTAACCCAGGGAAGTTTAAACAAAGACCACTAGCTAAAGTTGTAGCCTGCCTGTGGTTGACAAACCGTTGTCTTCCCCACCTGGGGCGAAGCAGGAGGGGGAAGAGAGCAGTCTTACTCAGACAAGTGGCTTTTGGTTCCAAAAGCAGCAGAATAAGAGGCAGCACTGCCTGAACCTGTGCGGACACTTAGAAAAGGAACAGGGCGGGGGGAATTGGCAAGGTCCCGCCCAGCATCATGTCCATTAAACATCGGTAGGCAGCATAGGTATTAATGGGGACCAGGGGGTCCATGCCTGGCTGTGATGTCACAAACCCGTGCAGGCCCTGTGGGAGCAGGAACTAAGGTTAACTATGAGGTGATCACTGCTTTGCGGCTTCTGCGCCCCTGGGGGCATGGCATCAAAGAAATGGGGGGCGATAGGCGTGTCCTCCCAGCATTTCCTCTGTGACATACAAAATATGTCATATCTGTGATGTTACTAAGATATAAAAATTTAATGGCCAAATTGAAAATAATTAATTCTGTGGTCAAGACAAAATCTTTAATATTAAAACCGATTTAAGTTTTAATGATCTTTAAATTGGGTATATTTGACAGCTTTCCCAAATGTAATATTTCAAGAATTAATGAGAGACAACTTTATGACACCCCAAGGGCCCTGAGGTGACTCAAATATTTATTCTCTCTCCCTAAAAAGAAATATCTTTGAACTAAATTAGACCAATGCAATGTACTTGAAATTGCATGAGGAAACGCTGCCAAATAAAAATTAATAGCAATGTTCTATTTAAAATACACATTCTTTGAATGTTACAGAAATATCAGTCTTCTCCAGAAAAAAAAATAAATAAAAACACAGATTCAAAGCCAGTTCAAAGAATAAACTTTCAGTCAGGGAAAAAGGGCAAGCATGATAGATAATTCTCTGTGTCTGCCAGTGACATTCTGGGGGTTTTACGTTTCTTTATTGGGATTTATAAATTGTTTTCAATACTTAACACACCATCTGCAATAAGCCACGTGCCACATGTTGTATAGACAAATTGTATGTTGTACTAGAAGGTTGTTGTCTCAGAATATTATAAAGCAAAAGTTTTATTAATTGCATTTTAAACAATTCTATAACATGCCACGTTTGAATTTTGTCATTGGATAGCCATTGCCTTACTTTGGTGCATTTAAGTCTTTAGAAAACCCATGGAAAAGACTCTGACTTACTCTAAATTGCAGGCTTCTAAGCAGGTCATATGTCTGAACTAAAAGGTGATTGTAAAACTTCAGGAAATTATTAATTAGAAACTGAGAAGGCAAACCCCTATTTTGTAAAAATTGCTGTTTGGAATTCTCTGCTGTTTTTCTTAGACGGCCTCTTATTCTAAAAAAATAACTTTGCTTTCTAGCCTGCTTTAGCCCGCTTGAATAATGAGGACCATAAACTTAGCTGTCTGACCTTGTAGGCCAGGACTAGATATGCCCATAAATTTAGCTGTCTGACCTTGTAGGTCAAGATTAGGTATGCCCATAAAATTTAGAACTGTGTTTGTTTTCAAAGACAGCAGCGAGATAACCACTAATTGCACAGAGTGCTGGCTCCTTAATAAAAAGGGAAGTTCTGATGTAGCTTTGCATTGTTTGATTATTCCGGATCTCTGTAACATAATTTGGTGCATTGGCTGGGAAAAACAACCCATGCTTGGTTTTTTAGCCTCTGGTGAGTGGACCGGGTTTGGGGCCCAGGGGTGTTGGACAGGCCTCTGGGAGGCGCCGTTCTGCTGAATTAGCAGAATTAAACTGGGGGACTCTGGAGGCTCCTGGACCGCAGCCCAGGACCCGGCCAGCATCTGGAGAGAGCAGATGGACCCTTCTGGACCTGTCGACAGAATTGGTAAGGTAGGGGCCCTGTCAGTTTAGCCCACTCCAAGTGAGTGGAAGGGGGAGCTTGATCACCTCCCTGGAAGCCATTCGGCTTCCTCAGGCAAATTAATCAGGAACTGGGTGGACTGTGTTTTTAAACTCTGAGTGAATGTCTGGTGAAAGTGTGTGAGTGTGGCGGGAGAGGGCCTGCCCTCTCTTATCCTTTTTTTTTTTTTTTTACGTGCATTTATTTTTATTAAAGCAACAGTCACATATTGTACAATTGAGCCTTTAAAATATGAAATTCACTAGAATTCAGTAAATACACAATGTCTCAATGACAATGTCTATCTAGTTTCAAGAAGTTTTTATACCCCACCCCTCCAAAAAACACCAAACATTCTCTCTCCCTTCTGATCTCCTGGTCAACCCCTGACAAACCAATCAGATTTCTGTTTCTATGGGTTTCCTTCTCCTGGACATTTTGCATAAATGAAATCACACAAAACCTGATTCCAGTTTGTGTCCACTTTCTGTCACTGAGCTGCA
This sequence comes from Eptesicus fuscus, assembly GCF_027574615.1. NCBI lineage: Eukaryota > Metazoa > Chordata > Mammalia > Chiroptera > Vespertilionidae > Eptesicus > Eptesicus fuscus. Next base: position 32,061 of record NC_072489.1, on the reverse strand, counting down.
TTATTATGACATTCACCCACAATGTACCAGGTATCCGTCCTTTGTTCTTTTTTTTTTTTAATGAATCTTTATTGTTCAGATTATAATTGTTTCTTCTTTTCCCCCTCATATCTCCACACCACCCAGTTCCTACTCCCCCTCTTCCCTTACCTCCCCCCCTCACTGTCCTTATCCATAGGTGTATGATTTTTGTCCAGTCTCTTCCCATACTCCCCACACAGACACTCCTTTCCCCCTGAGAATTATCAATCCACTCCCATTCTATGCCTCTGATTCTATTAAGTTCACCAGTTTATTCTGTTCCTCAGATTTTTAATTCACTTGACTTTTAGATTCACTTGTTGATAGATATGTATTTGTTGTTCATAATTTTTTATCTTTCTTCTTCTTTTTCCTCTTTTTAAAGAATACCTTTCAGCATTTCATATAATACTGGTTTGGTGGTGATGAACTCCTTTAGCTTTTTCTTATCTGTGAAGCTCTTTATCTGCCCTTCAATTCTGAATGATAGCTTTGCTGGGTAGAGTAGTCTTGGTTGTAGGTTCCTGCTATTCATCACTTTGAATATTTCTTGCCACTCCTGTCTGGCCTGCATGGTTTCTGTTGAGAAATTAGCTGATAATCGTATGGGAGCTCCCTTGTAGGTAACTAACTGTTTTTCTCTTGCTGCTTGTAAGATTCTCTTTGTCTTTTGCCCTTGGCATTTTAATTATGATGTGTCTTGGTGTGGTCCTCTTTGGATTCCTTTTGTTTGGGGTTCTGTGTGCTTCCTGGACTTGTAAGTCTATTTCTTTCATCAGGTGGGGGAAGTTTTCATTCATTATTTCTTCAAATAGGTTTTCAGCATCTTGCTCTCTCTCTTCTTCTGGTACCCCCATAATTCTGATGTTGGTACGCTTGAAGTTGTCCCAGAGGCTTCTTACACTATCTTCAACTTTCTGAATTCTCTTCTCTTCATGCTTCTCTGGAGGAGTGTCCTTGGCCTCTTTGTATTCCAAATCTTTGAGTTGATGCTTTTGATCCTCTAGTCTGCTGTTGGGTCTCTGTATAATATTTTTTATCTCAGTCAGTGTATGTTTAATTTCTAGTTGGTCCTTTTTCATATCCTCAAGGGTCTCATTGAATTTATCGGCCTTTTCCATGAAATTCTTGAAAAACCTTATAACCGTGGTTTTGAACTCTATGTCCAGTCGCTTGTTCTCCTCCATTTCTTTGGTTTGTGATCTGTTTCCTTGCCTCCTCATTTTTGCTGCTTCCCTGAATCGGTAGGGTAGCTTTGTGTACTGGATGTCCTATTGGTTCAATGGGTCAGCCTCCCAGTTACTTGAGGTGGACACTCTTGGTTTACCCTTGTGTACTGTGTGTCCCCCAGCAGGAGCTACAGCAAGAACTAGTTTTCTCTTCCTTTGCTTGGGCGGTTTTGGAGCAGTCTGACTGGAGCTGCAGTTTATTTGGTTAAGCTGCCACAGAACAGGCCATTTATATGCAAAAGCCGATGTGTGGAGCCTGGGAGGGTTTGTAGAATGTGCGGGGCAGGGTCTCAGGGCTGGGCGGGGTCTCAGGGCGTCACTAGGCTAGAGCGTGGCCAACGGCGGTGGCTGGCTTCAGCCGTCTCTGCCTTTCCACGTTTCCAAGTCCCTGCACCCCACGTTCCAGCGCAGTAAAACAATGATTGCTGGGCACACCTCTGCAAAAAAGTCACTCTCACTTTCCGACCCAATGGCTAAGAGTCCAGCTTCTCCCCGTAGGTGTCTGGGTCCCCCAAGTGTCCCCAGATACTGGATTTCAGAGTGATCAGGAGCTTGTCTCCCTGTGGGTTGAAGAAAAACCTCGCACCCAGTCGCCCGCTGCCAGCCCGATTCTCGCGCCTCCGTACCTCAGCTTTTCAGTGTTTGTGCTCCTTTCTCCCCTTGGTTGTAAATCAAGGTTGGAATCCGTTTTAGAACCCGAACATCTCTACTGAATTTTGAAATACTGAGAATTTGTATCCAAAGCGCTGTGAAAGGTAGGATAGTCTTTCAAGTGGTAATAATGGAAACATGCTGGTATATTTGTAAAAAACGCTGTTTAACCAAATTGGAATTGACAATGAAGGAGCTTGAGACATTGGAAGAAAGTGACTCGAACTCGACAAATTCACAATGATAACCTGGGGAAATGTCTAAGACAGTGCTTCAAACACTAGGAATATGTGAATAAAGGGCCTTAATATCTGTAACACAGATATTAAGATATATGTCTACCACCCAGAACCACTCAGCCAGCTTTCCCGTGGTTCTGGGTGGTAGACATTTTGTCTTTTAGTTGTATTTTTGAAATTGTTGTGCGAGGCAGCAGATTAGTTGTTTAACCATGCCGCCATCTTGGTTCCTCCCCTCTCTTATCCTTTGTGTGGCTCCACGACCTCGGTTACGGAGTCCGAGTGGGCCCCAACCTGCGGTTCCGCGATTTGTCATATGGCATAACGGTGACTCACCCCCACATGGCGGTGACCAGGCCCGGGGTTTATACGGGTGCACCTTAGCTTAGACAAATCTAAGCTCCCAAGGGACGCCGCCAGGCTGGCATCTCAGTGAGGATCTGTGAAGACAGGTCACCCCCTCCCTTGTCTGTCTCGTGCCACTGATCATCATGGGGTTGAGACAGAGTAAACACACTGTTCTCAATTGCATGTTGAAAAATTTTAAAAAGGGATTTGATGGAGATTATGGAGTTAAAATGAAGTCTGAAACATTGAGGAAATTCTGTGAAGTGGAATGGCCAGCCTTCGGGGTTGGCTGGCCCTCGGAAGGCTCTTTAGATGAAGGATTGGTCAGGATGGTGTGGAATGTAGTCACGGGAGACCCTGGACACCCAGATCAGTTTCCCTACATAGACAGCTGGTTAGAAATTGCTCAAACCTTGCTGCATTGGATCTGGTTCTGCGTGTGTAAGAAGGGACAGAGTAAGATTTTGGTAGCAGGAGTGAAGAGGCAGGCAGGGCAGGAACAGGCTAAGGAGAGGGAGCAGGGCAAGAATAGGCTAAGGAGAGGCAGGCAGGGCAAGAGCAGGCTAAGGAGAGGCAGGAAGGGTAGGAGCAGGCTAAGGAGAGGCAGGCAGGGCAGGAGCAGGCTAAGGAGAGGCAGGCAGGGCAGGAACAGGTTAGGAGAGGCAGGAGGCAGGAGCAGGTACCTCAGAGGGAAGTTCAACACCCTATTCTAGAGGACCCCCCCGAGGAAGTACCACCAGATTTACCACCTCCATATGAGCCACAGGCAGCAATAAGTGCCCCCACGGTGGCCTGGAAGGTCCAGAAAGTCAGGAAACACCACCACCCCTCCATCTATCCTCAACCAGGCTCTCCAGAGCTGGTTGGGTATTCCAAGTAGTGTTTCAATGTGCCTTTAAAAAGCCGGTATGACACCTGTGTTAAAATGAAAACACTCAGAGCTCAAAACAACAGACCAGGGGAGATGTGTCAGAGTGTCTCTAGAACTCTTGGAATCCGTTTTAGAACCCGAACATCTCTACTGAATTTTGAAATACTGAGAATTTGTATCCAAAGCGCTGTGAAAGGTAGGATAGTCTTTCAAGTGGTAATAATGGATAACATGCTGGTATATTTGTAAAAAACGCTGTTTAACCAAATTGGAATTGACAATGAAGGAGCTTGAGACATTGGAAGAAAGTGACTCGAACTCGACAAATTCACAATGATAACCTGGGGAAATGTCTAAGACAGTGCTTCAAACACTAGGAATATGTGAATAAAGGGCCTTAATATCTGTAACACACTGTTTCATGACAGGGAAATCATGTTCAAAGAACTTAGAACCAAGTTGGATTCTGGTTACATTAATAGTTCAGTGAAAATGAGAGAAACCAAGATGGCGGCATAGGTTAAACACCTAACCTGCAGCCGGGCACAACAATTTCAAAAATACAACTAGAGGTCAGAACGGACATCGTCCAGAACCACAGGAAAGTTGGTGGACTGAAATGCCCACAGCTGGGGGGAAGGAGAAGGCCACGGGGACAGTCGGGGAAGCCGTAAAAGCCTGAGGTATGGAGAAACGGGCGGAGACACGAGCACACGCGCCTGCGGGGAGGATGGAACCGGAGAGGAAGGGGCGGCTGATGACCTGGCCGGAGTTCACTGGCAGGAAGGAGATAAAGGCTCCGGAGTGCGCTGAGCACCGGCTCCGATTGCACTGAACCCCATTCCGGGCGAAACCCTGGGAAACTCACTCACTTTCGCAACTCCGCCGCCCCCGCAGGCCGCCCGGCCCGGGACGCTGGGGACGCCGCCGCAGCGGCTGCGCCCGGAGCCCGGCGGCCTCCCAACACCCGTCCCCGCCGCGCAGTCCCCGCGCGCCTGGTGCCGCGGGCCGCGCGCCCCTCACACCGGACGGAGGCCCGGGCGCCCTCTCCGTGTACCTCCCGGCGGCGTTAGACTTCAGTAGAGTTGACTGAATTCAAGGGATTAAGAAGTACAAATTGGGGGGACGCCGCGGCGGCGACGTCCGGAACGCGGCGATGGCGGTGCCTGGAGCTCGGCGGCCGCCCAGCGCCCGTCTCAGCCGCGCGGCCCTCGCGCGCCTGGTTCCGCGGGACGCGCGCACCGCGCACCGGACGGAGGCCCGGGCGCCCTTTCCGTGCACCTCCCGGCGGCGCTAGACTTCAGTAGAGTTGACTGAAATGAAGGGATTAAGAAGTACAAATTGGGAAGTTTGAAAAAGATGGCGGCGGAGGTTAAAGGCTGTTCTGTTGCCTCGCACCCAGCGAAATCGGAGGGGATGAGGTGTGGAGGTGCGTGGGTCTGGCTGGTGGCGGGGGAAAGGGGCTTTTGTTCCAAACCTAGGGGAGATTAGCTCTCCATCACCCTGAAATCCATCTTCTGGCGAACCCCGGGAGACCCAGATGCCTGCGGGGAGAGGCGGGACTCTTGCGGAGGTGCGCCCAGCAATCAGTGTTTGCTGCGCTGGAGTGCGGAACGAGGGGACTTAGATACGTGGAAGGCAGAAGGACCAGACTCACAGCCATCGCGGCTCGCCGCACCATGGCCTGTTGGCGCCCTGAGACCCCGCCCCGCCCTGGGACCCGCCCCGCACGTTTTGAAGACCTGCCCCGCAAGTCTTGCAGGCACACCTGCGCCCCAAGCAACGGCTTATGCGTGTGGGTGGCCTGCCCTCTGGCAGCGGACCAGATGAACTGCTGTTCTAGTCGGACTGCTCCAGGGCCACTCAGACAGGAGGAAGAAACTACAGTTTTTGCTGTAATCCTTGCTGAGTGCCTAAGGCAGTAGCTGATCTACACCCCATTGGAGACCCAGAAACGAGGGCATCTAGTGGTCTGGGGGAGATGACACCAGATTTCAACCACGTGCATAAGGGACACATTCAACGGGAATATTCAGTGAGCGCCAAAGCTTTGCTGCACCAAGACCCGGCCCATAAACGTGTCTCCTGCACAGCAACTCTTCCTTTATAGACAAAGAGAGCCCCCCAGTGACACCAACAACAATCAAGACTTAACTATACAAAGGAGGACCAAGATGGAGGCATAGGGTGGAAGCCTGATTGTTGCCTACCACAACAACTTTGAGACTACGACAAGAGAGCAGAGCAGACACCATCCAAGACCACCATAGGGCTGGCTGAGTAGATGCTCTACAACTAGAATAAAAGAGGGGTATGTGGGATGATGCTGATGCCGGTGACCCAAAGACCACACTTTAAGAACTACGGCTCAGGCGACACAAAAGAACTATGGCTCAGGCGATACAACAGCGGCCTGGAACGTGCTCGGCGCAGTTCCCCCGGCGGTCTCCGGCTGAGGGGACGGCTCCACTGGCAGCCAAGCACGGACAGACGAGCCCCTATGAGACATGGGGTGGGAGACTCCGCGCTTGCTGACCTCCGAGTCCGTCAAGAATCTCAACGCCCCGGAAGCGGCCAGGTGCGCATGCTCGGCGACCGGCCACCGATGCAGACCCAAGGGCCGACGCAGCGACGCCAGACCGGCCCACCGCCATGCACCGGGTGCACCGGAGCTTCGCCGAGCCGCCGCCCGACGAGTTCTGCAGCAGCCATACTGGAGCTCTGGAAGGATGGCCAGGGGAATTGCTGAGGGGGGATTGACCGGCAGGAATTGGGATCGGGAAGACGGGGCCCCGCTGAGACCCGGGTGCGGGCGGGGTTGCGCGCCTCTGGGCTCGGGTGTGGTCACACGCCTCTGGGTATAAGTGAGGCCTCACGTCCCTGGGTCTAGGTGAGGCCACATGCCCCTGGGTCCAGGTGAGGCCGGACTCCGGGTCCGGGTGAGGCCAAGTGCCCCTGGACCCGGATGACGCTGGATCCCGTGCCCGGGTGAGGCCAAGCGCCCCTGGGTCTGGGAGAGCCCACACACCCCTGGGTCCAGGCGAGACCATGTGTCCCTGGATCCGGGTGAGGCCGCGTGCACCTAGGCCCGGGTGAGCCCAAGTGGCCCTGGGTCTGGGAGAGGCCAAGCGTCCCTGGGTCCGGGTGAGACCATGTGTCCCTGGATCCGGGTGAGGCCACGTGCACCTAGGCCCGGGTGAGGCCACGTGCCCCTGGGTCTGGGAGAGGCCAAGCGTCCCTGGGTCCGGGTGAGACCATGCATCCCTGGATCCGGATGAGGCCTCGTGCACCTAGGCCCGGGTGAGGCCACGTGCCCCTGGGTCTGGGAGAGGCCAAGCATCCCTGGGTCCGGGTGAGACCATGTGTCCCTGGATCCGGGTGAGGCCTCGTGCACCTAGACCCGGGTGAGCCCAAGTGGCCCTGGGTCTGGGAGAGGCCAAGCGTCCCTGGGTCCGGGTGAGACCATGTGTCCCTGGATCCGGATGAGGCCTCGTGCACCTAGGCCCGGGTGAGCCCAAGTGGCCCTGGGTCTGTGAGAGGCCAAGCGTCCCTGGGTCCGGGTGAGACCATGCGTCCCTGGATCCGGATGAGGCCTCGTGCACCTAGGCCCGGGTGAGCCCAAGTGGCCCTGGGTCTGGGAGTGGCCAAACGTTCCTGGGTCTGGGTGAGACCATGTGTCCCTGGATCCGGGTGAGGCCTCGTGCACCTAGGCCCAGGTGAGGCCACGTGCCCCTGGGTCTGGGAGAGGCCAAGCGTCCCTGGGTCCGGGTGAGACCATGCGTCCCTGGATCCGGATGAGGCCTCGTGCACCTAGGCCCGGGTGAGCCCAAGTGGCCCTGGGTCTGGGAGAGGCCAAGCGTCCCTGGGTCCGGGTGAGACCATGTGTCCCAGGATCCGGGTGAGGCCTCGTGCACCTAGGCCCGGGTGAGGCCACGTGCCCCTGGGTCTGGGAGAGGCCAAGCGTCCCTGGGTCCGGGTGAGACCATGTGTCCCTGGATCCGGATGAGGCCTCGTGCACCTAGGCCCGGGTGAGCCCAAGTGGCCCTGGGTCTGGGAGAGGCCAAGCATCCCTGGGTCCGGGTGAGACCATGTGTCCCTGGATCCGGGTGAGGCCTCGTGCACCTAGGCCCGGGTGAGGCCACGTGCCCCTGGGTCTGGGAGAGGCCAAGCGTCCCTGGGTCCGGGTGAGACCATGCGTCCCTGGATCCGGATGAGGCCTCGTGCACCTAGGCCCGGGTGAGCCCAAGTGGCCCTGGGTCTGGGAGAGGCCAAGCGTCCCTGGGTCCGGGTGAGACCATGTGTCCCTGGATCCGGATGAGGCCTCGTGCACCTAGGCCCGGGTGAGGCCACGTGCCCCTGGGTCTGGGAGAGGCTAAGCGTCCCTGGGTCCGGGTGAGACCATGTGTCCCTGGATCCGGGTGAGGCCTCGTGCACCTAGGCCCGGGTGAGCCCAAGTGGCCCTGGGTCTGGGAGTGGCCAAACGTTCCTGGGTCTGGGTGAGACCATGTGTCCCTGGATCCGGGTGAGGCCTCGTGCACCTAGGCCCGGGTGAGGCCACGTGCCCCTGGGTCTGGGAGAGGCCAAGCGTCCCTGGGTCCGGGTGAGACCATGCGTCCCTGGATCCGGATGAGGCCTCGTGCACCTAGGCCCGGGTGAGCCCAAGTGGCCCTGGGTCTGGGAGAGGCCAAGCGTCCCTGGGTCCGGGAGAGACCATGTGTCCCTGGATCCAGGTGAGGCCTTGTGCAACTAAGCCCGGGTGAGGCCACGTGCCCCTGGGTCTGGGAGAGGCCAAGCATCCCTGGGTACGGGTGAAGCCAGATCCTGGGTCCGGGTGAGGCCGTGCGCCCCTGGATCCATCCGGGTGAGGCTGGGTCCCAGGCCCGGGTGAGACCACGCGCCCCTTGGGTATGGGTGAGGCCACGTGCCCCTTAGTCCGGGTGACGCCGTGCCCCTGGGTTCGGCCGAGACCAAACCAGAGGGAGTCGGACCTCCATTACCACCATTTGTCCACCATCCAGAGCTGAGGGGTCAGTGCTGACATGTACACATAAGGAACTACTGGACATCGAAATTGGGTCTCAAAAGAACTGTTGGTCCAGGGGGAAGCTCGCTACAGATTGATTCATTTGCCTGTCAGCATAAATATTATTGCTCGTCTCACATTCAGTTCTTATTAGTATATATCTAGTGACATATGATCTCGCTCATCTAGGGGAAATGATGAACAACATAGACTGAGGAACAAGAACAGAACCAGAAGCAAGGAGGCATCGATCGGACTATCGGGCCTCAGAGGGAGGATAGGGGAGGGTAGGGGGAGGGTGGGGGGAGGGGGAGAGTTCAACCAAAGGACCTGTATGCATGCATATAAGCCTATCCAACGGTTAAGTTCAACAGGGGATTGGGGCATGCGTGGGGAGAGGGGTGGGATGGGAATGGGGGGATGAGGACAAATATGTGACACCTCAATCAATAAAAAAAAAAAAAATAAAGAAAATGAGTTGGGCGTTTTTGAAAGAAGCTTGGTTAGGCCTTTAAACTGGAAGTGCTGACGTCACCAAGGGGGAGGGGCAACGTGGGTAGCCTCAAGTGCTCCCAGGTGATAATGGTTTGTGCCAGGGTACCTGCTGGTAGTGATGACATCATCGAGGTTACTTCTGGTGTTAGGGTTAGAGAATTGGGGTTCGGGCTAGGTTTAGGGATAGGATAAGTGCTTCAAACACTTGGGATACGTGAAGAAAGGGACTTTATATCTGTAAGACATTGTTTCCTCACAAGGAAATCGTGTTTAAAGAACATAGAACCGAGTTGGATAATGGTTACATTTATAATTTAAGGATGACGAGTTGGCGTTTTTGAAAGAAGCCTGGTTAGGCCATCAAACCGGAAGTGATGACGTCACCAAGGGGGAGGAGCCACGTGGGAGGCTCAATTGATCCCAGGTGATAATGATTTCTCCAGGCGACCAGCTGGGAATCATGACATCATCGAGGTTAGTCCTGGTGTTAGGGTTAGGGAATTGGGTTCTGGCTAGGGTTAGGGTTAGGATAAGGGTTCGGGCTAGGGAGGGTTCAGGCTCAAGTTAGGGCTAGGTTTTGGGTTAGAGTGAGAGGGTTAGGGACAGGGTTACGGTCACGGTGTAGTAACGTTGGGTATTCACAATGAATGAGCTTCAATCACTGAACAAATTGGAGTGTAGCACTGAGAATTTACAACTCCAGACTAGGGAAATATTTAGAAATGTCCTTCACACTCTAGGAATACATATTCCTGTAGACTGAATATCTGAACAGCACAATTTTGTCACTGGGAAATCTTGTTCAAACAGCTTAGAACCGAGTGTGACACTGTTTACATTTATTTTTCCCATCAAAAGGAGTTGGCATTTTCGGGAAAAGGAGTTGGTGAAACACTGAAAAATTCATTTTCCTAGAGCTATAGAATAGTTTGAAAGTACTGAGAACACTATGAAATCAAAATGTTAGTTAGGCTAGTGTTCCAAGTAGTGTTTTAATGTGCCTTTAAAAAGCCGGTATGACACCCATGTTAAAATGAAAACTCTCAGAGGTCAAAACAACAGACCAGCGGGATGTGTCAGAGTGTCTCTAGAACTCTTGGAATACGTTTTAGAACCCGAACATCTCTGCTGAATTTTGAAACACTGAGAATTTGTATCCAAAGCGCTGTGAAAGGTAGAATAGACTTTCAAGTTGTAATAATGGTTAAAGTGCTGGTATATTGGTAAAAAACGCTGTTTCACCAAATTGGAATTCACAATGAAGGAGCTTGAGACACTGGAAGAGAGAGACTCCAACTAGAGAAATTCACAATGATAACCAGGGATAATATATAAGAAAGTGCTTCAAACACTAGGAATACGGGCAGAAGGGGCCTTAATATCTGTAAGACATTGTTTCCTGACAAGGAAATCAAGTTCAAAGAACATAGAACCGAGTTGGATACTGGTTACATTTATAATTTAAGGACGACGAGTTGGCGTTTTTGAAAGAAGCCTGGTTAGGCCATTAAACCGGAAGTGATGACGTCACCAAGGGGGAGGAGCCACGTGGGCAGGCTCAATTGATTCCAGGTGATAATGATTTGGCCAGGCGACCAGCTGGGAATGATGACATCATCGAGGTTAGTTCTGGTGTTAGGGTTAGGGAATTGGGTTCACGCTAGGGTTAGGGTTAGGATAAGGGTTCGGGCTAGGTAGGGTTCAGGCTCAGGTTCGGGCTAGGTTTTAGTTTAGGGTTAGATGGTTAGGGACAGGGTTACGGTCACGGTGTAGTAACTTTGGGTATTCACAATGAATGAGTTTCAATCGCTGGACAAATTTTAGTGTACCACTGAGAATTTACAAACCGAGACTCGGGAAATATGTAGAAATATGCTGCACACACTGGGAATACATATTCCAATAGACTGAATATCTGAACAGCACAATTTTGTCACTTGGAAATTTTGTTCAAACAGACGAGAAACGAGTTTGACACTGTTTACATTTTTTTTCCCGTCAAAAGGAGTTGGCGTTTTCTGGAAAAGGAGTTGGTTAATCACTGAAAAATTCATTTTCCTAGAGCTATAGAATAGTATGAAAGCACTGAGAACAGTATGAAATCAAAATGTTAGTTAGGCTAGTGTTCCAAGTAGTGTTTTAATGTGCCTTTCAAAAGCCGGTATGACACCCCTGTTAAAATGAAAACTATCAGAGCTCAAAACAACAGACCAGAGGGTTGTGTCAGAGTGTCTCTAGAACTCTTGGAATACGTTTTAGAACCCGAACATCTCTACTGAATTTTGAAATACTGAGAGTTTGTATCCAACGTGCTGAGAAAGATAGGATCGACTTTCAAGTGGTAATAATGGTTAAAGTGCTGGTATGTTGTAAAAAATGCTGTATCACCAAATTGGAATTCACAATGAAGGAGCTTGAGACACTGGAAGAGAGAGACTCCAACTCGGGAAATTCACAATGATAACCTAGGTTAATATCTAAGAAAGTGCTTCAAACACTTGGGATATGTGAAGAAAGGGACTTTATATCTGTAAGACCTTGTTTCCTCACAAGGAAATCGTGTTCAAAGAACATAGAACCGAGTTGGATACTGGTTACATTTATAATTTAAGGACGACGAGTTGGCGTTTTTGAAAGAAGCCTGTTTAGGCCATTAAACTGGAAGTGATGACTTCACCAAGGGCTGGGGGGAGCCACGTGGGTAGGCTCAATTGATCCCAGGTGATAATAATTTGGCCAAGCGACCAGCTGGGAATGATGACGTCATCGAGGTTAGTTCTGGTGTTAGGCTTAGGGAATTGGGTTCTGGTTAGGGTTAGGGTTAGGATAAGGGTTCTGGCTAGGGAGGGTTCAGGCTCAGGTTAGGGCTAGGTTTTGGGTTAGGGTGAGAGGGTTAGGGACAGGGTTATGGTCACAGTGTAGTAACGTTGGGTATTCACAATGAATGAGCTTCAATCACTGGACAAATTGGAGTGTAGCAATGAGAATTTACAACTCCAGACTAGTGAAATATTTAAAATATCCCTCACACACTAGGAATACATATTCCTGTAGACTGAATATCTGAACAGCACAATTTTGTCACTGGGAAATCTTGTTCAAACAGCTTAGAACCGATTGTGACACTGTTTACATTTATTTTTCCCGTCAAAAGGAGTTGGCGTTTTCGGGAGAAGGTTTTGGTGAAACACTGAAAACTCATTTTCCTAGAGCTATAGAATAGTATGAAAGTATAGAGAACACTATGAAATCAAAATGTTAGTTAGGCTAGGGTTCCAAGTAATGTTTTAATGTGCCTTTAAAAACCAGTATGACAACCGTGTTAAAATGAAAACTCTCAGAGCTCAAAACAACAGACCAGGGGGATGTGTGAGAGTGTCTTTAGAACTCTTGGAATACGTTTCAGAACCCGAACATCTCTACTGAAATTTGAAATACTGAGAATTTGTATCCAAAGCGCTGTGAAAGGTAGGATAGACTTTCAAGTGGTAATAATGTTTAAAGTGCTGGTATATTTGTAAAAAAGGCTGTATCACCAAATTTGAATTCACAATGAAGGAGCTTGAGACACTGGAAGAGAGAGACTCCAACTCGTGAAATTCACAATAATAACCTAGGTTAATATCTAAGACAGGGCTTCAAACACTAGGAATACGTGAATAAAGGGCCTTAATATCTGTAACACATTGTTTCCTGACAAGGAAATCATGTTCAAAGAACAAAGAACCGAGGTGGATACTGGTTACATTTCTAATTCAGGGACAATGAGTTGGCGATTTAGAAAGAAGCAGGGTTAGGCCATTAAACTGGAAGTGATGATGTCACCAAGGGGAGGGGCCACGTGGGCGGGCTCAATTGATCCCAGGTGATAATGATTTGGACAGGGGACCAGCTGGGTGTGATGATGTCATCAAGGTTGGTTATGGTGTTAGGGTTAGAGAATTGGGGTTCTGGCTAGTGTTAGGTTTAGGTTAAGGGTTCTGGCTAGGTAGCGTTCAGGCTCAGGTATGGCTAGGTTTAGGGTTAGGGTGAGTGGGTTAGGGCAGGGTTACGGTCACGGTGGTAGTAACCTTGGCTATTCACAATGAATGAGCTTCAATCACTGGACAAATTGGAGTGTAGCACTGAGAATTTACAACTCCGTACTAGGGAAATATTTAGAAATGTTCTTCACACACTAGGAAGCCATATTCCAATAGACTGAATATCTGAACAGCACAATTTTGTCACTGGGAAATCTTGTTCAAATAGCTGAGAACCAAGTGTGACACTGTATACATTTATTTTTCCCGTCAAAAGGAGTTGGCGTTTTCGGGAAAAGCTTTTGGTGAAACACTGAAAATCTCATTTTCCTAGAGCTATAGAATAGTATGAAAGTATAGAGAACACTATGAAATCAAAATATTAGTTAGGCTAGGGTTCCAAGTAATGTTTCAATGTGCGTTTAAAAAGCTGGTATGACACCCTTGTTAAGATGAAAACTCTCAGAGCTCAAAACAAAAGACCAGGGGGATGTGTCAGAGGGTCTCTAGAACTCTTGGAAAACGTTTTAGAACCCGAACGTCTCTACTGAATTTTGAAATACTGAGAATTTGTATCCAAAGCGCTGTGAAAGGTAGGATAGACTTTCAAGTGGTAATAATGTTTAAAGTGCTGGTATATTTGTAAAAAACGCTGTTTCACCAAATTGGAATTCCCAATGAAGGAGCTTGAGACACTGGAAGAGAGAGTCTCCAACTCGGGAAATTCACAATGATAACCTAGGTTAATATCTAAGACAGGGCTTCAAACAGTAGGAATACGTGAATAAAGGGCCTTAAAATCTGTAACACATTGTTTCCTGACAAGGAAATCGTGTGCAAAGAACATAGAACCGAATTGGATACTGGTCACATTTCTAATACAGGGATAATGAGTTGGCGATTTTGAAAGAAGCCTGGTTAGGCTTTTAAACCAGACGTGATGACATCAACAAGGGGGAGAGGCCACATGTGTGAGCTCAATTGGTCCAATGTGATAATGATTTGGCCAGGGGACCAGCTGGGTGTGATGACGTCATCGAGATTAGTTCTGGTGCTAGGGTTAGAGAATTGGGGTTCTGGCTAGTGTTAGGGTTAGGTTAAGGTAGCGTTCAGGCTCAGGTTATGGCTAGGTTTAGGGTTACGATTAGTGGGTTAGGGCAGGGTTACAGTAACGGTGGTAGTAATGTTGGCTATTCACAATGAATGAGCATCAATCACTGGACAAATTGGAGTGTAGTACTGAGAATTTACAACTCCGGACTAGGGAAATATTTAGAATTGTTCTTCACACACTAGAAAGACATACCCCAATAGATTGAATATCTGAACAGCACAATTTTGTCACGGGGAAATCTTGTTCGAACAGCTGAGAACCGAGTGTGACACTGATTACATTTATTTTTCCTGTGCAAAGGAGTTGGCATTTTCGGGAAAAGGTTTTGGTGAAACACTGAAAAACTCATTTTCCTAGAGCTAAAGAATAGTATGTAAGTATAGAGAACACTATGAAATCAAAATGTTAGTTAGGCTAGGGTTCCAAGTAGTGTTTTAATGTACCTTTAAAAATCCGGTATGACAACCGTGTTAAAATGAAAACTCTCAGAGCTCAAAACAACAGACCAGGGGGATGTGTCAGAGTGTCTTTAGAACTCCTGGAATACATTTTAGAACCCGAACATCTCTACTGAATTTTGAAATACTGAGAATTTGTATCCAAAGTGCTGTGAAAGGTAGTATAGACTTTCAAGTGGTAATAATGTTTAAAGTGCTGGTATATTTGTAAAAATGGCTGTATCACCAAATTGGAATTCACAATGAAGGAGCTTGAGACACTGGAAGAGAGAGACTCCAACTCGGGAAATTCACAATGATAACCTAGGTTAATATCTAAGACAGTGATTCAAACACTAGGAATACGTGAATAAAGGGCCTTAATATCTGTAACACATTGTTTCCTGACAAGGAAATCATGCTCAAAGAACATAGAACCGAGTTGGATACTGGTTACATTTGTAATTCAGGGACAATGAGTTGGCGATTTAGAAAGAAGCCTGGTTAGGCCATTAAACTGGAAGTGATGATGTCACCACGGGGAGGGGCCACGTGGGCGGGCTCAATTGATCCCAGGTGATAATGATTTGGCCAGGCGACCAGCTGGGAATGATGACATCATCGAGGTTAGTTCTGGTGTTAGGGTTAGAGAACTGGGGTTCAGGCTAGGGTTAGGGTTAGAATACGGGATTGGGCTCAGTAGGGTTCAGGCTCAGGTTAGGGCTAGGTTTTAGGGTTAGGGTTAGATGGATAGGGACAGGGTAAAGATAACGATGTAGTAACGTTGGGTATTCACAATGAATGAGTTTCAATCGCTGGACAAATTTTAGTGTACCACTGAGAATTTACAAACCGAGACTCGGGAAATATGTAGAAATATGCTGCACACACTGGGAATACATATTCCAATAGACTGAATATCTGAACAGCACAATTTTGTCACTTGGAAATTTTGTTCAAACAGACGAGAAACGAGTTTGACACTGTTTACATTTTTTTTCCCGTCAAAAGGAGTTGGCGTTTTCTGGAAAAGGAGTTGGTTAATCACTGAAAAATTCATTTTCCTAGAGCTATAGAATAGTATGAAAGCACTGAGAACAGTATGAAATCAAAATGTTAGTTAGGCTAGTGTTCCAAGTAGTGTTTTAATGTGCCTTTCAAAAGCCGGTATGACACCCCTGTTAAAATGAAAACTATCAGAGCTCAAAACAACAGACCAGAGGGTTGTGTCAGAGTGTCTCTAGAACTCTTGGAATACGTTTTAGAACCCGAACATCTCTACTGAATTTTGAAATACTGAGAGTTTGTATCCAACGTGCTGAGAAAGATAGGATCGACTTTCAAGTGGTAATAATGGTTAAAGTGCTGGTATGTTGTAAAAAATGCTGTATCACCAAATTGGAATTCACAATGAAGGAGCTTGAGACACTGGAAGAGAGAGACTCCAACTCGGGAAATTCACAATGATAACCTAGGTTAATATCTAAGAAAGTGCTTCAAACACTTGGGATATGTGAAGAAAGGGACTTTATATCTGTAAGACCTTGTTTCCTCACAAGGAAATCGTGTTCAAAGAACATAGAACCGAGTTGGATACTGGTTACATTTATAATTTAAGGACGACGAGTTGGCGTTTTTGAAAGAAGCCTGTTTAGGCCATTAAACTGGAAGTGATGACTTCACCAAGGGCTGGGGGGAGCCACGTGGGTAGGCTCAATTGATCCCAGGTGATAATAATTTGGCCAAGCGACCAGCTGGGAATGATGACGTCATCGAGGTTAGTTCTGGTGTTAGGCTTAGGGAATTGGGTTCTGGTTAGGGTTAGGGTTAGGATAAGGGTTCTGGCTAGGGAGGGTTCAGGCTCAGGTTAGGGCTAGGTTTTGGGTTAGGGTGAGAGGGTTAGGGACAGGGTTATGGTCACAGTGTAGTAACGTTGGGTATTCACAATGAATGAGCTTCAATCACTGGACAAATTGGAGTGTAGCAATGAGAATTTACAACTCCAGACTAGTGAAATATTTAAAATATCCCTCACACACTAGGAATACATATTCCTGTAGACTGAATATCTGAACAGCACAATTTTGTCACTGGGAAATCTTGATCTTGTTCAAACAGCTTAGAACCGATTGTGACACTGTTTACATTTATTTTTCCCGTCAAAAGGAGTTGGCGTTTTCGGGAAAAGGTTTTGGTGAAACACTGAAAACTCATTTTCCTAGAGCTATAGAATAGTATGAAAGTATAGAGAACACTATGAAATCAAAATGTTAGTTAGGCTAGGGTTCCAAGTAATGTTTTAATGTGCCTTTAAAAACCAGTATGACAACCGTGTTAAAATGAAAACTCTCAGAGCTCAAAACAACAGACCAGGGGGATGTGTGAGAGTGTCTTTAGAACTCTTGGAATACGTTTCAGAACCCGAACATCTCTACTGAAATTTGAAATACTGAGAATTTGTATCCAAAGCGCTGTGAAAGGTAGGATAGACTTTCAAGTGGTAATAATGTTTAAAGTGCTGGTATATTTGTAAAAAAGGCTGTATCACCAAATTTGAATTCACAATGAAGGAGCTTGAGACACTGGAAGAGAGAGACTCCAACTCGTGAAATTCACAATAATAACCTAGGTTAATATCTAAGACAGGGCTTCAAACACTAGGAATACGTGAATAAAGGGCCTTAATATCTGTAACACATTGTTTCCTGACAAGGAAATCATGTTCAAAGAACAAAGAACCGAGGTGGATACTGGTTACATTTCTAATTCAGGGACAATGAGTTGGCGATTTAGAAAGAAGCAGGGTTAGGCCATTAAACTGGAAGTGATGATGTCACCAAGGGGAGGGGCCACGTGGGCGGGCTCAATTGATCCCAGGTGATAATGATTTGGACAGGGGACCAGCTGGGTGTGATGATGTCATCAAGGTTGGTTATGGTGTTAGGGTTAGAGAATTGGGGTTCTGGCTAGTGTTAGGTTTAGGTTAAGGGTTCTGGCTAGGTAGGGTTCAGGCTCAGGTATGGCTAGGTTTAGGGTTAGGGTGAGTGGGTTAGGGCAGGGTTACGGTCACGGTGGTAGTAACCTTGGCTATTCACAATGAATGAGCTTCAATCACTGGACAAATTGGAGTGTAGCACTGAGAATTTACAACTCCGTACTAGGGAAATATTTAGAAATGTTCTTCACACACTAGGAAGCCATATTCCAATAGACTGAATATCTGAACAGCACAATTTTGTCACTGGGAAATCTTGTTCAAATAGCTGAGAACCAAGTGTGACACTGTATACATTTATTTTTCCCGTCAAAAGGAGTTGGCGTTTTCGGGAAAAGCTTTTGGTGAAACACTGAAAATCTCATTTTCCTAGAGCTATAGAATAGTATGAAAGTATAGAGAACACTATGAAATCAAAATATTAGTTAGGCTAGGGTTCCAAGTAATGTTTCAATGTGCGTTTAAAAAGCTGGTATGACACCCTTGTTAAGATGAAAACTCTCAGAGCTCAAAACAAAAGACCAGGGGGATGTGTCAGAGGGTCTCTAGAACTCTTGGAAAACGTTTTAGAACCCGAACGTCTCTACTGAATTTTGAAATACTGAGAATTTGTATCCAAAGCGCTGTGAAAGGTAGGATAGACTTTCAAGTGGTAATAATGTTTAAAGTGCTGGTATATTTGTAAAAAACGCTGTTTCACCAAATTGGAATTCCCAATGAAGGAGCTTGAGACACTGGAAGAGAGAGTCTCCAACTCGGGAAATTCACAATGATAACCTAGGTTAATATCTAAGACAGGGCTTCAAACAGTAGGAATACGTGAATAAAGGGCCTTAAAATCTGTAACACATTGTTTCCTGACAAGGAAATCGTGTGCAAAGAACATAGAACCGAATTGGATACTGGTCACATTTCTAATACAGGGATAATGAGTTGGCGATTTTGAAAGAAGCCTGGTTAGGCTTTTAAACCGGACGTGATGACATCAACAAGGGGGAGAGGCCACATGTGTGAGCTCAATTGGTCCAATGTGATAATGATTTGGCCAGGGGACCAGCTGGGTGTGATGACGTCATCGAGATTAGTTCTGGTGCTAGGGTTAGGGAATTGGGTTCAGGCTAGGGTTAGGGTTAGGATAAGGGTTCGGGCTAGGTAGGGTTCAGGCTCAGGTTCGGGCTAGGTTTTAGTTTAGGGTTAGATGGTTAGGGACAGGGTTACGGTCACGGTGTAGTAACTTTGGGTATTCACAATGAATGAGTTTCAATCGCTGGACAAATTTTAGTGTACCACTGAGAATTTACAAACCGAGACTCGGGAAATATGTAGAAATATGCTGCACACACTGGGAATACATATTCCAATAGACTGAATATCTGAACAGCACAATTTTGTCACTTGGAAATTTTGTTCAAACAGACGAGAAACGAGTTTGACACTGTTTACATTTTTTTTCCCGTCAAAAGGAGTTGGCGTTTTCTGGAAAAGGAGTTGGTTAATCACTGAAAAATTCATTTTCCTAGAGCTATAGAATAGTATGAAAGCACTGAGAACAGTATGAAATCAAAATGTTAGTTAGGCTAGTGTTCCAAGTAGTGTTTTAATGTGCCTTTCAAAAGCCGGTATGACACCCCTGTTAAAATGAAAACTATCAGAGCTCAAAACAACAGACCAGAGGGTTGTGTCAGAGTGTCTCTAGAACTCTTGGAATACGTTTTAGAACCCGAACATCTCTACTGAATTTTGAAATACTGAGAGTTTGTATCCAACGTGCTGAGAAAGATAGGATCGACTTTCAAGTGGTAATAATGGTTAAAGTGCTGGTATGTTGTAAAAAATGCTGTATCACCAAATTGGAATTCACAATGAAGGAGCTTGAGACACTGGAAGAGAGAGACTCCAACTCGGGAAATTCACAATGATAACCTAGGTTAATATCTAAGAAAGTGCTTCAAACACTTGGGATATGTGAAGAAAGGGACTTTATATCTGTAAGACCTTGTTTCCTCACAAGGAAATCGTGTTCAAAGAACATAGAACCGAGTTGGATACTGGTTACATTTATAATTTAAGGACGACGAGTTGGCGTTTTTGAAAGAAGCCTGTTTAGGCCATTAAACTGGAAGTGATGACTTCACCAAGGGCTGGGGGGAGCCACGTGGGTAGGCTCAATTGATCCCAGGTGATAATAATTTGGCCAAGCGACCAGCTGGGAATGATGACGTCATCGAGGTTAGTTCTGGTGTTAGGCTTAGGGAATTGGGTTCTGGTTAGGGTTAGGGTTAGGATAAGGGTTCTGGCTAGGGAGGGTTCAGGCTCAGGTTAGGGCTAGGTTTTGGGTTAGGGTGAGAGGGTTAGGGACAGGGTTATGGTCACAGTGTAGTA
The DNA here is from genome assembly GCF_027574615.1 of Eptesicus fuscus. Classification (NCBI taxonomy): domain Eukaryota; kingdom Metazoa; phylum Chordata; class Mammalia; order Chiroptera; family Vespertilionidae; genus Eptesicus; species Eptesicus fuscus. The sequence goes on along the minus strand of NC_072489.1, from coordinate 12,234 downwards.
ACGTTGGGTATTCACAATGAATGAGCTTCAATCACTGGACAAATTGGAGTGTAGCAATGAGAATTTACAACTCCAGACTAGTGAAATATTTAAAATATCCCTCACACACTAGGAATACATATTCCTGTAGACTGAATATCTGAACAGCACAATTTTGTCACTGGGAAATCTTGATCTTGTTCAAACAGCTTAGAACCGATTGTGACACTGTTTACATTTATTTTTCCCGTCAAAAGGAGTTGGCGTTTTCGGGAAAAGGTTTTGGTGAAACACTGAAAACTCATTTTCCTAGAGCTATAGAATAGTATGAAAGTATAGAGAACACTATGAAATCAAAATGTTAGTTAGGCTAGGGTTCCAAGTAATGTTTTAATGTGCCTTTAAAAACCAGTATGACAACCGTGTTAAAATGAAAACTCTCAGAGCTCAAAACAACAGACCAGGGGGATGTGTGAGAGTGTCTTTAGAACTCTTGGAATACGTTTCAGAACCCGAACATCTCTACTGAAATTTGAAATACTGAGAATTTGTATCCAAAGCGCTGTGAAAGGTAGGATAGACTTTCAAGTGGTAATAATGTTTAAAGTGCTGGTATATTTGTAAAAAAGGCTGTATCACCAAATTTGAATTCACAATGAAGGAGCTTGAGACACTGGAAGAGAGAGACTCCAACTCGTGAAATTCACAATAATAACCTAGGTTAATATCTAAGACAGGGCTTCAAACACTAGGAATACGTGAATAAAGGGCCTTAATATCTGTAACACATTGTTTCCTGACAAGGAAATCATGTTCAAAGAACAAAGAACCGAGGTGGATACTGGTTACATTTCTAATTCAGGGACAATGAGTTGGCGATTTAGAAAGAAGCAGGGTTAGGCCATTAAACTGGAAGTGATGATGTCACCAAGGGGAGGGGCCACGTGGGCGGGCTCAATTGATCCCAGGTGATAATGATTTGGACAGGGGACCAGCTGGGTGTGATGATGTCATCAAGGTTGGTTATGGTGTTAGGGTTAGAGAATTGGGGTTCTGGCTAGTGTTAGGTTTAGGTTAAGGGTTCTGGCTAGGTAGGGTTCAGGCTCAGGTATGGCTAGGTTTAGGGTTAGGGTGAGTGGGTTAGGGCAGGGTTACGGTCACGGTGGTAGTAACCTTGGCTATTCACAATGAATGAGCTTCAATCACTGGACAAATTGGAGTGTAGCACTGAGAATTTACAACTCCGTACTAGGGAAATATTTAGAAATGTTCTTCACACACTAGGAAGCCATATTCCAATAGACTGAATATCTGAACAGCACAATTTTGTCACTGGGAAATCTTGTTCAAATAGCTGAGAACCAAGTGTGACACTGTATACATTTATTTTTCCCGTCAAAAGGAGTTGGCGTTTTCGGGAAAAGCTTTTGGTGAAACACTGAAAATCTCATTTTCCTAGAGCTATAGAATAGTATGAAAGTATAGAGAACACTATGAAATCAAAATATTAGTTAGGCTAGGGTTCCAAGTAATGTTTCAATGTGCGTTTAAAAAGCTGGTATGACACCCTTGTTAAGATGAAAACTCTCAGAGCTCAAAACAAAAGACCAGGGGGATGTGTCAGAGGGTCTCTAGAACTCTTGGAAAACGTTTTAGAACCCGAACGTCTCTACTGAATTTTGAAATACTGAGAATTTGTATCCAAAGCGCTGTGAAAGGTAGGATAGACTTTCAAGTGGTAATAATGTTTAAAGTGCTGGTATATTTGTAAAAAACGCTGTTTCACCAAATTGGAATTCCCAATGAAGGAGCTTGAGACACTGGAAGAGAGAGTCTCCAACTCGGGAAATTCACAATGATAACCTAGGTTAATATCTAAGACAGGGCTTCAAACAGTAGGAATACGTGAATAAAGGGCCTTAAAATCTGTAACACATTGTTTCCTGACAAGGAAATCGTGTGCAAAGAACATAGAACCGAATTGGATACTGGTCACATTTCTAATACAGGGATAATGAGTTGGCGATTTTGAAAGAAGCCTGGTTAGGCTTTTAAACCGGACGTGATGACATCAACAAGGGGGAGAGGCCACATGTGTGAGCTCAATTGGTCCAATGTGATAATGATTTGGCCAGGGGACCAGCTGGGTGTGATGACGTCATCGAGATTAGTTCTGGTGCTAGGGTTAGGGAATTGGGTTCAGGCTAGGGTTAGGGTTAGGATAAGGGTTCGGGCTAGGTAGGGTTCAGGCTCAGGTTCGGGCTAGGTTTTAGTTTAGGGTTAGATGGTTAGGGACAGGGTTACGGTCACGGTGTAGTAACTTTGGGTATTCACAATGAATGAGTTTCAATCGCTGGACAAATTTTAGTGTACCACTGAGAATTTACAAACCGAGACTCGGGAAATATGTAGAAATATGCTGCACACACTGGGAATACATATTCCAATAGACTGAATATCTGAACAGCACAATTTTGTCACTTGGAAATTTTGTTCAAACAGACGAGAAACGAGTTTGACACTGTTTACATTTTTTTTCCCGTCAAAAGGAGTTGGCGTTTTCTGGAAAAGGAGTTGGTTAATCACTGAAAAATTCATTTTCCTAGAGCTATAGAATAGTATGAAAGCACTGAGAACAGTATGAAATCAAAATGTTAGTTAGGCTAGTGTTCCAAGTAGTGTTTTAATGTGCCTTTCAAAAGCCGGTATGACACCCCTGTTAAAATGAAAACTATCAGAGCTCAAAACAACAGACCAGAGGGTTGTGTCAGAGTGTCTCTAGAACTCTTGGAATACGTTTTAGAACCCGAACATCTCTACTGAATTTTGAAATACTGAGAGTTTGTATCCAACGTGCTGAGAAAGATAGGATCGACTTTCAAGTGGTAATAATGGTTAAAGTGCTGGTATGTTGTAAAAAATGCTGTATCACCAAATTGGAATTCACAATGAAGGAGCTTGAGACACTGGAAGAGAGAGACTCCAACTCGGGAAATTCACAATGATAACCTAGGTTAATATCTAAGAAAGTGCTTCAAACACTTGGGATATGTGAAGAAAGGGACTTTATATCTGTAAGACCTTGTTTCCTCACAAGGAAATCGTGTTCAAAGAACATAGAACCGAGTTGGATACTGGTTACATTTATAATTTAAGGACGACGAGTTGGCGTTTTTGAAAGAAGCCTGTTTAGGCCATTAAACTGGAAGTGATGACTTCACCAAGGGCTGGGGGGAGCCACGTGGGTAGGCTCAATTGATCCCAGGTGATAATAATTTGGCCAAGCGACCAGCTGGGAATGATGACGTCATCGAGGTTAGTTCTGGTGTTAGGCTTAGGGAATTGGGTTCTGGTTAGGGTTAGGGTTAGGATAAGGGTTCTGGCTAGGGAGGGTTCAGGCTCAGGTTAGGGCTAGGTTTTGGGTTAGGGTGAGAGGGTTAGGGACAGGGTTATGGTCACAGTGTAGTAACGTTGGGTATTCACAATGAATGAGCTTCAATCACTGGACAAATTGGAGTGTAGCAATGAGAATTTACAACTCCAGACTAGTGAAATATTTAAAATATCCCTCACACACTAGGAATACATATTCCTGTAGACTGAATATCTGAACAGCACAATTTTGTCACTGGGAAATCTTGATCTTGTTCAAACAGCTTAGAACCGATTGTGACACTGTTTACATTTATTTTTCCCGTCAAAAGGAGTTGGCGTTTTCGGGAAAAGGTTTTGGTGAAACACTGAAAACTCATTTTCCTAGAGCTATAGAATAGTATGAAAGTATAGAGAACACTATGAAATCAAAATGTTAGTTAGGCTAGGGTTCCAAGTAATGTTTTAATGTGCCTTTAAAAACCAGTATGACAACCGTGTTAAAATGAAAACTCTCAGAGCTCAAAACAACAGACCAGGGGGATGTGTGAGAGTGTCTTTAGAACTCTTGGAATACGTTTCAGAACCCGAACATCTCTACTGAAATTTGAAATACTGAGAATTTGTATCCAAAGCGCTGTGAAAGGTAGGATAGACTTTCAAGTGGTAATAATGTTTAAAGTGCTGGTATATTTGTAAAAAAGGCTGTATCACCAAATTTGAATTCACAATGAAGGAGCTTGAGACACTGGAAGAGAGAGACTCCAACTCGTGAAATTCACAATAATAACCTAGGTTAATATCTAAGACAGGGCTTCAAACACTAGGAATACGTGAATAAAGGGCCTTAATATCTGTAACACATTGTTTCCTGACAAGGAAATCATGTTCAAAGAACAAAGAACCGAGGTGGATACTGGTTACATTTCTAATTCAGGGACAATGAGTTGGCGATTTAGAAAGAAGCAGGGTTAGGCCATTAAACTGGAAGTGATGATGTCACCAAGGGGAGGGGCCACGTGGGCGGGCTCAATTGATCCCAGGTGATAATGATTTGGACAGGGGACCAGCTGGGTGTGATGATGTCATCAAGGTTGGTTATGGTGTTAGGGTTAGAGAATTGGGGTTCTGGCTAGTGTTAGGTTTAGGTTAAGGGTTCTGGCTAGGTAGCGTTCAGGCTCAGGTATGGCTAGGTTTAGGGTTAGGGTGAGTGGGTTAGGGCAGGGTTACGGTCACGGTGGTAGTAACCTTGGCTATTCACAATGAATGAGCTTCAATCACTGGACAAATTGGAGTGTAGCACTGAGAATTTACAACTCCGTACTAGGGAAATATTTAGAAATGTTCTTCACACACTAGGAAGCCATATTCCAATAGACTGAATATCTGAACAGCACAATTTTGTCACTGGGAAATCTTGTTCAAATAGCTGAGAACCAAGTGTGACACTGTATACATTTATTTTTCCCGTCAAAAGGAGTTGGCGTTTTCGGGAAAAGCTTTTGGTGAAACACTGAAAATCTCATTTTCCTAGAGCTATAGAATAGTATGAAAGTATAGAGAACACTATGAAATCAAAATATTAGTTAGGCTAGGGTTCCAAGTAATGTTTCAATGTGCGTTTAAAAAGCTGGTATGACACCCTTGTTAAGATGAAAACTCTCAGAGCTCAAAACAAAAGACCAGGGGGATGTGTCAGAGGGTCTCTAGAACTCTTGGAAAACGTTTTAGAACCCGAACGTCTCTACTGAATTTTGAAATACTGAGAATTTGTATCCAAAGCGCTGTGAAAGGTAGGATAGACTTTCAAGTGGTAATAATGTTTAAAGTGCTGGTATATTTGTAAAAAACGCTGTTTCACCAAATTGGAATTCCCAATGAAGGAGCTTGAGACACTGGAAGAGAGAGTCTCCAACTCGGGAAATTCACAATGATAACCTAGGTTAATATCTAAGACAGGGCTTCAAACAGTAGGAATACGTGAATAAAGGGCCTTAAAATCTGTAACACATTGTTTCCTGACAAGGAAATCGTGTGCAAAGAACATAGAACCGAATTGGATACTGGTCACATTTCTAATACAGGGATAATGAGTTGGCGATTTTGAAAGAAGCCTGGTTAGGCTTTTAAACCAGACGTGATGACATCAACAAGGGGGAGAGGCCACATGTGTGAGCTCAATTGGTCCAATGTGATAATGATTTGGCCAGGGGACCAGCTGGGTGTGATGACGTCATCGAGATTAGTTCTGGTGCTAGGGTTAGGGAATTGGGTTCAGGCTAGGGTTAGGGTTAGGATAAGGGTTCGGGCTAGGTAGGGTTCAGGCTCAGGTTCGGGCTAGGTTTTAGTTTAGGGTTAGATGGTTAGGGACAGGGTTACGGTCACGGTGTAGTAACTTTGGGTATTCACAATGAATGAGTTTCAATCGCTGGACAAATTTTAGTGTACCACTGAGAATTTACAAACCGAGACTCGGGAAATATGTAGAAATATGCTGCACACACTGGGAATACATATTCCAATAGACTGAATATCTGAACAGCACAATTTTGTCACTTGGAAATTTTGTTCAAACAGACGAGAAACGAGTTTGACACTGTTTACATTTTTTTTCCCGTCAAAAGGAGTTGGCGTTTTCTGGAAAAGGAGTTGGTTAATCACTGAAAAATTCATTTTCCTAGAGCTATAGAATAGTATGAAAGCACTGAGAACAGTATGAAATCAAAATGTTAGTTAGGCTAGTGTTCCAAGTAGTGTTTTAATGTGCCTTTCAAAAGCCGGTATGACACCCCTGTTAAAATGAAAACTATCAGAGCTCAAAACAACAGACCAGAGGGTTGTGTCAGAGTGTCTCTAGAACTCTTGGAATACGTTTTAGAACCCGAACATCTCTACTGAATTTTGAAATACTGAGAGTTTGTATCCAACGTGCTGAGAAAGATAGGATCGACTTTCAAGTGGTAATAATGGTTAAAGTGCTGGTATGTTGTAAAAAATGCTGTATCACCAAATTGGAATTCACAATGAAGGAGCTTGAGACACTGGAAGAGAGAGACTCCAACTCGGGAAATTCACAATGATAACCTAGGTTAATATCTAAGAAAGTGCTTCAAACACTTGGGATATGTGAAGAAAGGGACTTTATATCTGTAAGACCTTGTTTCCTCACAAGGAAATCGTGTTCAAAGAACATAGAACCGAGTTGGATACTGGTTACATTTATAATTTAAGGACGACGAGTTGGCGTTTTTGAAAGAAGCCTGTTTAGGCCATTAAACTGGAAGTGATGACTTCACCAAGGGCTGGGGGGAGCCACGTGGGTAGGCTCAATTGATCCCAGGTGATAATAATTTGGCCAAGCGACCAGCTGGGAATGATGACGTCATCGAGGTTAGTTCTGGTGTTAGGCTTAGGGAATTGGGTTCTGGTTAGGGTTAGGGTTAGGATAAGGGTTCTGGCTAGGGAGGGTTCAGGCTCAGGTTAGGGCTAGGTTTTGGGTTAGGGTGAGAGGGTTAGGGACAGGGTTATGGTCACAGTGTAGTAACGTTGGGTATTCACAATGAATGAGCTTCAATCACTGGACAAATTGGAGTGTAGCAATGAGAATTTACAACTCCAGACTAGTGAAATATTTAAAATATCCCTCACACACTAGGAATACATATTCCTGTAGACTGAATATCTGAACAGCACAATTTTGTCACTGGGAAATCTTGTTCAAACAGCTTAGAACCGATTGTGACACTGTTTACATTTATTTTTCCCGTCAAAAGGAGTTGGCGTTTTCGGGAGAAAGGTTTTGGTGAAACACTGAAAACTCATTTTCCTAGAGCTATAGAATAGTATGAAAGTATAGAGAACACTATGAAATCAAAATGTTAGTTAGGCTAGGGTTCCAAGTAATGTTTTAATGTGCCTTTAAAAACCAGTATGACAACCGTGTTAAAATGAAAACTCTCAGAGCTCAAAACAACAGACCAGGGGGATGTGTGAGAGTGTCTTTAGAACTCTTGGAATACGTTTCAGAACCCGAACATCTCTACTGAAATTTGAAATACTGAGAATTTGTATCCAAAGCGCTGTGAAAGGTAGGATAGACTTTCAAGTGGTAATAATGTTTAAAGTGCTGGTATATTTGTAAAAAAGGCTGTATCACCAAATTTGAATTCACAATGAAGGAGCTTGAGACACTGGAAGAGAGAGACTCCAACTCGTGAAATTCACAATAATAACCTAGGTTAATATCTAAGACAGTGCTTCAAACACTAGGAATACGTGAATAAAGGGCCTTAATATCTGTAACACATTGTTTCCTGACAAGGAAATCGTGTTCAAAGAACATAGAACCGAGTTGGATACTGGTTACATTTCTAATTCAGGGACAATGAGTTGGCGATTTAGAAAGAAGCCTGGTTAGGCCATTAAACTGGAAGTGATGATGTCACCAAGGGTGCGGGGCCACTTTAGCGAGCTCAATTGATCCCAGTTGATAATGATTTGGCCAGGGGACCAGCTGGGAGTGATGACGTCATCAAGGTTAGTTATGGTGTTAGGGTTAGAGAATTGGGGTTCTGGCTAGTGTTAGGGTTAGGTTAAGGGTTCGGGCTAGGTAGCGTTCAGGCTCAGGTTATGGCTAGGTTTAGGGTTAGGGTTAGTGGGTTAGGGCAGGGTTACGGTCACGGTGGTAGTAATGTTGGCTATTCACAATGAATGAGCTTCAATCACTGGACAAATTGGAGTGTAGCACTGAGAATTTACAACTCCGGACTAGGAAAATATTTAGAAATGTGCTTCACACACTAGGAATACATATTCCAATAGACTGAATATCTGAACAGCACAATTTTGTCACTGGGAAATCTTGTTCAAAAGGCTGAGAACCGAGTATGACACTGTATACATTTATTTTTCCCGTCAAAAGGAGTTGGCGTTTTCGGGAAAGGGTTTTGGTGAAACACTGAAAAACTCATTTTCCTAGAGCTATAGAATAGTATGAAAGTATAGAGAACAGTATGAAATCAAAATATTAGTTAGGCTAGGGTTCAAAGTAATGTTTTAATGTGCCTTTAAAAAGCCAGTATGACACCCGTGTTAAAATGAAAACTCTCAGAGCTCAAAACAACAGACCAGGGGGATGTGTCAGAGGGTCTCTAGAACTCTTGGAATACGTTTTAGAACCCGAACGTCTCTACTGAATTTTGAAATACTGAGAATTTGTATCCAAAGCGCTGTGAAAGGTAGGATAGACTTTCAAGTGGTAATAATGTTTAAAGTGCTGGTATATTTGTAAAAAACGCTGTTTCACCAAATTGGAATTCCCAATGAAGGAGCTTGAGACACTGGAAGAGAGAGTCTCCAACTCGGGAAATTCACAATGATAACCTAGGTTAATATCTAAGACAGGGCTTCAAACAGTAGGAATACGTGAATAAAGGGCCTTAAAATCTGTAACACATTGTTTCCTGACAAGGAAATCGTGTGCAAAGAACATAGAACCGAATTGGATACTGGTCACATTTCTAATACAGGGATAATGAGTTGGCAATTTTGAAAGAAGCCTGGTTAGGCTTTTAAACCGGACGTGATGACATCAACAAGGGGGAGAGGCCACTTGTGTGAGCTCAATTGGTCCAATGTGATAATGATTTGGCCAGGGGACCAGCTGGGTGTGATGACGTCATCGAGATTAGTTCTGGTGCTAGGGTTAGAGAATTGGGGTTCTGGCTAGTGTTAGGGTTAGGTTAAGGTAGCGTTCAGGCTCAGGTTATGGCTAGGTTTAGGGTTACGATTAGTGGGTTAGGGCAGGGTTACAGTAACGGTGGTAGTAATGTTGGCTATTCACAATGAATGAGCATCAATCACTGGACAAATTGGAGTGTAGTACTGAGAATTTACAACTCCGGACTAGGGAAATATTTAGAATTGTTCTTCACACACTAGAAAGACATACCCCAATAGATTGAATATCTGAACAGCACAATTTTGTCACGGGGAAATCTTGTTCGAACAGCTGAGAACCGAGTGTGACACTGATTACATTTATTTTTCCTGTGCAAAGGAGTTGGCATTTTCGGGAAAAGGTTTTGGTGAAACACTGAAAAACTCATTTTCCTAGAGCTAAAGAATAGTATGTAAGTATAGAGAACACTATGAAATCAAAATGTTAGTTAGGCTAGTGTTCCAAGTAATGTTTTAATGTGCCTTTAAAAACCAGTATGACAACCGTGTTAAAATGAAAACTCTCAGAGCTCAAAACAACAGACCAGGGGGATGTGTGAGAGTGTCTTTAGAACTCTTAGAATACATTTTAGAACCCGAACATCTCTACTGAATTTTGAAATACTGAGAATTTGTATCCAAAGTGCTGTGAAAGGTAGTATAGACTTTCAAGTGGTAATAATGTTTAAAGTGCTGGTATATTTGTAAAAATGGCTGTATCACCAAATTGGAATTCACAATGAAGGAGCTTGAGACACTGGAAGAGAGAGACTCCAACTCGGGAAATTCACAATGATAACCTAGGTTAATATCTAAGACAGTGATTCAAACACTAGGAATACGTGAATAAAGGGCCTTAATATCTGTAACACATTGTTTCCTGACAAGGAAATCATGCTCAAAGAACATAGAACCGAGTTGGATACTGGTTACATTTGTAATTCAGGGACAATGAGTTGGCGATTTAGAAAGAAGCCTGGTTAGGCCATTAAACTGGAAGTGATGATGTCACCAAGGGGAGGGGCCACGTGGGCGGGCTCAATTGATCCCAGGTGATAATGATTTGGCCAGGCGACCAGCTGGGAATGATGACATCATCGAGGTTAGTTCTGGTGTTAGGGTTAGAGAATTGGGGTTCGGGCTAGGGTTAGCGTTAGGATAAGGGTTCGGGCTAGCTAGGGTTCAGGCTCAGGTTAGGGCTAGGTTTTAGGGTTAGGGTTAGATGGTTAGGGACAGGGTTAGGGTCACGGTGTAGTAACTTTGGGTATTCACAATGAATGAGTTTCAATCGCTGGACAAATTTTAGTGTACCACTGAGAATTTACAAACCGAGACTCGGGAAATATGTAGAAATATGCTGCACACACTGGGAATACATATTCCAATAGACTGAATATCTGAACAGCACAATTTTGTCACTTGGAAATTTTGTTCAAACAGACGAGAAACGAGTTTGACACTGTTTACATTTTTTTTCCCGTCAAAAGGAGTTGGCGTTTTCTGGAAAAGGAGTTGGTTAATCACTGAAAAATTCATTTTCCTAGAGCTATAGAATAGTATGAAAGCACTGAGAACAGTATGAAATCAAAATGTTAGTTAGGCTAGTGTTCCAAGTAGTGTTTTAATGTGCCTTTCAAAAGCCGGTATGACACCCCTGTTAAAATGAAAACTATCAGAGCTCAAAACAACAGACCAGAGGGTTGTGTCAGAGTGTCTCTAGAACTCTTGGAATACGTTTTAGAACCCGAACATCTCTACTGAATTTTGAAATACTGAGAGTTTGTATCCAACGTGCTGAGAAAGATAGGATCGACTTTCAAGTGGTAATAATGGTTAAAGTGCTGGTATGTTGTAAAAAATGCTGTATCACCAAATTGGAATTCACAATGAAGGAGCTTGAGACACTGGAAGAGAGAGACTCCAACTCGGGAAATTCACAATGATAACCTAGGTTAATATCTAAGAAAGTGCTTCAAACACTTGGGATATGTGAAGAAAGGGACTTTATATCTGTAAGACCTTGTTTCCTCACAAGGAAATCGTGTTCAAAGAACATAGAACCGAGTTGGATACTGGTTACATTTATAATTTAAGGACGACGAGTTGGCGTTTTTGAAAGAAGCCTGTTTAGGCCATTAAACTGGAAGTGATGACTTCACCAAGGGCTGGGGGGAGCCACGTGGGTAGGCTCAATTGATCCCAGGTGATAATAATTTGGCCAAGCGACCAGCTGGGAATGATGACGTCATCGAGGTTAGTTCTGGTGTTAGGCTTAGGGAATTGGGTTCTGGTTAGGGTTAGGGTTAGGATAAGGGTTCTGGCTAGGGAGGGTTCAGGCTCAGGTTAGGGCTAGGTTTTGGGTTAGGGTGAGAGGGTTAGGGACAGGGTTATGGTCACAGTGTAGTAACGTTGGGTATTCACAATGAATGAGCTTCAATCACTGGACAAATTGGAGTGTAGCAATGAGAATTTACAACTCCAGACTAGTGAAATATTTAAAATATCCCTCACACACTAGGAATACATATTCCTGTAGACTGAATATCTGAACAGCACAATTTTGTCACTGGGAAATCTTGTTCAAACAGCTTAGAACCGATTGTGACACTGTTTACATTTATTTTTCCCGTCAAAAGGAGTTGGCGTTTTCGGGAGAAGGTTTTGGTGAAACACTGAAAACTCATTTTCCTAGAGCTATAGAATAGTATGAAAGTATAGAGAACACTATGAAATCAAAATGTTAGTTAGGCTAGGGTTCCAAGTAATGTTTTAATGTGCCTTTAAAAACCAGTATGACAACCGTGTTAAAATGAAAACTCTCAGAGCTCAAAACAACAGACCAGGGGGATGTGTGAGAGTGTCTTTAGAACTCTTGGAATACGTTTCAGAACCCGAACATCTCTACTGAAATTTGAAATACTGAGAATTTGTATCCAAAGCGCTGTGAAAGGTAGGATAGACTTTCAAGTGGTAATAATGTTTAAAGTGCTGGTATATTTGTAAAAAAGGCTGTATCACCAAATTTGAATTCACAATGAAGGAGCTTGAGACACTGGAAGAGAGAGACTCCAACTCGTGAAATTCACAATAATAACCTAGGTTAATATCTAAGACAGGGCTTCAAACACTAGGAATACGTGAATAAAGGGCCTTAATATCTGTAAC